>NC_134701.1:125327146-125643083 GCF_043290135.1 Rhipicephalus microplus
TCCCCATTAACCCTTATCCCTTACTGTTCCCATTCTAGGCTTCTGAAAACCTTCAGTAGGCACGCGATAAATAGCATTGCGGAGATTGTGTCCCCCTGCCTTACAGCCTTCTTGATTGGTATTCTGTTTCTTTCTTCATGAAGCACTATGGTAGCAGTTGATCCCCTGTAGATTTCTTCGATGATGTTTATATATACTTCATCGACGCCCTGATTTTGCCGTGTCTGCATGACGGCTGATATTTGTACCTAATCAAACGCCTGCTGGTAATCTATGAAGGCTATGTATAGCGGTTGGTTATATTCTGAGCATTTCTCTATTACCTGATTGATAGTATGAATGTGGTAGATTGTTTAGTAGCCTGTTCGAAATCCTGCTTGTTCCTTTGGTTGATTGAATTCTGATGTTTTCTTTACTCTGTTAGCAATTACCTTTGTAAATAGCTTGTATACTACAGAGAGCAAGCTAATCGGCCTGTAATTCTTCAAGTCCTTGTCATCTCCTTTCTTATGTACTAAGATAATGTTAGCGTTCTTCGAAGACTCTGGTACCCTTCCCGTCAGGAGACACCTCGTCATCAGGGTGGCTAGTTTTTCTAACACAATTTGTCCTCCATCTTTCAGCAGATCTGATGTTACCTGATCCTCACCAGCAGCTTTGCCTCTTTGCATGCTCTCCAAAGCTTTTCTGACCTCTTCTATCATTACTGGTGGGGTGTTATCTGGGTTACTGCTAGTTCCTATAGTATTAAAGTCGTGGTTGTCCCGGCTACTGTACAGATCTCTGTAAAACTCCTCCGCTATTTTAACTATCCTATCCATATTGGTAGTTATTTTGCCTTCATTGTCCCTTAGTGCATACATCCGATTTTTGCCTATCCCAAGTTTCCTCTTCACTGCTTTGACGCTTCCTTCGTTTTTCAGAGCGTGCTCAAGCCTCTCCATGTTATAGCTTCTCACATCGCATACCTTACGCCTATAAATCAACTTTGAAAGCTCTGCCAGTTCTATTTTGTCTGTTGTACTTGAGACTTTCATGATTTGACGCTTCTTAATGAGATTCTTTGTTTCCTGGGAAAGCTTCGCTGTGTCCTGTCTAACTACCCTGCCTCCAACTTCTACTGCACACTCCGTAATGGTACTCGTCAGATTATCATTCATTGTATCAATGCTAAGGTTGGTTTCCTCACTAAGAGCCGAGTAGTGCAGGATGTGGAAGTGGTTTGCAAGGTACGATGCAGTGACCATAGAATGGTATGGTCTCGAATTCGCCTAGATTTTGAAGAAGGAACGACAGGAACTGATACGCAAAAAGCCAATCAATGAGCTGGCACTGAAAGGGAAAGTACCGGAATCACAAACATTTCTAAATAAAACGAGACCCATTCTGCGTATCTCTTGAGAAACTCTGTTGGTAGGTTATGCGGACCACTTCCTTTCTTCGCATCTAACTCAAGCTGTAACTGAAAAACACCTTCGCGGTTGATAAGAACAGGTTCTCTTGTGGTTGTTGCACTGTTACTGATGGATGCCCCTATCTTATCGCCTTGGTCTATTGTGAAAACGGACTGAAAGAAGCAATTAAAAGTATCTGCTAAGTCTTCAACTTTTGTCAGGATACAACCCTCATGTTCGATTTGCTGAATTCTTTCCTTTCTGTCACTGATGTAACGCCAGAATTCGATTTGTGAACTTCTAAGGAAGTTCATAAGCGTTTGACCGAATAACTTATTTTTGGAATTCACAAGGGCTTCTTTCAACTTGATTCTTATAGCAGCAACTTCCGTCGCTCTTTTTTTTCCTTTTCCTTAATCTCTTAATTCACCGTTTTATAAGTATAATGCTGCGTGTTATTCAGGAATTTTCTTTACGTGTTTTCTTAATACGAGTAGAGACAAACAATCAACGCAAGTTACGACGTTGGCCTTAAATCTCTGCCACAATTGTTCCACAGATGCAACATGTGATGTACGCTCGAAAGCATTAAAGAGGAGCTCAAGAAAATCAATGATGGAAGTGTCATCTGCCTTATTAAACTCCTTTACTTTTACCGGAAGGAACGGTTTCTCTAAACTGCATGCACTAGTTTTAATGACTAAAGACAACATTTGGTGGTCGAACATGCCACCTAAAATATTTAAAACATAGTCTGTTATGTTTTGAGACAGAAACACGAGGTCTAACAATGACTTCGACGAACCTGTAACCCTTGTTGGTTCATGCACAATTTGTTCCAGGCCTTGACAGAATTTATTTCCAAAAGTTTTTCGCAGCTAATTGTTTCAGACTCACCCGGCAAAATATTTGCCAATTAATGTGAGGAGGTTGAAGTCTCCGGCTATTATCAACCTCGTGCTCCTGTTAACATGGTCACACTTAAAAATCACTTAACGAATACAGAAACAGAGGCTCACACGCAGGTGGTCTTTATACTGAGCCAATAATGTATACTCTGTTGTTGAATGTAATCTTACACCATACAGTTTCGCAAACATCACATTGTATCATGCAAGTTGGGATGGAACATTTAACAATGATAGCAGCACCGCCGCTTCGTGAATCTCTGTCCCACTTCAAAAGCTTATACCCTGGAGGAACAATGCAATCACTGCGCATTTCATCGCGTAGCCATGTTTCTGTTAGTAATAAAACATGGGGACTATGTGCCAATAAAAGATATTCTAATTCTGTAACTTTATTTACGATGCTTCGAGCATTTTGGACAAGAATTTGTAGCTATGACTGGGATTGATTTTTCGAACTACCAGCAGAGCTGTCTGATTCAAAAGATTCATGTCGGTCATGCGCACTCGATACTGGCGTCGCTTCAACTCTGCTATTGTTCTTGTCACTCCGGTATTGAAAAAGACGGCGTTCATTTTTTTATCATTCCAGACAAACAAGTGCCCATTTATCTTCAGTTTATCATGCACCATTGATACCCTCGCTCCCTTAGCTTGGTCTGGCGCTGAACTCTCCCATAGTTTCTTTCTTAGTTCGACTGTTTCTTTTGAGTAATCGTTACTGATACTGAAAGAAGTACCCTTTAGCTTTTTGCAATTACGCATTACCTTCTCTATCTCACGGTAATTCATGACTGTCATAATTACTGGTCTTGCTTTGCCTTGTCTTTGTTTACCTAATTGATGAATTCTATCTACCGATTTAACATCTACCCCTAGTTTGCTTCTAAAAATGTTATCAACAACGGCATCGCGCAAATCTGCCTCGTCCTCTTTCCGGACTCGGGAACCCCAAAAACAAGTAGACTATTTCTTCGGCTTCTGTTTTCATAATCCACTAGTCGTTCTGCTTGTTGCGGGACTATATTTTTCTAACCTTTCGATTTTCGTTTAATATCCTGCATGGCATTAAGATAGCTGGTCATTCTTTCTGACTTTTCATTAAGTTCAGCAACTTCTTTTATAATCGCGTTTATCTTCTATCAGATTCTTCCTAGTTATCTAAAATTAGTTTCAACAATTCAGCAGTCTTGGGACCCGGATTTTCTTATACATCCCCCGAAGTTAACAAAAGTAGTAATGACAACCAACACTCCACCGCAATGAACCAACATCACCAAGGGCACGGCACAACAATCAAGAATCTATTGTCACTTTTGCAACAAGCTGCACAAGGCTGTACACCAACCTTCAAAGGTAGCAGCAGCGGTTTAGCCATCCTGCCCGCTTGGCATGTCCCATGCCCTCTGATGTAGCCGTCGTTGTGTCCGTTCTTAAGTACGCCTGCGATAGCTGACGTCACCGTTGTCGACCGAAGATTGTCCGATACGATGTCCGATGTCTTGCTTCTGTAGTCATGCAGCAGGGCCCCGCCACGGTGGTCTAGTGACTAAGGTACTCGGCTGCTGACCCGCAGGGCGCGGGTTCGAATCCCGGCTGCGGCGGCTGCATTTCCGATGGAGGCAGAAATGTTGTTGGCCCGTGTGCTCAGATTTGGGTGCACGTTAAAGAACCCCAGGTGGTCTAAAATTCCGGAGCTCTCCACTACGGCGTCTCTCGTAATCATATAGTGGTTTTGGGACGTTAAACCCCACATATCAATCAATCAATCATGCAGCAGGAGTGAAAATTGCCCGCGCACGTTGCTTGACGAAATCACGGCGATGATCCAAGTCAGTGTCTGCAAAGGTAGCAGCAGCGGTTTAGCCATCCTACCCGCTTGGCATGTACCGTTCCGGAAAATTGGTTGTAGGTGAACGCTCTGTCTTATCTTTCTGCTATATCTTCCCTCTGAAACATTCTCTGCGCATTAAGGGAGTACATTTCTCTCTAAAAATACAATACCGACCAGCCAGAGTAGCCACTAATTTGTTTTTGTTATGGCGACGCGCGCACGCACCATCTCTACCAGCCGCCACTCTCGTCTACGGGAGCAGCTCAGAAGTGCGCGCTCTCATCATCCGGGTAGCCATAGAAACTCCAGCACTGGTTCCCTATACTAGCAACGTTTAGGATTCGATGGTGCGGGTTCCGAAGAAGAAACCATCGAGAAGGATAACTTCGACATAGCAATTTTTGAACGACCCTTTTACCTCGGATGAGCGACAGAAGTCAAACTTGATAGGCACATTATCAGCACTATGGGGAGGACCCTAAAAAACTGGAGATGGCCGGACTGTGAAGGCGCAATTTCGTACTCAATTAAATACACTGAAAAAACTACGTCTCTTTGACGTAAAACATCTTGATTAAGGAGGTACATCTATGAATAAATTTCCATACAACTGTGAGGTTGCTAGAACAGAAACCAGTTGTAGATAACTAAAATGAAGTTTTGATTGTGTAGCTTTGTGCTAGAATTTTTTGCAAAACATATTCAGCCAAAAACAACGTTGTCACAAAGCTGCCCCACACGATGTAGAGTCATTTGCCCCACCTCAGCTCCCCACCTCAATAAAGCCATTTGTATTTAAAATGTGGATCAGTAGAACACTCCGTAGTGCGTGGGAAGGTCTTATAAATGTTCTGCCATTATTCATTTGCCTTTATATTTACGATTCTCCAGCAAGAGAAAAAACATAAAAACTCTGTCACAAAGTTACCCCAATCACAGTTGTACAAGTCTTCGTCATCTAAGCTAAATTCGCTGCATGTCTTCGGATCATTCTGCCGCAGAAATATCGCGATAGCCACTGAATCGGGCGCAAGAAAGGGATCACAACAACGCTACGCCATGCCCCAAAAAGAACTCATGATAGCTGTTAAGTCGTTAGAACACGAGGTCAACGACATGGCCAAGCTCAATGAAGTGATAAAACTAAAATGTCAGCGAACCTCTGATGTTTTACTTGAATGAAACCAAATACTCCTTCAAAGCAGTGTTTGCAGTGACTCGCGTTGCACTAGCAGTTGGTAATATTTTCTTAAAGGTACACTAAAGAGAACCAATGCCTCAGTTTAGATTGATACGCTGCACACAGAGACCTCTCATGCCACAAGTTCATTATCAGCGGAGAAAATTAGGGTTGAAGTTTATTTTTTGATTTAATGAAGCTCAACTTTTGAAAATGTATTGTATTTTGCAACATTGGCTTGATGAATATTTCTGAAACTTTATATCTTAGGTCCATTACACCAACAGATGACAGTGTACTTAATTTTTATGAATATTTACGTAAGACCTAGTACACGCGTTTGAATTTCTTGATGTCATGTAGTTTCGCGCGAGATGATCAAAGCGGCATCTCCACCTACATTTTCTTTTCGCGCGTTTTCTCACCCACCAAGTGTTGTTCCAAGTAGCAAGCGGTATTTATTGGATTGGGAAATTGTACTTGACTAATAGGCAAAACAATTTTTTGGTTTTTAGTGTTTTCAAAGGTGTACTGAGACAATTTTGAGACATCGCAAAACGGACATCTTTATTTTATTCGGTATGCAAGTAGTACTACCACTTACCACACAATAGTCAGCCAGCATGCATAAGATAGTTACTTTGATTGTAAAGATTTCGTTGCAGAGTATTAGCAAGCAATGAAGTGGACATTATTGTGACGAGTCAACAAGGTTCCTCCGAGTTTGCGAACGGAGTTTCCATGCAGCCTGAATCACAGAAATCACTATCATGGTCAATAGGGACAATGCACTCATGGTTTATATGTACAACAAGCAGATCGCTTATCTGCCACTAGTATGTAGTGAATTGCCAAGTTCCTGCAACGTCACACTGCCCTGTCATGTCACAGAGAAGCCACCAACTTGACATCGAAAGTGAAAGTGTCTTTTAAAAGTAGAGGTATTAAAAACATATGCGATACTTTCCCACGCAATGCAGAACTCTCTCCTTGAAACCAATCGTCTTCTATAGAACAACAATCCCTAAATAGAGAAAATTTGTCTCAGTACTCCTTTACGTGATGCCAACTAGATGAATCACGACAGTATTATTAGACGGTTTGGCAGTATGTATTTCGGTACATGCACGATTACCTCATCAAGTGTGAAAGGAACAATATTAACGAATGAATGGTAGATCACGGCCGGTCTATAGGTGCTCACTCGCTTCCTGCTTTTATGGCCTAAGCAGCCACCGCGAGTGAAGTATAGTTGTTTTTATACAGTGACAGCGCACTCCGCATGAGGGCGTAGAGAGCCAACTCTTCCAAACGCATTTTGTCGCATACGCATTGCCTTGTAAATCAGCAGTCCCCAGCCACTATCTCGTGCCACTTACTTTTCCATTTGTAGGAAGTGGTGAGAGTAGTAGAGGTGTGTGTGGGCACAGTCTGCTTTTTTTGGCACTCATGCATTGGGTAATGAATACGCCCACGCAACGGCCCAAAATCTTTTTTTAAGGCTCGAACACAATCTATTCGCTGAATCCGAAAATGCTTGAGGCTCGTGTGGTTGTATTTATCATTTAGGTGCACGTTAAAGAACTCCACATGGTGAAAATTCCTAAAGCCTTTCACTATGGCATCCTTCATAAACATATTGTTACGCCACGTATGTGCCGGACGAAGAAGGAAAAAGAAGCAAGGGGTGTGGAAGAAGAAGATCATCATCATCTGCCTGCGCCGATACGGCTCGTCCCTCGAACCGTGTATCAATAAACCCCCAGACGCCTACTGAGGTCGTAACAGAGTGGTGGAGGTGCTGGGTATAGGAACCAACGACGGGACCGCTACCCCTCGGATTTCGCCGGAGTCGTCGCCTCGCCGGCCTGCCTCCTTCTTTGGCCATCATGCCTGACGAAACAGAAGCTCGGGAACCAGTCCCCAGCAGTTCTTGGCCGTATCACAGAGAGCCACGAACCTTCTCCGGGAGGGCCAATGACGACGTGGACTCATGGCTCAAACATTTCAAGCGAGTAAGCAACTGCAACAAATGGGATGCTGCCTCCCAACTGTCACGCGTTGTTTTCTACCTCACTGATGTTGCCCTCGTTTGGTATGAGAACCATGAAGATATTCTGACAACATGGGAACGCTTTGTTGAAGAAATCAAGAAGTGTTTCGGCAACTCAGCTGCAAAAAAGAAGCTTGCCGAGCAGAGTCTTGCACAGAGGGCCCAGCTATCCGGTGAGACCTGCACCGTGTATACTGAAGAGATTTTGAGGCTGTGTAGGGAAGTCGATTCCAGCATGTCGGAAGAGGACAAGGTGGGGCATTTGCTGAAGGGAATTGCAGAAGATGTTTACAACTTCCTTATTAGCAGGGAAAGCCTGACTTCAGTGTCTGACGTTGTACGGCACTGCCGCACGTTTGAAACCCTGAAGCAGCGCAGAATAGCGCCTAAGTTTGGTCGTCTGGCAAATGTCACCTCAGTAGCCAGCATAGAAGCGGCCTCAACTGGTGACCTTTCGGCAACCATCCGCCAAATTGTTCGGGAAGAGTTACTCAGACATGGCGAAATGACACGTGAACGGGCAGCTGCCACGTCTCCATCCTATTTCCCGCAGGACACCACTGCCCCACAGCTTACAGTTTATGAACATCCATCCGTCAACGCAACGGAGGTTGCAGGGCCTCGGCGTATTCAGCAGTCAAGTCCGGTTTTTTACGAGCGATCACAGTACCCTCAACGTTTCCGTTCCGTACGCCCATACCACCCACCGACAACTGATTTCATTGAATCTCGGGCTTACGCGAACGCTCGCAGACGTGAACACTTCGAAGAACGGCGACGACCTCGTCCTGCGCCTGTGTGCTACAACTGTGGTCTGACTGGTCACATATCGAGGTATTGCGATCGTTCGCGCATACCACGCTATGATCAGTGGACAAGCTTGACCGATAAACCTGCTGTCCCACCTTTTCAAGGACACTGGCCCACCGACTCAAGACCCGGCAGCAGCTTCTGGCACGGACACTGGCGCAACAACTCCCCTGCCTCTGATCGAAGTGTGACGCCACCTCCTGCGCCTCGATCCCACCGGTCTCCATCGCCACGGCGCCGCCCATCGTCACCACATCAGGAAAACTAAACAGTGCGGCCGATGGGGGTGAGGTCGCTGGTGACTTGCTGCAAAACGAAATACCCCCGTCTGTGTTGATGTTCAAGAACAAGGTAGAAGTTTTTGTTGATGGTGTGTGTACGATGGCTTTGGTGGATACTGGTGCTACAGTTTCGATTATGAGTGCTGCTTTTAAACACCGTTTAGGACAAAAGGTGATGTTTTTGTGGGAGAAGGCAACAACATTCTGTGGCGTTGGTGGTAACTCGCTGTGTCCCATTGGTGTCTGTACCGCAGAAGTGTGCTTGGGTGATCAAGTGTTTGTCACAGAGTTTACGATTCTTCCAAGGAGCACACACGACATAATCCTGGGGATTGACTTCCTTCGAATGTGTGGCGCCACTGTTGATTGTAGAAATGGAGAGGTGTACATATGTGATGCTGCCCCTGGAGAACTATTAGAGAATTCAGACAGGGAGCACGGTGCGCTCCGGGTCAGTGAAGATAGCATTGTGCCGGCATTCTCTGCAGTCTGTGTTCCTGTATACTCTTCACGCATTGAAAACAGTGACAGTGCGTTCGACGCATTAGTGGAGCCCTTTCATCTCAGTTGCATTAAGAAGAACACATTGGTGCCGCATTGCATAGTGTCACTCGTTCAAGGACGCACAGGACTATGGGCGGTAAACTGTTCAGCTGAGTCGGTGGTTCTACCAGGAGGACTGAAGCTTGCCAAGTTCAAAACATACTCACCGATGGCAGTGGCTGCCCTCAGTGATGCTCCAGGTGGGGCCTCAGCCAATACTTCTACGGCCGATTCAAAACTTTTACCTATGATCGACAAGTCACTTACTACTGACAAACGCCGCATGCTTCTGGACGTTTTGTCGAAATACGTGGCGATTTTCGATTTTTCCCATGACCATGCGCCCTCGATTCCCGCGTCTCGGATTCTCCACAGGATAAACACGGGAACAGCACAGCCCATCCGCCAGAAACCCTACCGAGTGTCGCCGTCTGAGCACAAGATAATTGATGAACAAGTGCGTGATATGCTGCAGAAGGGTGTCATTCGAGAATCATCGAGTCCTTGGGCGGCTCCCGTGATTCTAGTCAAAAAGAAGGATGGTACCTGGAGATTCTGTGTGGACTATCGCCGTCTAAACTCCGTCACAAAGAGAGATGTCTACCCTCTCCCACGCATTGATGACGCTCTAGACTGCCTCCATTCAGCATCCTACTTTTCGTCCATAGACTTACGCTCAGGCTATTGGCAAATACCTGTGCATTCAATGGACAAAGAAAAGACGGCTTTCGTTACTCCGGATGGACTATATGAATTTAACGTGATGCCTTTTGGTCTATGTAACGCGCCCGCTACATTTGAAAGATTCATGGACACCATTCTGCGCGGCCTGAAGTGGAACATCTGTATGTGTTATCTTGACGACGTTGTTATCTTCGGGCGTACATTCAGTGAACATAACGAAAGGGTAGAGCTGGTTTTGAAATGTATTCGAAATGCTGGCTTGGTTCTTAATGCAAAGAAGTGTCATTTCGGAGCTCGACAAACACTGGTGCTGGGACATCTCGTCAACAAGGATGGCATCAGGCCCGACCCGAATAAGACGGCGGCTGTTAGAGCTTTTAAACCACCTGGCTCAGTGAAGGAGCTTCGGAGCTTCTTGGGCCTCTGCTCTTACTTTCGCCGATTTATTCCCGCCTTTGCAGAAGTTGCCTTTCCACTGACCTGTCTTCTCCGCCAAGGTGCTAGTTTTGAATGGACTCCTGATTGTGAAACTTCTTTCAACCAACTGAAGTTCTTGCTCACGTCGCAGCCTATCCTGCGGCACTTCGATCCTTCTGCGGCGACTGAAGTTCACACCGACGCAAGCGGCATTGGCATAGGTGCAGTCCTCATACAGCGATGTAATCAAGTGGAACACGTAATCGCATATGCCAGTCGTACTTTAAGTAAGCCGGAACGCAATTACACTGTGACCGAACAAGAATGCCTTGCACTCGTCTTCGCTGTGCAGCGATTCCGCTCATACCTATACGGTCGTCCTTTCCAAGTAGTTACGGATCATCATTCTTTGTGCTGGCTTATCAACCTTCGGGATCCGTCAGGCCGTCTAGCACGCTGGGCCCTCCGGCTGCAAGAGTACAACTTCACGGTATCGTACAAGAGCGGCAGGAAACACGCGGACGCAGACTGCCTTTCAAGGATGCCAGTTGATGCTACAGTTTGCGACGCTGACGATTTCGATCATCTGATTGCGTCCGTAGCACCAGCGTTCCCGGATAAGGCCACCTTTGAAACTGAGCAGCGGAAGGACGTGAGTTTGAATCCGTTATTCATGATCGCACAAGCATCCACTCCGGAAAGCCGCTTTTGCGTCCGTGATGGTCTACTGTACAAGAAATCCATCTCCGGCACCGGTTCCCGCTTCCTGCTGGTGGTTCCAGAGGCACTACGGTCATCTGTTTTGTACGCCATGCATGATGACGCCACTTCAGGTCACCTCGGAACGACGCGCACTCTTCATCGTACCCAGGAACGCTTCTACTGGCCACGTATGCGCCAGTCAGTTGAGTTGTACGTGGCCAGTTGTGCGCAATGCCAGGCGCACAAATCTCTCTCAGCAGCTCCGGCCGGACATCTACAACCTGTGACGCCTCCCAGTTCTCCGTTCGAACAAATTGGCATTGACCTGGTGGGCCCTTTTCCGCGTTCATCGAAAGGCAACAGATGGATTGTGGTATGTGCTGACCATCTTACTCGGTACTGCGAGACTGCTGCCCTGCCATCCGCGACTGCTGGTCAAGTGTCGTCCTTCCTTCTCCATTCTATCATACTGCGTCATGGGCCCCCTCGCGTCATCATAAGTGACCGTGGACGTCAATTCACGGCAGACGTTGTCGAACAACTTCTCCGTATGTGTGGCTCAGAGCTCAGACACTCGACGCCTTATCACCCGCAGACGAATGGTCTCGTCGAGCGAACAATTCGAACACTGGTGAATATGCTTTCTATGTACGTTGCTTCGAACCACAAGAACTGGGACGATGTCTTGCCGTTCGTCACATACGCGTTTAATACTTCCCAACATGAGACCACCGGCTACAGCCCGTTCTTCCTCCTCTATGTTCGACCCCCCCGTTATACTCTGGATACAATATTTTCCTTCTCTGATCGGGACCAATCAGAAATCTCCCTAGCAGAAACTCTTTGTCTCGCCGAAGAAGCTCGTCGTCTTGCTCGTTTACGTACAATAGCCTCGCAAGACAGATCGAAAGTTCGTTATGACAGCAAGCACCGGCAGGCCACATATATTCCGGGAGATCTCGTGTTGGTGTGGAAGCCTTTACGCAAACGTGGCTTGTGCCAAAAACTGCTCGCGCACTACATCGGACCTTTTGTTATCCTTGACCGCCTGAGCGCAGTCGACTACCGCATCGCACGTCTTACAGCTAGCGGGAGACGTTCCAGAAAGACAGAGGTCACGCATGTCGCTCGCCTGAAGCCTTTCAGTCAACGCGACACTGCATGAAACGCGCGGCGCGCTTTGTCTGCGAGGGGGGAAATGTTACGCCACGTATGTGCCGGACGAAGAAGGAAAAAGAAGCAAGGGGTGTGGAAGAAGAAGATCATCATCATCTGCCTGCGCCGATACGGCTCGTCCCTCGAACCGTGTATCAATAAACCCCCAGACGCCTACTGAGGTCGTAACAATATCATTGAAATAACCTATTCGAACGAAAATCCTTGACAATCGCAGTTGATTCTTGAGCCATACATTTAAGATTTACTGCTACTGGCCTGTCTGGAAAGTGTGGCCAAGAGCCATGCAAAAGTGTTGGTGCTAATTACTTCTGAAAAATTTCTCCGAATTCTTTTAAAAAATTGCAAAAAATGTTAACAAATCAAAATGCAATGTCGTCTGGCTTTGCTTACAAGCCCACACGAAAGCATTTCTGGTTAGAAACAATGTCGCTACTTCAGCTAAAAGCATCACGACAGAGTTTTGCCAACAGTGCTTCTTTTTCCTTCAGGCGCAATGAAAATGTATTATTACTAATGAGCACATTTACTGGTTCTCTAAAATTGTATTGTTCCCCTGCTTCTTTGGCGAGCCTTATTGTATATGAAGATGTTTCCCGTGCATTTTTTCATCGGCACTGAAGATTGCATCTGGGCTTGTTTGGGCTTGGGGTTGTTGTTTTTTTTCTTTACGACTTTCCAAAACTGTAACACTACATGCTCTTTCATACTTCTAATTTTTGTGATATCGTTTTGAACAATTATTTTTTTCATTGACATTTTTATTACTATTGCTAGTACTTCTGCTATTGCGAGTGCTATTCACACCTACTTGTGAAATATAGTGACCATCTCTATTAAGCTTTTACTTTCACCTTTTTGAAGTACTTTTTCAATAAGGACGAAATGTGATACCTTGAACAAAAATGTGCAAAATTTATCATTTTTATGGACACTGGCTGCCGGCATGTCGATTCGAAGTAAGCATTCCCAAAACTATTTTTCTCAGAAAAAAAAGATTACGTTGTCTGTCTTTCGTCTGCCAGTTAGTGACGGGACATGTGACCGAGCCTTCTGGACACGGCGCAAAATGGTACATGCGTGCAGAATGAAATATTTATCCTTTTTGGCAACATCTGGCGCTTGCGCCAATAAACTCCACTAATCATCAATGAAATATTTATCAATTCACTCCTTTCTTGAAGTATCAGGAAGAGCTGTCATAAATGCTTCCTACCATGTTTCTATTGAATTGGTACCACCAGGAAGTGCGACAGTAGAAATGAACCTTAGCATTATTTGAGTGCGCTACCCTTTTTTCCAATGGACGGCGGCGAGTTAGTTTAGAGCGAGATTGCGGCGACAGGTAGAAGCACAGCCTCCTTCCTGCACACAGGTCGTAAAGAAAGCGAGCGTGCGCCTCCAGACCGGCTGCAGGTAGATATACTAGGTACAATAAAGAGAAACAATGACTTGCCTTAGGTTAATAAACTGTGGTCTGAGAACTCTAATGCTACAAGTGTCACTGTCATCATTTATTATTAATAAATAAAAATTGAAGTCGAAATTTCAATGTTAAATTTTGTGCTTAAATATTTTTCAGGGGTGCAACAGCCGTACTAGAATTAGGAGCGATTTTCGGAGCAGGAAAATGTTACTTTTGGAGCACTAAAACTCAAATTCGAAGCAGGTTACAAGCGAAAAAAACGTTCATTTTTTTACCACGAAAGACCGAATTTCAAGCAGCTTGAGAAAGAAGGCCTATATATATATATATATATATATATATATATATATATATATATATATATATATATATATATATATATATATATATATATATATATATATATATATATATATATGTGTGTGTGTGTGTGTGTGTGTGTGTGTGTGTGTGTGTGTGTGTGTGTGTGTGTGTGTGTGTGACGCTACATGCGGGAGACGTGGCCTGGCTCATACGCCATGTTTATTCCACTCTCACTTCTTCCTCATCTACTTCTAACTCCTAACCATCGCTACCTTCTTACGTTACAGGATTCCCCTCCCCCCGAAAGAAGTCGCGTCAGACACTTAACAAAACAACAAAAACGGGTGTTAAAGCGAGCGAAAAATGTCATATTGCACCATAGTTCCATTTTTGAAGGGAGTTCCTTGACTCGCCCAAAACTACAGCAGAGGGAAGCAGCCCGGCCGTCACTAAGAGAACTCGGGTGGACGAGGCTGGCTGTTGCGTCCTGGATGGCATAACCATGCATTCGACGTTGAAAATGATGACGACACAGCCTGGATGGTAGCGAAAAACGAACAAGGTTGTGAGTCCTTGTATCTTTGGAAAGTTGGATGTCTCATGCGTCGGATTTCGAGTCGTGGCTGCGACAGACGCATTGTATCTAAAATGCGTGCTTCTTCAGAGATAATGACGGATAGATGCCTGTGTGCTGGCGCCGTGCAATAAGTGCTTCCGCGTCTTTCTGGGCGTTTTCAGTGGTGTTGTCATCTGTGTAACCGCCGGCGCACAGAACGTCTGTGGCGATGTTCCTTCATCCGGAAACGTTCTACTTCTTGAAAGGGCCCTTGTATGAAAGTCCTTAATTTTTTAACTTGTTCAAGTTGTGAGTGTGCTTCCGTTGAAATTTTCGTTCGTCGTCGTGTTTTCTTGGTTTGGTGATGGCTCGGAGAGAGAGAGAGAGAGTGAGAAAGGAAAGGCCGGGAGGTTAACCAGATATTGGCATCTGGTTTGCTACCCAGCGCTGGGGGTGGGGAAGTATGGGCAAGAAAGAGGGGTTAGATAGAAAAAAAAACACACGCGCACTCATAAAAAAAACGAAAACACACACAGGAAGGGCGTCCCAGCTACAACCGTTCAGCAAGGCCGGTCAATCGCAGAAAGTGAAGCAGCGCTTTCAGGGCCCTCTTCTGTGAAGTCGCATCCTGACGATACTGCAGAATTTCCTGCTCCGACAGAGGCTGATCATCTAATTTGTTGAGTTGCCTGCGAAGGCATAGTCGCCGCCTACTATACGCTAGGCACTCACAAAGAACATGTTGAATGGTTTCCTCCTTGCCACAGTGGCCACAGGCTGCGCTGTCGGCCATCCCAATGCGGAAAGCGTAGGCGTTGGTAAATGCAACGCCCAACCACAGCCTACATAACAGGGTTTGGTCTGCTCGGCGAAGCCTCGACGGGATATGAAGACTTAGCGTAGGGTCAAGCGAGTACAGTCGGGCATGCTTGAAGTGCGGCTGATTCCATTGCGATGTGGTTTGCCGTCGAGCAAGTCTGCGGAGCTCTCGTGCAGCATCCGTCCTAGAAAGTGGTAGTCGCAGTTTATGATCTTCTGTGTGGGCTGAGCGGGCAGCTTGATCGGCCCGTTCATTGCCGATGATTCCGCAGTGACTGGGCAACCACTGAAATGTATTTTGGTGCCCTTTCTCAGTCAGGTGGTGTATAACCTCTGCTATCTCTAGTACCAGCGGCTCGTGTGGTCCACGGCGTAAGGCTGATTGTAGAGACTGCAGTGCCGCCTTCGAGTCGCAAAAAATAGTCCACTTGCGTGTAGGTTGATCAACTACAAATTGCAACGCGGCACGAAGTGCTGCCAATTCTGCTGCCATTGATGTTGTTGCGTGAGATGTCTTGAATTTAATTGTCGTGGCCAACCTTGGTATCACTACTGCTCCTGTAGAGCTGTCCGGCTGAACCGAACCGTCAGTGTAGATATGTGTGGAGTCTTGATATTTCTCATACAAGAGAAGTAGTGTGAGCTCTTTAAGAGCCGGTGACGACAAATTGGACTTTTTCTCGACGCCAGGTATGTTAATCATAATCATTGGTTGAGCGAGGCACCATGGTGGAGTCACAGGTCTAGCGGCAGGAGAGAACGAAGTTGGGATCGACTCACCATGTGCGGTCACTGTTTTGCAGTAAGATGTGCATGGTCGGACCACTGGTAGAGAGGCTAGGTGATGTCGAGGGGTTCGAGCAAGGTGTCGTATATGTGTCCTCAGCACTTCCACATTAATGTGGGTCTTGATGAGCTCGGAGAAAAATGCGGGTGGTCATCGTCGTTGAATAAGGAGATGCTGTCGGTAGTCCCAGCATTATTTACGAGTGGGAAGCAAGCATCATTTCTGTCAAGAAAAGCAATAGATACATTTTCGTTTTTATCGCCGAGACTTCCATTGAATGGTGACTCCGTAACGTTTCGACTTTCGGTTGGTCCGGTTGCTGAGAATGACATCGCCGCAAACATGGCTTGACGTGGTTCCGATTCCGTAGATTTGTTTCTTTGCGGGAGAATTGAGCCAAGCGTTCCTGAAGTACAATCGCTTTCGGAATAGCAGTGGCTTGACAAGTTATTTGGCCGATATTTCAGGTGGTCAGTTGCGTATGTGGCGATATCTTGAGGGGTGCGATGAGAGTGACGAGCACCAGACGAGCTACTTGGCACAAAACCAGGTGGTGGCTTATGTAAGCAAGACGAAGAGTCAAGTACATTGGGTGCTTGAATATTGTCTTGGTTTGTGTATTGTCTTGATTTGTGTGTGGAAGAGGTTAGCGTTGGTGACATTTGTGAAGATGGGAAACCAGGTGTAAGGTTCGGCCTTGTATAAAAACGGCTGGGATGTCTTTCTATGAGCAGATGACTGACTTTGCCTGACGGGAATCGTAAACTTCTGCTCTGTGCTCGAACGCGTGAAGGCTGCGTATGACTGGGATTACTGAATTTGAATGCATCGATATGGCTGGTTGTAACTGACTCTTCATTATAGTCTTGAAACCAGATGATCCTTTCTTCTTTTATCTTTTGCCATGACTCGTCGTTGTCGAATATGTGGATGAGGTAAAACTTAAATGTCTCACCGGTGACGTAGTCGCTGAAGTTTGTAACCATCTCCCGTTCCGACCAAGATGCAGCGGTAGCGTGGAACTCGAACAGGTTGAACCAGTCTTGTACGGGTCCATCGTCTGCTGCTCCGGCGTACTTGGGGATGGGAAGGTCAGTAGATGCTTCTGACATGATGCTGGTCGATGCGTAATGCTAGGCGCTTGCACGGAAGTCCAGGTATGCTCAGGGTGTCTTGTGGAGAACTGTGTCGACGATGAGACACTGATGAAGTGGCTTGGAGGTCTTCATCCTGTCGATTTGTGTGACGCTACATGCGGGAGACGTGGCCTGGCTCATACGCCATGTTTATTCCACTCTCACTTCTTCCTCATCTACTTCTAACTCCTAACCATCGCTACCTTCTTACGTTACATATATATATATATATATATATATATATATATATATATATATATATATATATATATAATTTTTTTATTCACCCCACTTAGCAAACAATGATGAGGTTCATATTAGAAGTCACCAGGCCTATCAAATTGTTTGAGAATTCAAATGTGGATTTCCCGAGATTGTGACCATGAGATTCGTAATACTGGGAAAAAGAACTCTTTGACAATTTAGAACTGCAGATATGTCATATTGAACTCCAAATATTTTTGCCAGTAACTTTTTTAGACACGAGCGAACATATTAGTATTCAAAAATATGTGGCATATACATACATCAGTCATTGAAAAAAACTGTGCAGTGTCTAGAGACAAATATAAGCCCCTTCTAAATATTATAACGCTTTTTCGCAGGCCGCCAATGTACCATGGCGAAGGTGGCTTAAGCGGAGTTTCTGCACAGGTTACAACAAGACCTAGAAATTTTCGAACCACAACCCTCCTCCCCTCCATTTTTTTCATGAAGGGGTTAGGTTTAGGGCAACACTTTTTCGCTTGCTTGCAAGGCGCGTTTGCCCAAATGAAGTAATAATGGCACGCACCTCACAACGGCACCGGAAATCTATCGCGTGTGGCGTTGCTATGGCAACTGACGTGGTCACGGCATGAACTAAAGTTGGTAGTGTACAAACTCGATGTTCTGAGAGTTTGTACACATCCAGCTTTAGTTCCTGATGGTTCCTAACAAGCTATGGCCGAAGTTTCTGACTAGAAAATTCATATTGGCAACGAAGAGTTGCTGGCTACGGCAACACATCTTTTTTGTTGTAATTGCTTCGTTCTGCCGGTAAATATCTGGTGCGGTCAGCAGACCGACTGGCACGCGCCGTTGTTGCTTCATCTGGTCGATCACGTTTCGCGAGTGTCTTGACCTAATGAGCAGCTATCTTACACTGCGGTTTAGTGTTAGGGTCGGCCCACGTAGATTGATGACGCAAACTACAAGTGGCTAAAGTGGTCTCCATTTTTCGCTCAAATTATGGGAAATTAGGAAATTTTGAAGAAGATCGGGCATTTTGCCGCAGCGTGGCGCGATTCCGCCAAATTTTATGTTTTTGGCCTAGCTCGGCGCACAAATAAGGAATTCCAACAAATTGGCGCAATCAGCGCAGCTGTAGCACCCCTGTCATGGCTGCAACAGCCGAAATAAAACTTGGAGAAATTTTTGGGACAGCAAAATATTAGTTTTGGAGCACTAAAATGTAAATTTCGAGCAGGTTACAGGGGAAAAATTATGCGGTTTTCATTATTAAATACCAAATTTTGAGCAGTATAAAAAAGAAGGCTTACATTTAAAAACAAAATATGTACGAACCATTTGACATCACTTAAACTTCGCAGTGTAAACATCACTGCTATTTCAATGAAAGTGGTATTTTGAACCACACCACTGAGCCAACAATGATGAAGTTCATATTAGCATTTGCTGTGCCTGTAAAATTATTTTACAGACTCTGTGAATTCAAATATTTATCTGCCAAGCTTGCGACCATGAAATTAGGGAGATTCCTGAAACCGAAGAGTACAGGTGTTGAAAAAAAGAAAAAAACTGGTGCAGAATTTAGTTACTTTTTTTAGGGGAAAATGTCATACACTGCTCCAAACGATTTCCAGTAGCATATTTAAACATCAGTGATTACACTGATACTCATAATTGGGCAGCGTACAAATGCATGAGTAAGTGAAAATTATGTGCAGTGTCCCGTGACTAGGGATAACAGCCCCTTCCGAATCTCAATACTCTTTTTCGCAAAGCGCTAGAGTAAACTCGCAAAAGTGGCCTATTCAGGATTTCCTGCACGGGTTAGAATCCCAAGCGAAGAAATTTTCTAATCACTACACCTCCCCTTCCCTAACTTTCCACCTTGTTTTTTTTTTCCACCGTGGAGTTAGGTATCGCCTTGAAGGCGCGTTCGACCAGGTAAAGTAACAACGGCGTGCACCCATTTACCTAGCGACAGTACCGCAGATCTCCATCGCCAGGACTGTGGCCGGGACGACGCAATTTCAAGACAAAAAAAAAGGGGGGGGGGCTCAGAGCTTTCAATAAAATAGGGAGTGTCCAGTTTTTTTTAAGCTTTAATCAGAAACTGTGCGATATTTCACGGCAGCTCTTCGAAGATGAATCGGTTCTCGAAGCTTACCAAGTTTTCGCCTGTAAATCAAAAGAGCCTTCAGAGAAAGTGACAGTGGCTGTGGGCCCTTCCTACAAATGTAATCTATAAGCAAAGAACCGTGTGAGCTGAGGTCGCAGATGGCAGAGGCGTAGCCAGAAATTTTTTTCGAAAGGGGCGCCACCTTGATTAGATTGGGTCCCAGCTAGGCAAGCAGTGGTGCAAATATATACAAATTCCAAATCCGTACGGAGGCGGTCTGTCGGTGACGTCAAAAAGTGGGTGGTCCACAGCGGCGGCGAGGACGAAGGGAAGTGAACAGCCTATGAGGGAAATGAAGCCTTGCGTCATCATTTTGACGTGGACTTGGGGACCGTATAGAAAAGTGAAAAGTGTTTATAACGTGTTGAAAAATGTTTAACTTATTGCTCACTATCAAAATGTGTTGGAACAAGTTTTCAAACGTTCAATAAGGAATACGGCACAATATAAACGTGTTTTTCTCGTTATTGTTTTGAAACGAGGCTAAATTTAGCGGGATGGTAAGTAGTAGCACTAAGTACAACCCTATTTTAGGCAGTTACTGTTTTCATATCTCCACCACTATACAAACCTAAACGGCGCAACTTTCGAAGTTGTTGGCTCAGTCGAGCGCAATCATGGTGGAGGGCAACGGCACCAGTAGCCAACAGCAGCAGCGGCTCATCCACGTTTCCGAGGCTCAGCGTGCGCTGTTGGTCGCCTTTATGGACGAACACCCCCAGCTCGTGGTGAAAGCCTTCGAGCTGCGGCACGGCAACACCGTCGCTGACCGGCGGCGGCTGTGGCAAGAGCTCAGCGACGCGCTGAACCATGAAATGCCTGCGCAGGAGTGGCAAGCTTGGTGGCACAGGCCGGTGCACGAGGCCCGCCGTGACGCCGCCGCCATCAGAGAGGCACAAACGTGAGTGACCGTCGAATGGTGCGGGCGATTTGTTCTTTGACATTGGTGTATCTTTTCAGGGGCACTGAAGGGGGTTGGCTGCCTGGCTTCCGCGGCCTGGTTCTACAGTTGACTGGGATGACACGCTTCAGTGGCGTCTTTGGTCTCACCTATCTACAGGTAAGCACTCTGCCGCTGCAGTATCACGGGTTCCTGAGCGGTTCCATGACAGAGTTTGATATCTGAAGGGGTGCCTTTAGCGAAACCTTGTTAAACGGGAATATGTTAAACGCAGGAGAAAGTATTCAAAAGTGGGTAAGCCTATTAACTAAAATCTCAGTTTGCAGCCCTTGCAAGGGGTATTAATTTATCATAAAACACACAATGCCTGCGGGCAAGTGCATGCACTAAAGTGGTAACACATGATATCAATGACCACTAAATAGCGGCAGAACGTTTCCGCAGATGTTTAGTACGTAAGATTGCAAAATAGCCAGAGTAACGAACACCCACTTTCTGAAAGATCATGCTTACTACATTTTCCAGCAGGCGGGTGTTCCCACTGCGGCGGTGGCAATGGATGTGGAGGCCACTGAAGCGACTGACGATGGCAGTGACACAGTAACACGCAAGCATCTGAGAACTTAGTGCTTTATTGAGCGCAGGACTGGAACCTTGAGCAGGGCGACAAGGTGCTCAAGGTGAGTAGACCCTTTGTTTACATTTTACATAAGGGGCGTAAACATTCTCCATGCTCTATTATGATGACTGAAACCAACTTGGGCTGTAAACAAGAACCATGCATTGTATTGAGGGCATGGTATCGGGTATCTGCAATGATAAACTGCCGGGCAAAAGGTTGGTTAGCCTTGAAAAGAGCTGTTTCATGGTGAGAGATGCATTTGAGGACATTAATAAAGAGTAGTTTCAACAAACGTTTGTTGGTCCGCACGAGGAGGGCATAGCTTTTACACAAAGCTTCACACTTTCAAAGGATGCCATCAGGCCAGTTGATCTTCAACTGAAGGAAAATTGTTGTGGCCGTTGCAATTCTTGGCATCAGCAGCAGCTTCCAGCCACGAGATGGTTAAGGGTTTACCGGCAGCTCACTTAAAAATTTACACCATGATTATTCATCGCAGGTGCTGCGGGAGATGAAAAAAGCAACCACCCGCATCGCTTCTGCAGCACGGCGTGTGGCAGCGGCAAAGGAGAAGGCGGCAGTGGTGCAGGAGGGCACGGGCCATGGCTGAGGGTTTTCTGCGAGAAAAGGATACGTAGTTTAGTCAATTTTTCGTCATGTGTTTACTGTTTCTTCTTGTCATTATTCATTAATGATTTGTCGGTTTCAATGTGTTTAGGTGCTGCTGTTCATGTTCAATTTTATACGCTTCGGGAGACATATACATAGTTTAGTTTGTTTTTCACCATGTTTTCAACTTTTTATCATTCATAATTCATTTAGTGCTTTTGATAAGTTTACGTGTTGCTGTTAATGTTGTATTTTATATGTTTTTTGTTTGCATTTAGTATATATACTAGATTTAGGTTAGAATTTACATTGTACAAGGAGTACAGCATTTTTATGTTCGATATACGCATTTCTCAATGTATGTTCGAGCTGTTCCAATGGCAGTGTTTTTCTCGACATTTCAAAGTTTTCTAGCCATTCACACGGTGACACGAGTGTATAGTTGACGTTTTCTGTTAATGTTTCTGTGATATCTGTATTGTCCCACTGTGTTTTCTAGCTCACTGCGCTTTTTATGCAGCATTACCACATAGTGTAGTAATGTGATATCTTTTTGCATCACACTGTTTCGCAGTTCACTGTGATATTTTCATTTCAGCACAATGAGGCTAAGGTGCAACAACTACATTCTGAATCTTGTTTGAGAGCGCTAAGCTAGTAAGGGGTCATCTCGCACAGTTTGACAAATGAAAATGGTCATCATCACAGCAACATGCCAGTGATTGATTTCATCTAGTTTTCATCAGAGAAACGACTTGTTGTGGGAATAAATTTTGAACGTGGCATGGTTTGGGAGCCACGAGATTGCTGAGCGAATTATTCATGCTGTATGTTATCAAAACAACTCCCCTGTTGTTTGCCGTCTTGATTTGCGTATTTTTTAGCATTGCAGCATGACTGAAGTCGAGAACTCAAATCAAATGTTATTTTAACATTCATACGATGTTTCGGACAATGGGCGAAAAACCAGCACAACTTGACGAGCACAATTGCTCGTCAAGCCTGGCGTGCACAATTGAATGCTTGTAGTCAGTCACTATGAGAAGATACGGACTTATGTAGCATGTGTTCACGCAACATGTTACTAATGGAATTGCGATTTTTATGCATTCTGGTGAAACAAATTCTGAGACATTGCTGCATTGTTCGCACAATTTTGTGATAGCAACATTCAGCACAGAGTGCCGCTCATATATGCTTGCTCCAATCTAGTCTGTTGTGACTGTGATCACTGATACGGAAAAGGGCGTTTCTGTTGCATATTTCATGTGACATTTGAAGAAAATGCAGCATTTTGACATTGCCACCTTGCTTCATATCGAAGCACGATAAGTACTTTGTGTATTTGAATGTGGCAAACACAGCCCTGTCATGTCTAAATGCACTAGTATCAGTGTAAATAAATTATGTGTTGGATATGAAAACATGAAAACTCACCGTTCCTGTGTACTTCAAAAAAGGTCCGAGACAGCGCTGCGCTGCTGCCGTCTCTGAGCAGCACGTTGCGTAGTGTGAGCATATGACTCCCCCTTGGCTCCCCATCTTCATCCTCAGCTGGTGGCATGTCCACAACATACTCGTCCAAGGTCCAGTCGCCTGCATGCAACGCAATGTTGTGGAGAGCAACGCAAGCATATATGATTTGCGCTGCCTGATCGTGGTTGTAGAGCATCGTTCGAAAGTGCTGCAAGCAGCGGAACTTGCTCTTCAACACGGCGATACATCTTTACACAACATTGCGCATGGATGCGTGCTCCTTGTTGTATCGGCCTTCGGAAGTGTTGCACGGTTGACTGCCAAGGACTGGAATTAGGAGCGATGGCTCGAGGGGATACCCTGCGTCTCCTGCAAAATAAACATGAAAGCTGAGTGCTCACATTAATACTAACCAAGCAGATATTAACCAAGCAGAATAGTACACATTAATACTAACCAAGCAGATATTCGCCAGGCTGCAGATGTGCAGCTAGGCGTGCACGCATGGGGTTGTGTTGCCACACCCAGGAGCCGTGGCACGAATCTGGGAATCATGGATCCATGACAAGGATGCGCAGCCATGCTTTGCACACCTGTGATGAGGAGCGATATACTATAGTTCTGCATTTATACTCAGAATAAATCCCTTTTTTCTACGCATACGCAGGAAACAATGCGTACTAGTACAGTCATTGGTACAAGGAGCTTCACTTAGAAAGCAACACAGGGTGTAGCACACTGAGGAGGAAGGAGGGTGGGGGCAACGGCCCCTCCTCTGCTGTACAGACGGCTACGACTTCCACTGAATGATCGATAATTGAAAACCTACGCGTTGCTCTTGGGAGAGAACACTCGTAAATGCCAAAGCCAGCTCGTTCAATTGCGATTGTAAGCACTTTCGTGTTGGAAATACTTCCCTGTCGTGTATATATTTCTGCTACGTCTGCTGTTCATATTACCGATTACCTCTAAAATGCACAACTGAATTGCGCGTGCATGCCAGTGCAAAAACGGCAACTGGGTCACGCACAAAACACTTGCCACTTATTATTACCGAGGCCTTGCGAGCCACCAACTAGCTCGCACCCCATTCCCTGCAGGTTCTTTTTCATTCGTTGCATTATTACTTTTTCCAGCTTTGGCCTCACAACTGAACAATTGCTCCGATGGGCGAGTAAGCAAGGATCCTAACGGCAATTACCATCATGACGTTCAGGACATAACAGCCCTTTCTGAACATGAAGCTCACCGTGTCGGTCAGTCTGAATCCCTCTGGCTTACGAATGGTGACCAACGTGCCATCGACACACGCCAGTACCCCTGGGATGCAACCGCGTAGCACAAACTCCGCCTTTGCCTCATCCTTAGCAGCTGTTGTCAGTGGGAAGTCCGCCAGCTTTTTCCTAGCAGCCACGGTAATGATGGCCTGCGTCACCTCGTGGATAGTGTTGCTCACGGCCGGCTGAGACTTGCCGATGTGCTCCTCGCGACCAACGCTCCTCTAGAAGCAACCGGTGGCGAAAAATCGCAGCGCACACAACACTTTCCTCTCTGTGGAAAGGCCACTGGCTCGCTGGTATCCGATGACAGGGACAAGTTCGTCGCACAAGCTAAGGACTGTTCGTTCGAACAGACGAGAACATTGCCGAAACTCTTCTTCGGTGAAGTTTTCAAATACATCTTTAACATCGCTTCGTCGTCTCTGCTAGACTGCAGCTGCCGCACAGGCGAGACGAAAAACCGTGGCAGTGGGAAACGCCATGTTGTCGAAGTGCCCGGATGCTGAAAAGTCGCGAAGCCCTAACATTTCAATCCTATCCAGGCCACCTTGAAGCCATTTCAATCCATCCGGTTCCTTTCGGACGGTCTCGCCGACCATTCCTTTGCCTTCCTTCACAAACCGTACAAAAACAGTCACGTGACACCCCAGCCCACGTCACTCATCACGTCACAGCATTCGTCACAGCTCGTATGGGCCAATCGCGTGCGACTCAATGGAACAGACCGCGTTTGTCCGGATTTGGAACTTGTATATAATCGCAACACAGATGTGGAAGACCATTATTTTCTACGCCCCTATATACCATAGCAAAATATTGGGGGGGGGGGCAGAGGCACGGGCTTGGTGTGCAACCCCCTGGCTACGCTACTAATGGATGTAAACTAGTGTGGTGAAATAGACACATAGGGAAGGAGAGCCGGTGAGGAGGGTGGGAGTGGCACAGGCTCCTGTTAGGTTACCTTGGCAAGAGAAGTAGATCTAACTGGAGGGGCACATGTATAATGTAAGAAAAAAGGTTTCATCCAACGTGCTGGCCGAACACACAGAAGCAACTGACAACGAAATAGACTGGAATAAGGGGAAATTACAGAAATAAAGAGAAAATACTTTCACTTCTGGGCTATATCTAGACTATCTGACGATTCGGGCAACAACGGGGCACATTCTTGAGTGTAATGACAACGACAGCTACGTCTGCCAGATATACACACCTACATCCCATTCTGAAATATACATAATTGGACTGTTCGCAAATTCATTTTTAGTTGTGAGCGTGACTCTCGTGCCGAAACTTAAACGTTCCGCTTTTATGCGAGCATTCATGGTTGGTGCTCATGTTAACTTCATAGTTGAATGACAACCACAACACAAAAAGAGAGAGGTGACAGTGGCACTGCAAGCCACCGTAAGAGTACCCTCACGTATTTAGTACACTGTGGCATGCCGCCGGTGACTTTTGCTGTCTTTCCGGATTTTGTAGTCTGCAGAAGTTGGCACGCATGAAGCCAGAGCAAAATAACTTTGTTCGAAAATGAAGACACTGCAAAGTCCCGGTAAAATCACACATGCAATTGCCAGCTTTCCTTCGCCAGTGCGAGATGAGATCAATTGATCCAACCCTGCACGTCACAGCTATTGCAGCACTCACGCCTCTAGTGATGGGCCTCACGCCCATTTTACTAGAGAAACTGCAGGACCAACCCTTTGGTATACTGGATGGTGCAGCAAGAAATAGAGAAAGACAGGAGTGGTCGGTGCAGGGTGAATCAGTGGTCGAAAAGACAGTGACAAGAGACTTTTTAAAAACAGTCAACCACAGATTCTTCGCTCTATAACAGATTTGTGAGTAGTGTAAGTAAACATCTTGTATATTATAAAAGCCAAATGTCAGTGAATTACTGAATCAAACTCTTTTATAACATACTTTGTCTCTCATGCAAGTTTTGGTTCACGTGAAACATTAGTTGGCAAAAAATTAGAGCTCATTCAAACTCACTTATACATACTTTGCTTCTGGGGGTTATTTTGACCCACCAAAATATTACTCACCCTTACTTACTCAAGCACATGGCTTAATTTGAGTATGAGCGAGTCTTGACTAAGTCAACTCGTAAGTGATTTGCTGACCTAAGGTGTCAAGTTAAGAAAACGATCACAGAGCGCCCAAACTTCATAGGCTCGATTAAATCGATCAATCAGATAGACCTACGTAGACCGACTGACAAACATATATGGTTAAGGTGCTTTTAGTCGCTAAAAAATGTTCTGATTTAAAGAGCAAGTAACTACCAGGAGCTCAGCCTTTAAAGGAATTGTTACTTTGAGACTTCAGCTTTTCTGGTTTCTATGAATAGAAAGCACTTACAAGACATTTTGAGACTTGCCACTCTGTACAAGCACTGGTGTCCTAGCGATAGCCAACGCGCTGCCCTAAACAAGCCTTGGAATGCAAACCACAGGTCAACAGCACGAGAAAAAAAGGAATACCTTGTTATTGTGGCAGGACGTCAACACTTGCTAGGCCAAGAAAAAAAGAAATATTTGGACAATGATGTGTTTAACACCCGACAGTGCTGTACAGACTTTGTGTAGAATCTGTTGCCATCTAGCAGACACCGAGCGCATTTGTGCAATATTGAAGGCTGGGCGCGCTCTACCTGTGCAGGCACGGAATGTCTATATTAACGTGTGGTGGCAGATAGGGGCGGCAGTGCCAACAAATTTTCGTGTGCCATGTTGCTCAGACTGAGGAAACTAGGATGCTAGAAATATTTGCAGGAAATTCACCTCCATGTTGTTTGACTTCCTTGTGGCTGACACGAAAGGCCAGATCTGTTGCTCATTTTGCTGCTTACAATTACATGCGTGTTTATGATCTCCGTTCTATCCAGATGTGGGACAGCATAGGCACTCATCAGAGCACGCTTTTTCATGCCATGCCAGAATGAAACAGTTTTTGCACCGTGTGAATGCAGGCACAGACAAACCGGCCATGTGCACAAGCTTCAAAGATGCATCACGGCTACTTATGCTTGCCTCTGCTGCTGTTTACACCATTACTTTGTCGATTACATCGCGATAACACTTACATACTATCCACGTAGCTTCTGCATGTCATCGATTCTCGTCTAATGGCCCGGTTGTGCTTGAACATGTTTCTTATAGTTACTTGTTTATTGTGGAGATTAATAAGGTAGCATTTGGTGGTGTGGTTTGCGCACGTACTGCTTCACTATGTGTACTTTTCAAGCATTTCATGTGCTCTTTCAGAGGGGGCGGCCAATTTCATAAGGGCAAACCGAATGCAGTGACCCTCCCCCTGTTATTTTTTTATACCCCAAGAAGAGCAAATGTGTTATTCTAAATAATGATCTTCCTTCATACAAAATCTTGTATCCGCCTTTCTTCATATAGTGGTTTTGGGACGTTAAACCCCACATATCAATCAATCAATCAATCAATCAGTCTTTGTGTGCCGTAAAATTTTAATAGATGTCTCAAGTTTGTCAACGCTCTTCAAAATTGAAAAAATGCTGTTCTGGCAAATCTGCTGCCCTCTAATGTGGGTGCGCTCCCACTGTTTAGACACAAAGGTGGTTTCGCAAATGTTCGGTAGGCGATGCACAACTGCCCTGCTGCAAACGATGTGAAATTGTAAGGTGCAAATAAGCACCGAAAGTGATGACGTGAACGCAAATATTTTACAGCTACTGTGCTGTTTACAAGCACATGCCCCCCCCCCCCCCCAAAAGGGCATTCAATGAAATACCAGCTAATCAGCACCTACTGTATGGAGACGCTTTTCATTTTTCTTTTTCACGCACAGAAGACTAAAAGTTTAAACATTATTACTTGCGTGTTAATGCTCTATATAGCGTACATTGATGACTACAGCAGCAAAGCATTATTTATTTGAAATATAAAGTTTCAAGTTAGATGTGCAATAAACCGAAGGGACTTCATTGTAAGTATTCTATTTAGAACAGGGCAGACATGAAACAGAAGAATGAAAGGGAGCCACACTAGATTGGTCAAAGCTATTCTCGTAAGAATAGCCATGGAAGGTGCATAGAATGGGTGGAGGCCGCATTGAATCAATAAAATAAAAATGAATGGCATCCGAACAACTTGAATTCAATTGAAATGACGTGACTGAACCCAAAGATTCGAATTAGCCTGTTTTGCACCTGACTTACCATCACCCTGCTGCGAAAATCACAACAAAACGACTCCTCCAGATTGCAAGACCACCGAGCATCCACTGAAGACACAAATAAGTGGCTGAACCATCCCACTCTGCAATCTCAAGCTTTGAAAAAGAACACTGCCAATATCAATGGTGTGCTGCGTTCATTTTATATTTTTTCATATGTTGAAAGGATTTCCGAATTCTCTTAGCTTGCCTACAAGCTTTTTGATCCGTCTTGTTCTTTCATTCTATCTTCTCTACTTCTAAATAAAACGCTCACAAATTAACCTCTACGTCAACATAGGCCGTTTCTAGTAAATTATGCTTTGAAATGGTGTAACAAAGCTTCCTTAGCCCCCAGTTGTGTCTCCTTATAGCCTCTTCTCAGCCACCCTGCATTCTTCCTCATGAATAGCAAATAACTAAAGCAATCCTTATTTTAAAATCCGGCGAGCACTCTGGTCAACTTAAAGGGCTCCTAAAGTACCCCCTATAATTTTTTTTCAAACGTTTGAAGTAAGCACGTGCATCATATGCCAAATGCTGCATGATCAATGATTCTCCACGTGGCAGTGCAACAAGCCGCCTGTGTACCACAAATTCTAAAAAAAAATCCCCCTATGCCTTTCGGGCTGGCACGTGGCATCAAGAACTTGAATCTGACGTGCAGCATTAATATGCTACAATTGGTCAAGCAAGTACCTATGACTTCCTGTTAGCCTGCAAGAAGCTGTTGACGCCACTCGTCATTTGTCGTGATGGCCGCATGCATGCACGTGCTGGCAAATTAGGTACTGTGGTTCGTAGCACATGGTTCATGCCGACGCTATTTGTGTAAGCACCGGCAGGCACAGCAAGAGCGATTCGCCCACAAGCACCAAGTCGACAGAGGGTGGAGTCGCGGTAACCGTAACAAGACAGTGTTTGGAACAATATGTAATCGATGATGTATGCCGCGCAAGATTGGGAGAGGTGCTCGGCAAAAGGGCAAAGCGGCTCCGGGAGAGGTACCTCTGTAGGGTAGTGAAAGGAAAAATGAAAGAAGTGATTACTGTGTTTAAATGATCAAACGCATATAACTCCACTATTACAGCACCGTTTCAAAAAATTTCAATGGCTTTATGGTCCTTGTGCACATGGGCACAACTTCTCTACCACAACTGAATTTCCACCTCGGGGTGGTTAAATATTGCATCTAGTTTCTGGCTGCATGCAGTATTGTACATATTGCGTACCAGCACTGTTCAGTTATTAAAATAGTGTTTGGTGGTTGGCTCTGTGATTGGTGGCCTCAAAATCAAACGGTATGTGTAGACTAGCAATGCTACTTCCACTCATACACACTGTCAAACGTGGCACTGTGGTGCAGCATGGCATAATCTACATTGATTTTATTAGGATGGCGCAGGAAACTTAGTTTGGCACATTTGTGCCCAGAAGCAGCATTACTCGATGAGGAATGGGGGCGTTCACAATATTAAAACCACACGAAGCTAACAGACAAGGCAAACATAGGAATTCAGATGAATTATTACTTGAAATCTCATATTTCGTTTCTGAATCGCCACGAGGGAATTTTCAAAACAAAGTGAAAGGCATTGTTTGACTTGCAAAGCGAGAAAAAAAACGAAAAAGTAACTCAGACTTCCTTTTGTTGTCTGCCAAGCTAACCCCGCTAGTAGCAACATAATCACCACCACCACTTTTTTGGCTGCGAAGTAACTGAGATAAATGTTGATGGCACTTTTATTTACTCGTATAGATGTTGCGATGCTTTTAAACGTCGCTGCTCATTATATCTAATGTAGCTAGCAAGTTACACAAGCCTTGTCTAGCGTACTAACCTCCCAAACAAAGAACTACCTCCAGGTACAATAGGCCGTGCTCCACGTAATGGCCACGCTGAACCAATGGCAGACTGCAGTAGTTGGCCTTGTTTTAAGTGCATCGTAAAGACGCGGTTATGCAAAATGGTGCGACATGTGCTACGTGTACGCACCATTTAGCTCATATTGCCGATCCACTGCACAAGTTTCACACCCAGGTACATAAAATTAGCATTGCTGACGGGCAGGCACTTTTCTAAAGGATAACCGAGACATAGGCAGACGACATAGGCTACCGTCATGTTCCGGTAAGCTTACACAAGTTGCACATTAAAAGATTACCTGTACTCTTCTATGTACTCTCGAATCGAAAGAGAAAAGATCGATCACTCGGATTGATCACTCGGGTACACGACTAGCCGCAACTGTTCGTCCTACTTACACGCCGAATACTAGCACACTACGGTGAGCGGTTGATTAAGGTGTACGTGACAGGTATGAACAAGAAGGCACTCTTACAGAAGAACAGTAACTTATACTCACAACTGTATTCTAGCTCGTCGCTGGTGTTGCTGAGGCAGCTGAAACTTTCTTTTCTCTGCCCAGAACTCAGATGACAAAATCAGTGTTGCCAGGTCTTGGTAAGAGAGCGTCGACGAAATCGGACAAAATCACCTGGAAGGTGGCCAGCGAAGTATTTATTCACAACAAAACTAAAATTATTTCAAGCCTCCTTAACAAAAGTGATATTTAGCACTCAGAAAGGCAGCGATGGTGTAGTCCACCAGCAAATGTCAAAATCTGCTGTCGCTCAGCTTGGCCAGCTGGTATCACGACCAAGGTTGTGGGTGGCGCAAAAAACTGTAAAACGAAATTTTTTAATGAATTACCATGCAATTTATAGCTTTTATACAGCACAAGCTGGCTGTATAACCAACAAAACAAGCGTACTACTTCTTACGACTGTGCTAAGCTTGCGTTGCGTGTCACACGGACACCTATCATAGCGGAGGGAATAAAATGGTCGCGATCTGCGCATCGCAATTTCCGACTCTCAGGCCGTGATTTAGCTAATGTCTGCGCAAAACGTTTGCGTGATTCTGCGCCAAACACAACCTGAGAGGCCTGATCACGATCGAAACACACCGTTAGAAAGAATCGGCAAGAAAAATCAGGTGATCATCGCAAAATTGCAAAAACCAGCATCAGCTGATCTGATTGCAGCATATATTTTATTGCATCATGCCGAAGTTCCGGACGGTATGCAGCTGCAGTAGTCTTGAACTCGACATGCGCGAAATGCCACGGTTGTACGTGCCAGAATGACGCGCAAATACCAAGCGAGAGCTACGGCCGTAAAAAGGCGAAGAAGCGCTCAATTTTCGTCCTAATTAAATTAAGTGATAGTATAAGGTGCTAGGCGTTCCCACAAGGTTGGTTTCAAACTATACATACAATAATACCGCTTTATCCACACCGTGGGTTCTACGCTTCACCCAGAAATAAATACTGGCTGCGCCCTTGAAACCATGACCCTGCATGTTCACATTTGTGTTTACTTTTAATCTCAGATACACCTCGCTCTGATTGCGACATACACCAGACCGCGTGAACGAAATACGGCAAGCTGATTAATTCAATAACTAAGCGTATACACGTGCATGGTTTATTAGTAAGAAATGCGCAAAGCCATAACAATACCTCTATTAGCTTAGTCCTAGCAAAATTACATGTATACACTCTGGAAAAGCACCAAATTATGCTACCAGTGAGCGTATAAGCAACACATCACAAAAATAGCGAGGACAATGGAAGAGTGTGCACAACACGAGCACTAATTTTCAACGTTTTTGACAGCTTAACCGCTAAGAGAAGCTCTGCATCGGTGTGAAGCGATTGGTCAGATTATTACTTGTGTTTTAAGGCATAGCCATTGTACCTGCTTATTTTTGTTGCAACGATACCATTGCACACTACAATAAAACTGTTTCATATATTAAACCACAGAGCCACCACAACAGTATGGGATGGTTCTTTGAGAAAAAGCTCTAGTCTCAGGACTCTGATGACAGTGAAAAAAAGAAGAAATAATTTTGCATATGGCAACTCGACCATGAAATTGGCGTACTACATAAACTATATTGGAAGCACTATTTCAATAGGGCTGCAATTCAAAAGAATTTTCGAGGCAGCCATACTAAATCACGCATATACTTACAGATTTTGCCGACTTCAATCAGCCCAATGTGTGCTGTGTGGTGGTGTTACTGTGTTCTGCGAATGATACTGAAGTTCAAATCCCGATGCTGACGGCTCAGCACCAACAGTCAACTGAGCCTAGCTGTGTCAACCGAGCACCTCACATTTGTATATAATGTCACAAATATATGATGCAGCGATTTCCTCTGAAATCATCCTCATGTGGTTCAAACATCAAATCCTTGGAGAAGATGTTAGATTTCAAATAACATACTGATAGTGACACCGTTCATCATGTCTGATCTTCTACATTTGCCATGCGGCATGACAAATTCCAGCATTTTCTCCAGCTTTGAATTCTGTCATGCTTGCCTCAACAACCTACTCATCGCGAGTTTATCAGATGAGCACATTTCACATCTGAATTCTGTAATCCAACATCTGAACAAGGCACATCTGTCAGCATAAGCAGGTGTGCGTTTGATGTCCAAAAGCTCACTTGTCCTATCCTTGTGTTTTCCGCATCCAGTATTCAGCTCTACCCTGGCAGATTTGTAGGTGTCGAGAGCTTCCCATCTTGGAATACTAGATGCTGATAAGCCCTAAAAGCTCCTTCGTCTTATTTTTGTGAACTACGTACTATACTAACATTTTGTACCATGGTGCCAGGTCATTATATATATTGCCTCCACTTCGTGCTATTGATACACGAAAATGCTACTATATTGAGCTCCCTTGGACCAAGAACTCCCATAAAAACTTTTGCAGATCAACAGATGCTTCCGCGGCAGTATATGTTACTCCATGAATACCAAATGAGAGTTCCACCATACATCATCGAACTACATCTTGAATGCAATTTGTGCTAGATCACCTACTCGTCAAAGAAGTACATATTGCGGCCAATCAGTTTCATGACATGTTCTGAAAACTTATGCCCACTATCTGAGCAGCATCACAGCATTTTTTGTGGAGACTGAAGCCAATAGATTCTCAAAAATGTCACTTAATTATGTGGTTGGCCCTGTAAACATATCCAGCGATGTGACAATGCGACTGAATCTTGAAGTGCCGCAAAGCAATTAACTCAGGTGGTACGTACACCCACGTGATGCTATACTACACCTTATGTTATTTTTCCTGGGAGAGTCTTTGGATTTCTGGTGTACTTGGGTGTATGTGAAAGACTCTCTAATTGTGATATACCTAATTGTGCTTACAAGTGGGCATAAATGGTAAGTGCTTATGTCATTACAATATTACATGGAAGAAATTACGTGATTTTTTGTCATAGAATATGTGAGTACATCTCTTCTCGGTACATGTTGCACTCCCTCAGTTACAATCCTGGCATCCATATTCGCATGAACTGCAGCAGATGTGAAACATATCCGAAACATATTATTGGAGCGGTCAACACTGTAATTGATGCCCTGTCACAAAGCCAAATCAGCATGTTCACCTGTCCCAGAGAAATAAACACCTAAAACAGTTGCGACTGGTTGACATGACAACACATTCTGCCATCTGCAAGAAATATAGGCTTCGACGCTGCTAGACTTTCAGTGGCGCAGGGTCGTTTGCCAGTAAGAGGAGATATATTAGCTTCAACACATGCTGTGACCCAAGAACTGACCAATTATGCCAAATTGACATAATATGTCAATTGTTTATGTTTATGTCAATTTGACATAAATATGCCAAATTGACCCAAAACTGACAATTATGACAAATGGGCATATTACTAGACTGTCTCTCATGCCCAAATACACAGAAAATCCAAAGGCTTCCCCAGGCAGATAACATAAGGTGTATGGCATCACGTGGGTTTACTTACCACCTGTGTCGAATGCTTTGCAGCACTTCAAAATTCAATTACATTGTGACATTGCTGGATATGTTTTCATGTCCAACCACTTGATTCAGCGAGGTTTCTGAGGCTGTTATCGTGTCATTGACTATACTGCTGCCTTGCCAAAGACAAACTTGTAGGCTTGTGTTGATTGCATGGTTCAGTGTTGGGTGGAATATATTCTTACTCCAGACGTTTCTAGGTTACGCATTGTTGCTTCTGCTTTTGTAGCTGCTGGCTGCATCACTCATGTCATCCCTGGTCCAAACATATAGAGAAAGCCAATATGGACCGACAGTATTTCACGAAGATTTACCTTTCAATGAGCAATGAAATTAATAAAATGTATATGCATGACATTCAAAGCAAACATTGGTTGCAACACTGTAAACCTTGTTTTAGGCTTGACTGTAGGCATTACCAGTGACCATGTTTTTTTTTTACTCTGATTGACACGAAGCCCACCTTCATGCCAGTGACTTCACATCTCGTCTATGTTACATCATAAAGAAGCTTCTACCTATAGCTGTGTGACAGCGCATTGGAAAGCACTTATGGTAGCAGTGAACACGCTAACGTATACACGCATGTACACCCATGCATAATGAAATGATATGGGCTAACCATCCCTCATCGGTGTCATGCAGCCAACTTTAAAAAAAGACTTCTTCTCAAGTAACTTTTACTGAAGTTTTATGGAAACAAAACAGATGATTCACTTCCTATGCAGAAGTCGTTATTAGTGCACAAATGACCTGAAACAGGAAAAATATCCCACTTACATACCATCAATGAACACTCCCCACAATGTCATTTTCAAAACTGCATGTTAACTGGTGGGTAAGTCAACTAGCTAATGAAACCTTTACCAGCACCATTTCTTCAGGCAAAGTGAAACATTTTTTGTGTTTTATGCATATGTTATATCCAAAATAATAATTGAGGTGTGAAAAAATGACCCAATTAATTTGTGACACCTGCGTTACGATGGCTACAAAAATTATTGAATATTAGCTGCATATTATTTCATTCAGCAAATCTATGTTTTGCATGGGTTTGTAAATGTGCTAGTTCTTGAGTGCCACAAATAAAAAGTGAAATGTAACTTCAATTTTTGATTGTCTGGTATTTACGCTCAAGTGCCATGAAAAATAAAGTGTAACTTCATGTTTGCTGTGAACTTGACCCCTGCAACCAGACCTCACCTAAAAAAGGTTGAGGCACTATTTTAAATACCTGAATTTCCAATCAGTTGGAATAAAAGACGGTGTGGTCTTGCATCTTGAGCTTTGTTTCATTTGTAGATCAACAAGCTCGTTGTAGTAATTCACGCCTAATTGTCTTTCCTAACTAATTCAGTTATAAAGTCACTGAACCTTGTAAAGCCAAGTTTGCAAAAATCAAAGATTAAGACTGTGCATGTGCCCCTGAACAGCAAAAAGCAATATTCACGCAACCAATGTGGTGAATGCTGTGAACCCTGCCGTGCATCAAACGGTCCTCCAAACATTTTGAGAGGAATGTTTGGTCATAACTCTGACATGATTTAGTAATACAACTATAGGAGCCAGAAAGCTCGAATAGGATTGACAGATTAAGTTGGTATGAATTCATATTATTGGAACTGTACATCGAAGAAGATTTAAAAAAATGAGCCACAGCAACACAAGTGCCGATTTGCGACTGAAATTCACTCAAAATTACAAAACAAATATATACATCCACATTGAAATACGCAAAATTGACCAGCAATACCAAAAAATAAAAAAAACAAGTTGTACACAAATGTTCACGCTTTGTTTACCCTGCAGTGTAATTGAAATAAATCTGATGCATGCTTGTTTTTCATTTTGACTGTACCTTCTCAATTAGTTCCTTTTTTCTATTTTTTTTCAAAACATCATCACAGGACAACTCAGGAAGCCTGTGCTCGTGCACGTTACTCAAAAGTCTTTTTTTTCTTTTTTGTCATGCCAATCTAAAAACCAGAAAGCTTACTGTATCCCAAGATTAGTTATAGTAATTCTTCTATGACTTGTTTATATGAAAATCCACTGGTGTTAGCTCTTTTTGACTCCACTGTTACCATAATTGTTGTGTATCTTCTGCCTGAGTAGTTATTTTTTTAGTCAACTCTAGCACACTGAAATAATGCTACTATTCAGACTACGCGCAGCTTTATTGCAATGAACTGAATTATTCGCTGACAGTAAGTCAATGCAGCAAATTTTCCTGCAGTTCACTGAATCAAACACACATTCAAGGCAAATCAAGTAATAGGACAGCTAGTGATGGCATTTTTCATATTGAAAAAGTAGTTTGTAGCAAGGCACAGCATTACATTTAAGAAAGTTCATATAAATTGAAGAAAATGTGAACCAAATTTATATACATTTAATAATGATAATAATAATAATAATAATAATAATAATAGTGAACATGAGAGCCGATCTGACAGGGGCTATACAAGAAAGCACGTTGATTGTCATTCTCTGATCCGCTTCCAAGCCTCACTTTAGCCGAAGCAAGCCTGGCTTTATCCACTCTCTGGATGTAGAAAAATAGTAGAAACACAGTACAAATATTTCCCTATATTATACACAGTGTCATTAGAGCAACAATTCGGTTTTTTTTATTTCTAACACAGTTCAAGTTTGCAATAAATAAGAGATGCCTCAAAGTTTACATGCCTCTCTTACTGATATTTATGCCGTTCATGCCTTACATTAGGCACAACAACTACACTAACATGCCGACGTGAATATAACAAATAGCTCAGACGTGAAAGGTGGTCAAAGAGGACTATGCAGGCCAATGCTCATTTATTCGAAGAACACCATCTGTGCCGCCCCACCAGTGCCCTCTGTCTCCTTTAATTTCAACACACTCCTAGCAACGATGAAGGTGGTGAGCTTATTAGAGCGAAATTTGGTGAGACGGTTTCTATAAACCTAGAAGCAAGAGCATCTTACCCACTTAAAGATGAGTTGTCTGTGTGTATATGCCCCTGTTTCACATCATGGCGATGGGCAGCAGGTCATCGGAACATTCTTATTGTGTTTGTGAGGTGGAGATTTCGGTTGGGAACGTTGAGTGTTTCCAGTGTCCAGATTTCTGGCGGCATCCACTCGAGCATAAGTTCATGGTCAGTGGTTGACGTGTTCATTGTGTCGCATTATAGTCTGCCTTCATGTTTTGTCCACTTGCAGTCAGCACTTTTGAGGGTATGTTCAAGAGTTGCACTGAAGCCATTGTTAGGAACCCAGGTTGAAGTATCTTTCATCAGTGTATAAGAGCCGGATTTGAGTAATGGCTTTCTTCTCCATCAATGTGAACTCCTTTTAATGTTCGCCTACAAGAAAGGCGTTGAAGGTAGGTTTTCATGACTTCAGTGCTGTGCATGAACTGCTGACATGACTGAAAGGTTTTTGTTTTTCTTGTGGCGTTGTCTTAGTCAGGGCCACGCAGCCTCCTGTTGCTTTATATTATTTCGCTTCGTGAGATTGCTCTTTGCATGCTTCTTCAGTACTTTGTACTATTATGAAAGCAGGTACTGACAGGTGTTGACTATGGTGCTTTTATTTGGTGTTCCACATACTTCTCGCTAGATTCATTTGCACACAAAGCAAGAAGTCAAAGTATGGTGGTAACATTTGCTTTGAGTTTTCTGTTGTTCTTAATGTATTTTAGCCAGGGTTGGTGCCACGATTGGTCTATACAGGGGGTGCACCCACGTTAAGCAAGGTCCTTCAAGAGGAGCAAAGAGGCGGGGAACTTAGTCATTGTGTTACGACTATGTTCCCTCTTGGGAACATAGTCGTAACACATAGTCATAACACAACACAGGGGTCAGGCAAAAATTGGGAAGGGGGCCTCAAGTCTCCCTGTGCCTACCCAGGCACCACCTCCAATTCCAGCCTGTGTCCTTTGACTGCTGACAACCTCGTGTGACAGCTCTCTTTCGTGCACTCATTGTTTGTCATATACTTACTCGCCTTATCAGTTTGAGGCTGTTCATGTGATGAAGACAAACCTCCACCGGTTCTTGTTTTGTCATTTGCTGATGGCGTATTCTCAGTATCTTTCCTCAGTGTATACTTATTTTGCTTGGCTGGAAGATCAGCAACGTTACAACTTTCAACTCTTAGCATGTTTTTATGGGCTTTAAAAGTAATCGCCGCTCTTTTCTCTGGCATTCTGTTCTGGATGGTTGGCCCGTCAGTACATCTCCTCTCAGCTGGTGAGTGTTTTGTAAGTAGCACTTCGTCAATGCAGCCTCCTGGTACTGGATGCAGTGCTCACTCAGCCAGCCTTATTGACACAGCAGAAAACATGAAAAGTGTGGACTAATCACTACAGGTGTGTCCTTTCTTGGTTGTGGCTGGTGTATCTTTGCAGTGGGGATGTCCTGAGTATGTATTACTAGCTCAACAGGTAAAGCCTCTTCTTTTAGTTAGCTTCAAATGACGTGCGAAGAGTACTATTGACACTTGCTAAGATTATAGCTCCTTCAGGTGTGAATTGCGATTGTCAATAAATGTGTCCAATTCAGATAGCACAATCACAAGGCAGTCAATATTACATACCACGGAAGAAAATTATGTGTTCTTTTGTGTGAGCTTCAGCTAGACATTACAATTTCTATGAAATAAATACTTCATTATTCTGCTGTAACTTATATTTAGGTTTGATTTAAAAAGAATGAAATAATAAGCTCCTGATGTGTGTGCAATTAGTTCTTTATTGCAATAATTTTGGAAGAAGAAAAGCAACACTTGACGTTGCTTTTAGAACACGATTTGAACTACCCATCAAAGATAGCAGTTCCTTCACTAGAGTGATCAGCTACAGTTGTGCGCAGCAGACTGAGGTGAAGTCAGGACATACTGACTAGGCGGAAGGTTCAGTTCATCTAACGAACTATGTATTTTACTCTATCCTGGCCTCAAGTTGACACAGATAGCATAAACAAATTGCATACACAGATGTAGCCACTGATGCTAAAGGGTCATATTTGTTTCTCTTAGAAAAATGTTTTCATTTGAAAACATAACGTCGCATAAATGTTGACGAAATGCTTCTACATGGGCCATGGACTCATAACCTGTGATATAGACAGAACTTTGTGGGGTAGAGGAATAGAGGGATGACGTCCTTGGTCTTCAGTGCAGGCAAGTCAAGTATCTGTTATTTGGTTCTCGGTATCCTATTGCTGAAAATTTCTAGAGCGGGCCATTTTCCCAGTGTCCCTTTCCTTCGCTACACCACTGCATTAACTATGAAGCACCCATCTTCCACTTTTGTGCCTTCAGTGGCGCGTCAATTAAACTGCCTCTCTTGTGGGCGTGACCATTTCAGCCATTACTATTACATATAAGCTAAATATCTTGATCTGCATGTCAAAATAAAAGTGAAAAGGGTCGTTTCAGTTTGAAAACTTTTGAGAAAACATGTTCATATACCACATGAATAGGAAAAACAATGAGAACTTCATCAATGCGGGGCAGTATAGGTCACAAAGATATAAAATATGGGAAGAGTGATACGCACCAGCTACTTTGGCCAACTGAGCCATTCTTGCTTTTAGTTCTGTTTCACTTTCCCACTGATTATAGGACGTCCGGAAGACACATCACAAAATTGCACACAGAGTATGTGATAATTGAGACAAATGAACTAGTTATTTGCTGATCACAACAACCCTGTTTGCTCTTCTGCACTGAGTCTGGAGAAAGGAAACTATAAAAATATGACTGAGCTAGAATGAGAAACACTGTGAGAAAGAAATTTTAAAATCTCACATGCCAAATATACAAAAAATGCACAACTGCTGACAGCACAGGCAACAGTCTTCAGTACTACAAACAGTCACACACTCGTAGCTTAAGATTTATTCATAGATATTGACTTTCAGTTCTGAGGACCAGTTCTGACACCAGCTGTCAAATGATCCTCCTCATGCTCTGGAGATAAAAGCGATTTTTGACACATTTTCCAGTTTGTAACTTGTACGTCCATTGATTTCTCGAAAGACAGCCAGCTGGCCTTAGCCACCCCACTAAACGAAAAAATTATGAATGACAGCGAGTGTGAAACAAAACTCTCTACAGGAACCAGTTTGCCAGATCTGTGCAGAGCGCTTCCTTCTTTCCACAGACTTAAAAAAGCAGGAGGGAGAGGAGCGGAGAGGGGTCTGTGGTTCTGTATTTGAAAAAAAAATGCAAGCCGTAAGCATGCGTGTTTCTTGTTTATAAACAAGTTATCCTACGTATTATAAGTTTTATGCATCAGCACATATGAACTCACGGATACTTTTTTTTTTGACGCCTAGTACTGTGGCTTGGCTCAATGAAGTCTACGTACTGCGTAATCTAGCTGACGTTCTGGCTACAGTGGGGCAATGTATATATATCAAAATAATCAACAAAAAACGTTCCACGATAAAAGTGTAACTCGCGACGACCCACGAAGACAAGGTGCCCGATGCCCACGCACTCCACCACACTTTACCAACCGCTCGCTGCGATGTTGTAGGTAATTCGTGTGGTCGTTGCGATACAGGATGCGAGCGTCGGTGCGTGTCAGATTACGGCAATTGCGTGTGTTTTACGATTCAATCCCCGTAGCGCAACTGATAACCAGCAGTACGTCAAACACTTGTGTGCTGTCGTGTGTGCTCTAAACCGGTACAGCACTGTGAACGCGAAAAAACCAAATTAGTCGTGGCGATAATATACCAAGACACACGATACGGTACACCTTCTGTCCGATATCCGCGAAGCCCAAAGCACTTGGCGTGGCATTGCTGGCGTGATGCGATAAAATAAACGCCGGCACGCGCGCGCGCCGGGTCACGTCGAAGTGGGCCGCGTAAGCCAGTGGCATCCGCGGTTGCTTCATCGCACAGACCTGCACGATTTTCTTCTGGGAAAGCACCCATTGGACGTCTGACAGGCGACAAACTCAATAAATGTTTATCAGTAAAATAGTTTACATTGCGCAACTTCAATCAACAATCACGCATATCAACTAGGTGTGCATGATTTAGTGACAAAAATATATTACTCATGCGCCCAGCATATTGCTCTCTCGAACTTGAAAAAACGACACGTGAGTGGGATGAGAACAGGCAATAAGCAGCAGATGCAGAAATTAGCTGATACCAGTCCGTGTTATGCCAACGAAGTTGACTTATTAGCCGATGCCGGCAATAACGTTTGAACGATTGGCCAATAATGCCAGCCTCATTGCATGGCTCCGCCCATATTGGCTGCTGGTTGTACAACTACGTCCAATGTGGCCGTTCTAATACGCTGGCACGGCAATATTGGCGAAAAGTTCTGAATGCTGGTCCTACATCGCCGTTCTATTCGGCCTGCACAGCCATTATTGGCAGATCATTGTCAATGCTGGTCCAACATCGCCGTTCTAGTTGGCTGGCACAGCCATTATTGGTGGTACGTTGTCAATGCTAGTACAACCTCGCCGTTCTATTCGGCTGGCACAGCCATTATTATGGTACGTTGTCAACTGGGCCATTCTTGGGCCATGAACTGCCAATATATCCCCAATATTAGGCCAACGTTCTGTGCTGCCTGGGTGACGTCGCTGTTCATTGCCGTGAGTGGTTGTTGCGCCTTCTGCTGCCAGAACCACTCTAGCGATGGCCGGAAGCTGCTTTATGGTAACGCCGATAAAGCTCAACAAGTTGCGAAGAAAGGCATGGTTACGGAGAGTCAGAAATAAGAACTTCAGGCCGACACTTTCGAATTCTCTTTGCGAAACAAGTTGCGTGTCTCTATGTCTATGGTTCGATGCTTGCGCGACTCAATGCCTGACTAAGCAGCATGGACAAGTCGCAGTAATTGTGCAAGACGAGGCGATCTCTCACTCAGGCTTCATTCGCGCTTCTGCAGGGGCTGTTTTTCTTGTCAACAACACATGCTTATGTGTTTTGCCTGTCGTTATGCGGTGAGTGGTTTTAGTTATTCACCGACTGGATGGAATTGTGCGCTTAGAATGTACGCGGAAAGACGCTCGAAATTGTCATTGCGAAACTTTTTTTATTTATATAATATATGAAGAGATGTTGGCGCACAAATATGGTGCCGGCAACTCTTTAGCCCTTGAGTGAAACTTGAACACGTATCTTAAAGTAAAACATACAAAGCAGTGCATGAAAAATAGAACACTCGGGCACAGATATGCAAAGATACATTTATACCCACATATCCCAACTAAATGGTAAGGAAATGTTCGAAAGTCAAAGAATGAAGTCTCTAATAATGTCCCTCGTTAATATTAGGTCCAACCAGCTCAAAATATTCGGTTCAACCAACACAAAACAGCAGAGCACACGCATGGTCCCTATGAAGATGTATTTGCTCGTGTGTACCTAATAGTCGACACGTCTTTCACTTTAGTACACACATAAGATGGTTGTCACATGATATTACACATAATAATATACATGCGTTGTACAAATGAAAGTTTGTTATTTCTTAGTACTTGTCAGCCATTCCGCTGTCTTGTAAGATATGTGTTAATGCTTTTAAAGAGTGCGACTGTAAAACCATAGTTGGCCATGGGCCCAGAAATTTCATGCTACATGGTCTGCGGTCTAATGCCAACGGTTCTGATTTCAGACTGCTACTTGTCTATGGTGCTACAGCAGGTGTTGAAGACGCAACAAAATCCAACGTAGAGTACCAATCTTAGTGTTAGTCGCGGCACTCCAGTTTTCTTTATTCAAAACAGCAAAGCGAAACCTCTGAAGTTTCGCAATGCTAATCTGGAACGATACAGAGAAGATTAGCATTGAGAAAGTTCGGACGTTTCGCTTTGCTGTTTTCAATTAAGAAAATTGGAGTACCGCGACTCACACTAAGATTGGTACTCTACGTTTGATTTAGTTGTGTGCTCGTATGATTCGGAGCGAATTGCTCTCTGTGGCTCTTTTACGTTGACCGATCAGCCAGGGGACTCGCACTATGCAAAGCATGCATGTCTTAGAATCATTGGGCGCGTCGTTTAGGAACCTCACACATACGTGTATTTTGCGTGGTAGTTTATTTTCCCCTCCACGTGGAAGTTTTCATCCGAGAGTGGAGCTCTCATGAAGTAATCGCGTATGATGGCCCGCTAGTTCATCCATACGCTAGCTCATTCTTTCATAGATACAGTTTGTAAGTGAGATAGGTCCGCAAGGCGCACTTCTGAAATATGGCTGTTGCGTCTAACCATTTTACTAAAAAACCACAGCTGTTCGAGTGTATCAACTGTGCGCCTTCTGATCCATTATTAAGACCTTAGATGCTTCACCAAACGCTAAAATTGGCCGCAGCGACATCTCCGTCGCTACGAGCATGTAGTAGGCAGAAACGTTGTCTAAATTTCACGTGTTAGGCTGGGACTTGAGCCCGGTGCTGTTCCTAGTAATTTTCCAGAAATTGCTGCACACTATTTTAAATCAGTGGCATTAAAGCGCAAAAGAAAACCCCCAGAACCAGAATAAACTGACAATTTCAAGGGCCGTGTGTCGGCACTTGCTGGTGATGCGTCTGACGTTAAAATAAAGTACAGCGATGTTGATGAAGCTACTGGTGATTGAGACTTATGTGCAGAGGTAGAAACGTGGTTGCCTGCAGTACAAGGCGGAAGAAAGTTCCAATCCAGAAATGTCGAGCTCATCTAGGAAGAAGCTCTTCTTTTTCAAAGTTGTTCAAAAAAAGCGATTTTCGAAATTGACCAGGCAGTGGTGGTAACAAAAGACTTCACCTATGTCCTCCGTTGTAGGGGGAAGCTTGTTCTATCGTGCACGCACAGCGAACATGGTTTAGGAAGCCAGTTCAAACTCACGAGCTTGCAGATGCTATCAACTTTTCTCAGTTATGTTCATCACCTGAAGATATGTGTGGCTGTCATAGCAGCTAATTCCCATCGATATTGAGTGCAACATCAGCCCTGAAGATCCAGGACGTGTGGAGCAACACTTTTGGGTTGTCCTGGAAAAACTTATGCCCACCATTTAACAACACAAGAAATAAATAGCGAGATTGGTAGAAGAAAGCAAGAAAAATTATACGAAGCAACGTAGCTTCATCAAAAATTACACTCGACTACTAAATAAACTAAAAAAGACAATTAGGGCTGAACTCTTGCTGCTTAGTGTAAACGTGAAAGGATACACCGACCCATAGAACACGCAGTTTACTGACGTTTCAGCCCCTGATATGGGAGGGAACCTTGTCCACAATAAAATCCATAAGAAAGGCACAGCGTACCTACGTACGCCCTAATACGTGACGTAAGCTGTGAGAGTACATTGTCAGAAGCACCCTATAACTTCTGCTCAGCGTATGTACAGTCGTCTGTATCTGGATTTCAAGTGCACGCATGACGCAAGCTTCTTTTATATGCGAAGCATTTTAAAGTCGCACCTACTTGCGAATCGAGCGTCGGCGGTCTTGCCACACCGCTACTGCACATACTCGCGTCTCGTGCCAACTCTCGCTCCCCCCCTCTCGCCTCGCAAGGCCGACGCAGGCAGCATCTGCTAGTAAAAACCGACTGTTCGCGCTGGACAACTGTTCTAAGGCCACTCTAGGGACAACTGTTCTAGGTGTATGTTAACGCACTGGATCGGGCATTCGGAATTCAGTCAATGGGGCCCTTGCTTGGCTTTCGCTTGACTTGACGCTTTGCTTGACTCGAGTAGATGCTATGGAAGCAACCAGTAGTGGGGCACCACTAGTCGGGCACCACTACTGGGGCACAAACAGTAGTTGTCCTTCTTTTTCTTTTCTTTATTTTACTATTAGTTTATTAGGAACAATTTTAAAATTGTCCAAGGAGGCACGGCTAAAGGCAATAATTGCCTGACTGGGCATTGCCACCTATACAGCAGCAACAGCTGAAAAAAAATCATTACAAATATAAAAAGGGTATATCAAAATCAAATACTACTCCTTAGATCATTAATACACAGTTGTACAGCACTAAAGAACAAAAAAATACACAAGTAATCTTTTAACAAAAATATGCACGCACAACTCTCGAGCAGAGAAAAAACATCGCATTTTACGAATCCACAAAAAATAAAGAACAAATAACAAATTGTAGGGCTCACAATCTACATGTGGGGAGAAAAAAGAAACAAAATTCAAACAAGGCATAACTTTGATACAGAACCAAGTTATTTTTCGATTTGCTTTAGTCCTCTGAAACTTATATTTCTTTTATTGTTTTTCGACAGGCCGGCTTCCTAATTCCAGTTTCAACCAGTAGTTGGGCACAACAGTTTCAAGCCACTCATTGAAAACAACGGTTCTCCTTCTTTCATTACGCATGAATCACAAAGACAAAATAACAATTAGGCAAAGCGTTCCCAAACCTTAGCCAATTACGCAGCATTCACACGATACTTTCACCACTTTTATGGGTTGACAAGAGCCTCCCCCCCCCCGGAAAAGATGCAGGTTTTTTTTTTCTTTGTCCAGAGCACACGAGTTTCACAAGTCTAATTGGTGGTCTATCGATTCGGCGTGTTCACCAAGAGCAGTCAAGTCCACGCTCCATTTCGTAGCTTCATATTTTCGCTGTTTAACACATTTCTCGAAGTCAACAGTTTCCCAGGTGTAATGGTTGTCAAATTGTAGAAGCATATACAAGACGAAGGAAGTTTTGCTCAAGTGTTCCTTTACTTACATGGTGGTACATTCACTATTTTGATGTCTGTTGCTTCTACATATCACATGGCATATCTGACTTCTCAACCACTTTACGCACGTTTGTAAATTTATGCATCTTAGTCTATGCCATGATTTCGGCTCGACTTGAAGGCCGTCTGGTTTGTCTTGGCTCGAACTGCCATGAGCACACCCTTGCCCGGCCACAATTGTCTTTCAATAATAATAACAATAACAATTATAGTATTACTATCAATATTGTTGTGATTATTATTGGTGATACAACAGCAAATAACCTTAGCTAAACACTTACTGCTGGTAGCTCGTGTTTTAAGAGTAGCATTTGGGTCTCTTCAGCTTTAATTTTTTCATATCAGTTTCATGCAATTTTATAAGTAAATCTGCAGTTATTTTTCAGCATCACGTCCACAGCAAAGTACATAAATCAAGGCAACGTGCCGACATTCGTGAGTAATCCGTAGAATCGAGGAAGCTGTTGCAACTTGACAGATTCTGTTTTTTAACCACAAATTCAAACGTCGGCACTTTAAAGCTCTTTCCAGCTTTCGTTGCAACCGTCCGAGCACTTTTTTCGCACTCCAAATATCAGAACCCGGAAACATAAAACACAAACATACATGTTCTCGTCGAAAAAGAGAGAAGAAAGATAATTTCGCACTACGGTTCTGTTTTGCAGCGTTGTCCTTACACTTTGTCAAGGCGAGATACACAAAATACTTGAGTAGTAGTGTTTTTTTTTCTTTTTTTGCTGAAATGTATATACTGGAGGTGTACAATTTAGGTGGGGATCGAAATCACTTGCAAATTGAGCAATTCATATTGCATCAGATTCAGTTGAATCCACAGTTCAAACAGTTAAAGTCAGTAAATACAGTTCAATTTAACGCAATCCATATCCTAAGCAGCCGGAGCTGTAGCCGTTATAGGGAACTAGAATATATTATAGTGGTGAAATCGGTCAGGCTCCGGTATCCTACATTTACTCAGATGCCGTGAGATGGTGCGACTTCTACGTTTTCTAGCAGCTATAGCTTCATTGTAAGACAGTCATTGGTCCCTTTGAACTTTTAGCTGCGGTTAATTTTAACCCATGTATTCACCTTCTGGTTTTTCCAAACAATTAACAGCCAACTTCTTTACTCTTTGACTCGGAGGTTGCATTTTGGCCAGATATACATATTTTTCATATTGTCACGCACCAAGAGTAAAGACAAGACAGGAACAGCGAGCAGAAAGACACGAGCGTGTATCACACGAGTGCTAACACACACTACTTCTTCGTTCTCCTTGCCATTTTCGGCTCGCCAGAGCTTGCCGGCTCACAACTCTTGGTGGCATTATTCCCCCTCGAATTAAAGTATCGACTCGTTGCTCATACACAAGGGGACAGCAGGGCCCATAGGGGGAAAAGAAGAAAGGGAGAAACGATACTTATCGTGCACCGGGCCTAAGCAGGTGCAAAACAATGTCTGTGCTTCGTCATAAGGAAAGAAACATTAACACAGTTTAAAGTTCGTTTGGCACCCAACGAACAACGTAAAAAAAGAAAATATTTGCTGCCCGGGCATACGAAGGCGAGTATCACCACGTAAAATAAGGTTTTAGGCCGATGACATGCACTCTCTCTGTTCGTGGTTAGCGGCGCTGGGTCATTGCGGAGCCTCTGTTTGAAATAACTTCATAGTTGACTTCGTTCAAACGCCGTATTACTTTTTAGGGTCCGAAGTACTTTCTCAGGAGTTTCTCGCTAAGACCTCACCATCTAACAGCAGTCCGAACCCACACTTGTTCGCCAGGTTGATAGGTGACTGGTCGATGGTGGATATTGTGCCTTCGGGCGTCTTCACAATGCTGCGATCTTATGTAAACGCAAGCTAATTGACGTGCTTCCTCTGCACGCTGAATGTAATCCTAGACATCAAGAGTTAGCAGCTCATTCTGGCCGATGTCACAAGGAATCATGGCGTCTAGCATGGTTTGCACGTCTTGACCGTAAACGAGGCGGAAGGGTGCGAACCTTGTCGTTTCCTGGATCACGGTGCTGTGCGCAAACTTTATGTACGGCAGAATCTCGTCCCTCATTTTATTTTGAACATTCACGTCATAGAAATCATGTGCGCTAGCGTTTCTTTTAGCCTTTCTTTCAAGCCGTTACTCTGGGGGTGGTATGTTATTGTCTTGCGGTGGTTCGTGTAACTGAGCTTGAAGATGTCGCCCAATAGTTTTGCCACAAACGCTGCCCCTCGGTCAGTGATGAGGAATGATGAAGCATTTTGCGGTTCATGAAAACGGGTGACTTCAGATGCTGTACCGCGTGGTAGTGGCTTCGTCTCAGCGTAACGTGTCAAGTAATCAGTTGCGACGATGAACCACTTGTTTCCAGAGTGAGACAAAGGAAATGGTTCACAGAGGTTCATTCAAACTTGTTCAAACGGCGTACTCGGTGGGTCGATGGGTTGTAAGAGGCCTGTAGGCTTTACAGATGGTGACTTGCGATGCTGACATTCGCGAAATTCTTTCAAGTAGCGTTTGACACAAGCTGCGAGTATTGGCCAGAAATATAGCTATCGTACCCGGTCGAGCATTCGTGAGTATCCCAGATGGCCGGATGTCGGCTCATCGTGGCAGGCTATTAGCATGTCGTCACGAAGGGGCTGAGGAACGACAAAAAGATAAGATCTGCTGTCGACATTGGTGTTTTGTATAATATGCCGTTTCCTGAGCAAAATGGCGGCAACGTACAGGAAAGTGGACGACGAACAGGCGTGGTGCTGCTTGCTAAGTGTTCAATGATGGGCCTTAATTCGGGGTTCACTCGTTGCTTACTGAGGAGGCCCGCCCCACTGAGAGTCCCCAAGAAGGCACAGTCGTCTTTTACAGCTGTATGGTCGGATTCCAGAGGTGCTCGTGATAGCGTGTCCGCGTCTTCATGCTTTCTACCCGACTTGTATACAATGGTGATATCGAACTCCTGAAGTCGCAGACACGATCGCGCTAATCGCCCAGAGGGGTCTCGCAGGTTAGTCAACCAACATAAAGCGTGGTCATCAGTCACAACTTTGAATGGGTGCCCATGGAGATAAGGCCTGAACTTTGTAATCGCCCATATTACCGCGAGACATTTCTTCTCTGACGTTGAATAGTTGCTTTCGGCAAGTGATAGAGTGTGGCTCACGTAGGCAATCATACGTTCGGTCCCATCTTGTGTTTGCACCAAGATAGCTCCGAGACCAATGTTGCTTGCGTCAGTGCGCACCTCTGTGTCAGCGTCCTCATTGAAATGACCAAGTACAAGAGGAAAAGACAATCGATGTTGCAGTTCTGCAAAGGCATTCGCTTGTTCGTCAGTGTACAGAAATGGGGTGTGGTCACGCGTAAGTTTCATGAGCGGCTCCGCAATCTTAGAGAAGTTTTAAATAAAGCACCGATAGTATGCACAGAGCCCCAAAAATCTTCGAAGACTTTTCTTGGCTGTCGGAGCTAGAAAAGCGGCCACAGCGGCAGTCTTCTCAGGATCGGGCTGAACGCCTGCCCCGCTCACAACGTGACTCAGGAATTTCAGTTCTTTGTAGCCGAAATGGCACTTATAAGGCTTGAGGGTAAGGTCAGCGGATAGTATAGCTTCAAGAACACTCTGAAGGCGATGAAGGTACTCGTCAAACGTTCTTGAAAAGACAACGACATCATCTAGATAGATGAGGCAACTTTTCCACTTGAGGTCAGCGAGAACGGTATCCATCAGTCATTAGAATGTGGCCGGAACGAAACAGTGACCAAATGGGAGCACTCGGAATTCATACAGACCGTCAGGAGTTACAAAAGCAGTTTTTTCGCAGTCACGCTCATCGACATCAATTTTCCAATAACTACTTTTGAGTTCGATTGAAGAAAAGTACTTTGCTCGCCTCAGCCTGTCAAGACAATCATCCACTAGAGGCAACGGGTACACGTCTTTCTTTGTGACGTTATTCAGCTTCCTATAATCGACACAAAAGCGAAGTGTACCATCCTTCTTCTTTACAAGAACCACTGTCGATGACCATGGGCTGCTTGATGGCTGTATTACACCGTCTTGAAGCATTTTCTTCACTTGCTTTTGAATCACGCGTCGTTCTGTTGGTGAAACGCGGTAAGGCTGTTGCCAAATAGGTGCGCGTCGCCGTAGGTGATATCACGGTGTTTCGTAATTGACGTCTGATGGATTCTTGATGAACGTGAAAAACAGGCGTGGGATTCTATAAACAGATCGTTAAACCTTCATTTGTTTTCGTCAGAGAGCGTTGGATTTATGTCGACACACCGGAGAAGTGCTTCGGCTATATGGGTTGCCTCGGAAGCAAAATACTGAGTCACATTTGTTACTGGGTAGACATAGGCAATGACAGTACCAGGCAAAAATGTGTCAGCGCTCGTAGCTGAAGTTTGTACCAAGAACCTCGCAGTGGCCAGCCTGGAGGTCTACTAGGCTTCGTGCTACGCAGACACCTTGGGAAAAGAGTAAGGATCGATTGTTCTCCGCCACCATTTCGCCGTGTGCTGATTTGTTACACGCCGCTTGAAGCATAACTCTAGAGCGCGGTGGTATCGTCACAGCATCATCAATTACGCGTACACATACTCTATCAAGGCTGGGATTATGCTCTGGTGTAGCGCTTTTTTGTTGAAAACGTGACAAGGTGTTGTCGAATGCCGATGATAGCACCGTGCTACCTCAGGAAGTCCACGCCGATGATCAGGTCTCGAGAACACTGACGGAGAACGCTCAAGCTGACAACAAAGGCAGAACCACGAATCTCTATTCGGGCTGTGCAAACGCCGAGTGGCGTGAATATGTCCTTACCAGCAGTACGAATTGGCCTGAGGTTTCAAGGCATCGTCACTTTCTTTAGGAGAGCAGCCTGTTTTTCCCCTATTATAGAAACATCCGCACCCGTATCAACTTAAGCACTGACTTTGCGACTGTCGAGCAGCCCTGTCTTGTCTAATGAAATCTTTGCTGAACCAGCTGGTGTCGTCGTCGTCGGGGTATTGTCAGTTTGCGGAAGCGTCGGTAGAAGGCCCTGAGCTTTTGCAGTATGAGCGGCCTCGCCCCTGAAGGTTGCTGTGGTTAGTTTTCCCGGCGTGGACTGGGTGACCGACTTGTACCCCGCTAGAATTGGTACAGCGATTAGGAGAAAATCACTGCGGTGATGGGGATCGGGACTGCTGCAAGGAAGACAAGTTCCGTGCTGCTGAACCATATGCTCTTCAATTTCAGGGGGCCGCAGACCCAACCTGGGTGGCAGTGAGTTGTTCGAAAATCCGCGTAGTCCAAGTTGTGCGTAAGAGCACTGTTGGTACAGATGCCCAGCTTCGCCACAGTGGAAGCAGAGAGGACGTCGATCTGGCACACGCCAGACACCTGATTTCCGCGAGATCAGGCGAGGTGCGTTGTAATATGGCGCCGCTTAACCGTCTGCAGCATGACTGGGGTCATGGTGGGATGTAGAACTACAGGTGTAACAGGTTGCCGCAAAGCTTGAGCATACGACATGCGGGGGAAGTCACTGGGTGATCGTTAATTCCGCTTGAAAAGCGGTTCTCTTCAGGCTTGCTGTACTTCACCTCAGACAACGCTGGACAACGAGGAGATAGTGGGCTGTAAGGGCACTGACAGCTTCTGGAGTTCTTCGCGGATGACTGAACGTATGAGCTCTCGGAAGAAATTCATTTAGCCACCTACAGCTCTTAAGTAGACCGTAGTTGACGCATTGACGTGCATTCGTATCACGGGGCCCGGTGCCTAAGAGTGCTTTCGATGGTGATTGCTTCTGTGAGAAATTTTGACACAGTCTTGGATGGAATGCGCACAAGCCCACCGAAAAGCTGCTTTTTCATACCGTGCATGAGGTACCGTACCTTTTTTCTTCTGGCATGCTGGGGTTAGCTCGGTGGAAAAGACGCGTCATGTCTTTAACATACATCGCAACCCCTTCATTCGGCAGTTGTATGCATGCGGGACTGCAGATCGCGCTCAGCTCTCTTCCGACGGTCAGGGCTGGCATATGTCCCTAGAAGTCGACGTTTGAAGTATTCCCATGATGTAAGAATACCTGCCCGGTTCGCAAACCATACACATGTCCCGTCCAAAAGACTGAAATAGACGTGCCGCAGTTCGTCTGCGTCGTCCCTTTGGTTGTGCATGGTAACGAACTCGTAATGAACAAGTCAATCTTCGACATCCTCAAGTGCAGTGCCACGAAAGAAATTTGGCGTTCGCGGTAGAGTAAGGTGCAATGAAGTGGCGTTGTGCCGTACGTACCATTTGGGTTGGTGTCAGTAGGGCTGGTCGGAGTTGCCATGTTGTATGCGAGCATTCTAATCACAGGGGATCGCCCTCGAATTCTTCTGCTGGCGCGGTGCATAGGAGAGACCACTGGTATGACGCTTGGGTTCTTGCTATGTGGAGGAGTACGGAGCATAGACAACCCAGCATGTCCACCAGTTTGTCACCAACCAAGAGCCGTAAAGACAAGACAGGAACAGCGGGGCAGAAAGACACGAGCGTGTATCTTCAAACGAAGTGCTAACACACACTTCTTTTTCGTTCTCCTAATCTTTTTCGGCTCGCTAGGATTTGCCGGCTCACAACTCCAAGTGGCAATATTTGCTGCACGTCTTACACAGATTCTGAGCACTTTTGACGCTGATAATACGCACAGTAGGCATCTAAGGATAACTTTGTTGATTGATTGATTTGTGGGGCTTAACGTCCCTAAACCACAATATGATTATGAGAGACGCCGTAGTGAAGGGCTCCGGAAATTTCGACCACCTGGGGTTCTTTAACGTGCACCTAAATCTGAGCACACGGGCCTACAACATTTCCGCCTCCATCGGAAATGCAGCCGCCGCAGCCGGGATTCAAACCCGCGACCTGCGGGTCAGAAGCCTAGTACCTTAGCCACTAGACCACCGCGAAGGATAACTTTGTTACCGTCCATTTCTGCACTGCTTTGCCTCTTTATCTGATGGAATGCACAGCTAAAGCGTAGGCGGTGACAGCGGCACACTTCATGGGTTAAGCTGTGCTTCCCTGTGCGTGGCCTCTGAAATCTGCTCGAGCATATGCCATGCTGACGGCGCATCGGCAAAACAAACTGGACTGCATAGCCCAATAGAAGTGCATTGTCAAGACCTGCTCTGCTAGCAACAGCAACGATACCAGCAATTACCTTATTCTTCAGTTCTACAATTACCAATGTGTAGATTGATAAGTAAAGTAGTGCGAGATGCGGTGGTGATTCGGTTACAGCTGCAGTCGTGATGGATCCTGGTGTTGATTTGATAAAACGTGATGTTCACTTTGGCAGTTATTGTACAGTTCCGTTTCAAGTGCATTGCTTGCTGTAGTAACTTGTGAGTTGTACTTGTAATGTACTGCTCACCAGTTACCCTACATATTTTCTTACTATTTACTTAAAGCGCCTTGGCTAGATAAATCACGTTTATCCTTGGACATAATACGAAAAACTACATTGATAATAGTGCCTTTGGTTGCTTTTTCTTGTGATTGTATTTTTCGCGTAGGCCTTTTTCACATATACATGCGCTCTGCAGTGAACGAGGAAAAAAATCAAGGATGTTCGGTGGCAAGTAGTCCAAAACTGGCAAATTTCCAGCGAAATCAAGTAACGTTTCTGAGCAAATAAACACCTGCAGTACTCCCAAGGTGCTCATTTGTGATAGGTGTCCACGGCATTGTATTACCATCAAAAGATAGTTTTTACCGTGAGCTCCTCGGCTATCACATTTGGTTTATAGCCGGCTATTTTTCACTTGCAGCTTGGTGATAGCTGTGATTGGTCGCACTGATATTCTCGGGCAACAGCAAAACAATGGTTGTGGGTACAGACTGCTCAGACCTTGCTACGCAGTAGAATTACTCAAGATTGGCTAAGTGTTCCTGTAGAGCCTGCCTCTACCTTTCCTATGCCGACATGTCCATGGAATCTGCTTGGGAACGTGCATTTTCTTGCGAGTGGCAGAGAGTCCTTGAGCGCATGAGTTAGTTTCTGGTGTGTCTGGAAGAGTTTTTTTTTTCATTCTTGCTAAGCAGTAAAACTCTGCTCAGTGGTGCGGCGGCTGCATTTCCGATGGAGGCGGAAATGTTGTAGGCCCGTGAGCTCAGATTTGGGTGCACGTTAAAGAACCCCAGGTGGTCTAAATTTCCGGAGGCCTCCACTACGGCGTCTCTCATAATCTTATAGTTGTTTTGGGACGTTAAACCCCACATATCAATCAATCTGCTCAGTGGGGATTCAACATCTAGAAAGCTAGCCTTTGGCTACGGCAAAATCAATGTGGCTCTTGGGGCAGACATATTCTCACGGGGTCGTGACGTGGCCGAAGACAGGAAACTTTGCGTTGGAATTTAACTGTTTTGGGGGGGGGGGGGCGAACCTGTGCCCGGTAAACGGAAAGTCCTATTACAGTAGCAGGATAGCAGCGAACGGAGCGTCGGCCGTCGATCAACTACTGACAAGCGGCGAAGCGTGTCGGCGTTTATACTCTTGCCGTCGAATGTTCTAGCATTATCGGTGGTGGTGGCGTAGGTTCCAGAATAATCTGTACAGTTCACAGAGTAAGCGTGATCTTATCGAAATGATCTACTACAGTCCGAAAGCTTCTCGAAAACTGCAGGCGTGGTTTGCGCTGAGAATGGTGTAGTGTTTTGGGACGATAACAAAACTTGGGAAATGGAACGAGGCATTGCCCCCCTCTGAAGAAGACATCGTCCCGATGCTTTAACTAAAGATGAAGGTACAACAATAATGCAATAAAGTACAATGAATAAATTACGATACAATATTAATACAAAAAACACTGTTTCAGTTTGTTAACACGCATGAAAGGCTTGAGGCGCGCGACATGGACGACTTCAGGTCGCGATCAGCGTCGTTGAGAGTTCGTGATGCCGTCGGGAACAACCTCGTAATCAAGTGGGCCGAGACGTCGAACCACCCTGTGCGGTCCGAGGTACCGTCGCAGAAGCTTTTCACTTAGTCCACGTCGGCGTATCGGCGTCCACACCCAAAGACGTTCACCGGGCTGGTATTCCACGAAGCGTCATCGAAGATTGTAATGGAGGCTGTCGATCGTCTGTTAATTCTTGATACAGAGACGCGCAAATTGTCGGGCTTCTTCGGCGCGTTGAAGGTACTCACTCACATGGAGGTTTTCTTCGTCAGTGACGTTGGGTAACATGGCATCGAGCGCCGTGGCCGGGCTCCTTCCGTAGACCAATTTGTATGGAGATACCTGCGTCGTCTCCTGCACCGCCGTGTTTTATGTGAAGGTCACGTACGGAAGAATGGCGTCCCTCGTCTTGTGTTCGACATCGACGTACATTGCCAGCATGTCGGCGATCGTCTTGTTAAGCCGCTCGGTGAGGCCGTTGGTCTGTGGGTGGTACGCTGTCGTCCGGCAGTGGTTTGTCTGGCTGTATGCCAAGATCGCTTGAGTTACGTTGGCAGTAAATGCCGTTTCTCTGTCGGTGATAAGGACCTCCGGGGTGCCGTGACGTAGGACGATATTTTCGACGAAGAACGTAACTACCTCGATTGCACTGCCATTGGAAAGGGATTTTGTCTCGGCGTAGCGGGTGAGGTAGTTGGTGGCTACCACGATCCACTTGTTTCCGAAAGCCGACGTCGCGAATGGCCCCAGTAGGTCCATACCAATCTGCTGGAAAGGTTGGAGAGGTGGTTAAATTGGCTGAAGAAATCGCGCTGGCCTTGTCGGTGGTGTCTTTCATCGCTGACAGTCCCGGCATGTCCTCACATAACGAGTGACGTTGGTGGTAAACGTGGCCAGTAGTACCTTTCTTGTATCCTCGTGAGCGTGCGAGAAAAACCGAGGTGCCCTGCCGTCGGATCGTCGTGCCTGGCCTGCAGGAGTTCTGGTCGCAGAGCTGAAGGCACCACAAGGAGGTACTTAGCTCGAACCGGTGAAAAGTTTTTCTTTTGTAGAAGACCGTTTCGCAGGAAGAACGACGCAAGTGCGCGCTTGAATACCTTCGGGACTTCAGCGGTCCTGCCTTCAAGGTATTCAATTAGGGCCGTAAGTTCCGGGTCGGCCCACTGTCGTTCAGCGAAGTCGTCGGTAGTTATGGTTCCCAAGAAGTAGTCGTCATTCGGGTCGTCGGGTGGTGGTTGGTCGACAGGCGCACGAGAGAGTGTCTCGAGGCGCACGAGAGAGGCGCACGAGAGAGTGTCGAAGTGTTTTTGCCGGACTTGTAAATGACGGTAATGTCATATTCTTGAAGTCTCAAGCTCCATCGTGCGAGGCGACCTGAAGGGTCCTTCAAGGTGGCTAGCCAACACAAGGCGTGGTGGTCGCTCACAGCTTTGAAGGGCCTGCCGTAGACGTAGGGGCGAAATTTTGACGTAGCCCCGATGATGGCGAGGCACTCCTTTTCTGTTGAGGAATAATTGGCTTCTGCTTTGGATAGCAATCGGCTGGCGTAACTAATAACCCTTTCAATCCATCAGCCCTCTGCACAAGAACGGCGCCAAGACCTACGCTGCTTGTGTCAGTGTGTATTTCTGTCTCGGCAAATTCGTCGAAATGGGCAAGTAACGGAGGCGTCTGGAGGCGATGTTTAAGCTCCTGGAAAGCGTGTTCCTGCGATGTTTTCCACTTGACCTCCACGTCGTACTTGGTAAGGTTAGTGAGAGGATCGGCGATGCGGACGAAGTTTTTCACGAACCGCCTATAATAGGCACGCAGGCCCAGAAATCGGCGCACCGCCTTCTTGTCAGTGCGTGGTGGGTAGTCGGCGATTGTGGCTGTTTTCTCTGGATCGGGACGATCTCCAGACTTGCCAATAACGTGCCCCAGAAACAAGAGCTCCTCGCACGCAAATCTGCACTTTTCTGGCTTCAGTGTGAGTCCGGACGTCTTGATGGCTTGAAGTACAGCTTCAAGGCGCCCAAGATGCTCGTCGAAACTCGAGGAAAACACGACGACGTCGCTCAAGTACACAAGGCAAGTCTGCCACTTCAATCCTGCCAGTACTGTATCCATAACGCGTTGAAAAATTCCAGGCGCTGAGCAAAGACCGAAGGGCATCACCTTAAACTCGATGATGCCGTCCGGTGTTATAAACGCCGTCTTCTCGCGGTCTCTTTTGTCGACTTTGATTTGCCAATAGGCAGTCTTGAGGTCTATTGACGAAAAGTACTTGGCGTTATGGAGCCGATCAAGTGCGTCGTCTATTCGTGGAAGAGGATACACGTCCTTTCTTGTAATTTTGTTCAGGCGGTGATAGTCGACGCAGAAACGTAGGGTCCCATCCTTTTTCTTCACTAACACCACGGGGGATGTCCATGGACTTTTAAACGGCTGGATGATCCCGCAGCATTTCATCAACTTGTCTCTTCATGGCCTCACGTTCTCGCGTCGAAACCCTGTACGGACTTTGACGGAGTGGTCTGGCATTTTCTTCCGTTATGATGCGATGTTTCGTGATTGGGGTCTGTCGAATTTTTGATGACGACGAAAAGCAATCTTCGTATTGCCGGGGCAGGGCCTTGAGCTCTTCTTGCTTATGGTTTGGAAGTCTGGGATTGACATCAAAAGCTATGGGAGGGGCTTGGTTCCTCTGAGCAGGTTCCGCAGAATTGGCGAGGGCGAAAGCATTGGTGGCTTCGACTATTTCTTAGATGTATGCGACCGTTGTTTCTTTGTTCACATGTTTGTACTCATTGCTAAAATTCGAGAGCATAACCGTTGCTTTGCCTCCCCGCAGCTCTGCAATTCCTCTTGACACGCAAATATTTCGGGTGACCAACAGATGCTGACTGCCTTCAACGACGCCTTCCAAGTCAGGTGATTTAGGAGCGCCGACTGAAATAATGACGCTTGAGCGAGACGGAATGGTGACTTGTTCTTACAGCACATTCAAGGCATGGTTTCCTGACGGCGTACGCGGCGGTAGTGCTTCTTCTGTGAATAACGCTATTGACTTTGTTTTTAGGTTGATGACAGCGCCATGGAGGCATAAGAAGTCCATGCCAAGGATGACATCTCTCGAGCAACGCTGTAGGACTGCGAAGTCTGTAGGATAAATACGGCCGTTGATGGTGACTCTCGCAGTGCAGATTCCTGCAGGCGTTACGAGATGACCTCCGGCTGTGCGGATTTCAGGTCCTTCCCAAGCTGTCCTAACTTTCTTTAACTTCACGGTGAATGACCCACTGATGACGGAGTAGTCGGCTCCAGTATCGACGAGAGCAGTCACACTGTGGCCGTCGATAAGAACGTCGAGGTCGCTAGTTCGCCGTCTCGCATTACAGTTAGGGCGTAGCGTCAGGTCACGGCTGCGTCGGCTTGTTCCGCTGCTTCCATGTTGCGTCGTCAGGTCACCTTCGGTAATTGAGGTTTCGTCGTCAGGGCTTTGCCTGGTTGACGTTGTGTTCGGAGAGCTCCGTCGCGGCGTCGTCGTCGTCGGAGGATCTTCGGTAGTTCGTCACACAGCAACCGCACCTCCATCGTTTGCTGCCCTTAGTTTCCCGGATACGGGCTAAGAGACCAGCCCCTCGTTGGGCGAGAGTACTGCCGGTGGTGCGGTGACGTGCGGCGGCTGGGCGACGGCGAACGGGAAGGGCTTCGTGGTGTCCACTGAGTTCCTGTCAGATAGTCGGCGATGTCACGTGGCCGCGTTCCCCTGGCTGCGGACGTGGTGCATCGACGGCGAAGCCACGCAGTCCCATCTGTCGGTAATGGCAACGGCGGTAAGTGTGTCCGGCCTAGCCGCAGTGGTAGCAGGGCGGGCGGTGGTCAGGGGTGCGCCAGACGTCAGTCTTTCTCGGCGCACTGCACTGGGCCGCTGGCGAACGGTATGACGTCAGTGGAGGTGGTGGCGGCGGTGGCGCCTGGCGACGGAAATGCGATGGGGCAGTGTTTTGGCGTGCGCGTGGAGGAGGGGCGTAGTGGCGGGCTGCAGAAACATAGCTCATGGCTTGCAGCTGAGGTTCTTGAGGCTGGGAAACACCCAGCGATTGCTGGATCTCCTGGCGTACTACGTCCGCAGTGGATTCCACGTGAGGCTGCGCTGAAGGAAGTAATTTTCGCAGCTCTTCTTGCACTATCGCTCGGATCGTCTCACGCGAGTCAGTGGTTCCAAGCGCTTGAATGCCGGCGTAGCTTGTAGACGAGAAGCTACAGTTATATTGCCGCGCGCACATCTTGAGCGCCTTCTCTATCGTTGATGCTTTTGAAATGAATTCGGCGACCGTCTTTGGCGGGTTTCTGATCAGCCCAGCGAAGTGTTCCTGCTTTACTCCTCGCATAAGCAGGCGGGCCTTCTTTTCCTCGGACATGTCGGAGTCAGCGTGGCGGAAAAGTTTAATCATATCTTCCGTGAATAGCGCCACGTTTTCGTTTGGCGTCTGCATGTGGGTTTCGAGAAGTGCTGCGGCCTTCTCCTTGCACACCACACTTGCGAAAGTAGTGAGCAACCTGGCGCGAAAAACGTCCCATGTTGTAAGGCTTCGCTTTTGATTCTCGAACAAGGTCCGAGCAGCATCTTCTAAGGTGAAATACACATACCGGAGCTTGTCATCGTCTGTCCAGTCATTGAAGGCGGCGACGCGGTCGAACCTTTCGATCCATTTTTCCGGGTCTTCCATTGGCGAACCACGGAAAATTGGCGGATCATTGGGTTGCCGGAGCCGGAGTGGTGCAGGCTGCACGGGGGCGGTCATGGTTGCAGTAGTTGATGTTGGGATCCGGGTCTGCCTGGCGGCTTCAGGAAGGGGCCCGCACTCTGGATGTAGTCCCCTCTGCCTGCGGCTTGTTAGCTGTTCAGGGTTAGTGTCCTTGTCTTTGCCACTTGGGCTGGGGTCACGGCTTGAAGGGGGCGTCTGGAACATCAAAGAAGCAGCACCTCCACCAGATGTCACGGGGTCATGACGTGGCCGAAGACAGGATACATTGCGTTGGAATTTAACTGTTTATTTCGACGAACCTGTGCCCGGTAAACGGAAAGTCCGATTACAGTAGCGGTCTTGAACTGATAGCGGCGAACGGAGCGTTGGCCGTCGATAAACTACTGACAAGTGGCGAAGCGCGTCGGCATTTATACTCTTGCCGTCGAATGTTCTAGCGTTATCGCTGGTGGTGGCGTAGGTTCCAGAATAATCTGTGCAGTTCGCAGAGTAGGCATGATTTTATCGAAATGATCCACTACAGTCCGGAAGCTTCTCTAAAACTGCTGGCGCGGTTAGCGCTGAGAATTGTGTTGTGTTTTGGGACGATAACAAAACTTGGGAAATGGAACCTGGCAATATCAAGGCCAGGCATGGTCAAATCTTGATGATTGATATGTGGGGTTTAACGTCCCAAAACCAATATATGATTATGAGAGACGCCGTAGTGGAGGGCTCCAAAAATTTAGACCACCTGGGGTTCTTTAACGTGCACCCAAATCTGAGCACACGGGCCTACAACATTTCCGCCTCCATCAGAAATGCAGCCGCCGCAGCCGGGATTCGAACCCGCACCCTGCGGGTCAGCAGCCGAGTACCTTGGCCTGGTCAAATCTTGAATAAGAACTCGTAAAGCCCGTTTCTCCAGCCGCTGCATTTAGGAAGTGATTTCAACTACTACCCTAAATATTCTGGTAGTATATACTGCTGTACCACTGAATATGCGTGCTTGCCCAATTCAGTTTTTGTGGTCGCAAAGGGGCAGCAAAGGCTGTAAACTTTATATTAAAGCATATTATGTTCACTTAAAAGCTACATATGTATTCTGCCAAATAAGTCAGACTATCAGTTTATGCAGCCATATGTGTGAAAATTCGAGGTGCCTTCTTGTACTGGAACAATGCATGTGCCTAACTGCTTGCACGTGCATATAATATACAGGGTGTTTTAAGCCATAAAGATTTTTCCTTAAAACTAGAGACCCTTTCTACAAACACACCCCCTTGTTGACACCCGGATCCGTTCACCAATGTGCATTAATAGCATCGGTGGGCATGCAGAGCTTTAGAAAATAGCCTGCTGAACTTCTACACTTTTCTTCCTCAACTTTACAATATATACATGAATAAACAGTTTTTTGAGCTATTTCGAAATTATAAGAGGTTCCTCTGAACATTATGCACATTTTTATCTAAAAAACTAGTGAGAGTTTTTTTTACTCTTAAAAATGTTGAAAACGTGCCTACAGTTTCGACGTTAGGAGCTGGTCAAGGTGCCCGGAAGTGTTGCTAGGCATGGCCCAGCCGTCTCTGCCTTATTGCTTGCTTATTAACCTTTGCGGGTTTTTGTGCTAGGTGAGCTCTCGGAACACCAATGCATTATCTCTAGGCGACAATTTGATTATTGCGATAGCAATTATATGATGATTTTCATTTGTGGGGTTTAACGTCCCAAAACCACCATATGATTATGAGAGACGCCGTAACGGAGGGCTCCGGAAATTTCGACCACCTGGGGTTCTTTAACGTGCACCAAATCTGAGCACACGGGGCTACAACATTTCCGCCTCCATCGGAAATGCAGCCTCCACAGCCGGGATTTGAACCCGCAACTTGCGGGTCAGCAGCCGCGTACCTTAGCGACTAGGCCACCGCGGCGGGGCGATAGCAATTATATAGACACTCTTGGCTGGATTTTGCCGTCGGCATCGTCGTTGGCGTCAATGTCATGCACCGTATATATATACGTATCTATATACGTGAAAACGAAAGAAAGAAAAAAAATCCGGACATTAACCCTCCAGGCTCTGAATCGAACGTGGTACTTCTGCGTCGACAAAGCGAAGCGTTAGGCCCTCTACCACCCCGGAAAAGGCTCTGCATTGTTCAAACAGCAAGCTTTTTCTATCCACCTTTTACTGCTGCTGTGTTTTTTGCATTACCCGAAAGATGACACACAAAATGAGCACACGTCGCCACATCGCGCGGCAGCGCCCGCTTTAATCTGTTACGCGTAGTTTTCCCGGCTTAGAGAAGGGGAGCTAGGCTCCTTTCCCGCCCTTATCTCGTGGTGGCGAAGATGTTAGGATCGTGTGCCTTAGCTGGCCTCGGGCTTTACGTCGAACGATTCTGCTGTAGTTACCTGGCGTACGAAGGTCACTGCAATGATTGCAGTCTCCGTTCACAAAAAGCGCACTTCTCAGTTTCAGCGAAGTAACAAATTAAACGCTTATTCGCGGGCATCTGTACCTGTGAGTACGTTTCGTGCGTATTTGTGTATGAGAAACACGGGTCACGTTTCGATCTGCTTCCATTCTGCGTGTGACCTTTAGAATTGTTGCTATCGCGTTCATTGCTTCGCCTTTGCGGCAAACCTGTGACTTTTTTATCAATTACGTTTCTCCATATTTTGCGCTTTAAGTGTAAACTGGCAACCCCTTCTTGTGTTTTTCAACTTGCTTAATACCTGGTATGCGTTCACAGGAACATGTTTTCCCACAAATTTATTTTTTTGGCTTTCTCAATGGGAATAAAGTTTCACTAGCGTACACCGCTTGCAAATTTCACAGCGTCTATAATAGGTATCCACTTGTCTTTGCAGCCCATTTCTAAGCCGAGGTAGATTTTGCCACTAATTCGATCACTCAGGAATAGTAGGCAAAAATAATTTACCTATCTTTGTTATCAATTTTGGGTTGTTGTGTATATGGCGAAGTTAGTCTGCATCACAAATTGTGGTGAGCCTAGTTTTTAAAAATTGTAAATATCACGCGTGGTTTTAAACATTCGTTGTCAAATTTCCACACAGCGGTGCAAAAGAAACTGAAACTAACACACCAAGTGCGTTAGTTTTGGTTTCTCCGGCACTGAAGTCGAAATTCTGTGGATCTATGAAACCTTCCATGATGTTGCCGATTTTTAAAAACCCCTCCATATGTGGACGCGTTGGAGGAGGAGGAAGAAATTTCTCCTCTTTGCAGGTGCCCACAGACCGTCCGCGCTGACAACAGACCGACAGCGATGCCGACAGACCGACAGTAATACCGGCAGACCAACGAACGTGACGATAGCCTTATTCTTTTGTTTTCAACATGTTCACTGTTTTACCATTTTATTTGCTCTCCCTGCTTGGACTACGTGTCTGCAGTATTTGGTAAAAAATATTGAGACCAGGTTTCGAGCTATAACTTGTGTCTCTCAGCTGCAGGACACGTCTATATAGCCCAACCGGGGCCCAGACCTGTGATATATCTACAGCTAAGCAAGGTTCGCACACATCCCACCAGTGGCTGGTCTCTTTGTTCACTATACATTTTTGCAAAATGGGGTTCCAGTGATATGCAACGTACGCAAGAGTGCGTTGGCGACGTCACTCCCCTTCTCAACCTGGACAGGTACATGAACAATTATTGACAATGTGTTGGGTTCACGCAGAGTTGTGCTTGACCAATGTTTGTGCGCGTCATATATCTGTGAAAACACTAGTACACTTCAGTTGGTAATCAGGGTCCTGTTGCGTTCGTTTTCTCCGCGATTATTTCCTGTCTGTCGCAAATATGGTTACTGCCATTCTTTCCGCTTCTCTCGATTTTCGATTGCGAAACCGGTGCTTCAATAAATGGAAACATAAAACGCATTGACCTGCTATTAGCGTCTATAAAAACGAATCCGTTCAGTGAAATGTACCTCTCCGAACGGGAGATCACATTGTCTTAGCGAAGATTAAGGGGCGCTTCTTTGAGAACCTCACGGCGCCTCAATACATCAATGTAGTTACGCGGTTGTGTTCGCACTTGGCTTCAATGCAGGCAGAAGTGAGTTTGTAAGAAAAAAAGCCCCCAGTTGCCCAGCGCTTATCACCGTCAAAGGACGTACCTACCTTCCTGACTTTCTGCGTGTTGGCTGGTCCTCATCACAGCTTAATTAGTGCTCTCAACTAACCAGATTTCCCTTTTGTTCTCACTGGCACAATGGCCTTCAACTTGCTGCCTCTCGACCAGCTCAGCGTTAAGACAATACAAATGGTGGCTGCGCAAAGAGGGCGCAACGGTTTTCATGCCCACTATACTGTAAGTAGAGAGTGTGAAATTGAACAGCATCTATGGCACCCTTTGCTATTCCTTTAGTATTTCACGCTGAAACAAGTGGTATATGATGCATGTTCAACTCTCTCTTATATGTGACGAGCACGCAGGAAAAACTAAAGTATGAGACACTACGAAATTCCTGTGTCTTCACAAAACGCCCGGACTGCGCCGTAGGCGCAGCACAGTCACAGCGAAAGCTAGAAGAGCGGCCTTTCACAGCCTTTTCAAAACACTCATTGGGTAACCTCTGCAAGCACACTTGCTTGGTACCGCCTTGGACATTAATTATCAAATTTAGTGGAGTAGGCGGCATTTGGTATGCTATTTTTCGTCAATCTTCTCAGAAGCATAGTATCCGCTAAACACTTGTAAAAGTTTTGTGCCAACTGCCCATGTAATGACTTACGACAATGAGAAATTATGGCTCAAGTGGGTATTAAAGGAACGTTATTAAAGGAACAAGAACAAGCTTTTGTGATGGTTTGGAGCATTGCACGGTCCACTCGTTGCGCTATTCACATTGTTTGACAAATGCTTCTTCTTACGCCGTTGTAAAACGTTTTATATGTCGTAATAACGCGATTGCTTTCCCTACATCAAGCCTGCTAGCACAGTATTGAAACATTGTTCCAACTTATATGAACAACTGGCAATACTACGAATAGACTTAGCGAGAGCATTTGATCGGGTTCGCCATTCTTTTCTGTTTTCTCTTCTCGAACATGCCAACGTTGACTCCACTATATTTAAACGTGTCAAACTACGCTACAATGAATGTTCAACCCGTTTAATTGTTAATGACTATCTTTTAAAACCCGTGTTTCTTAACTCGTCCGTTGAACAGGGCTGTCCGTTGTCGCCAATGCTTTTTGCTGTTTACTTGGAGCCAGTGTGCTTAAGTGTAATTTGATCTAGAAACGTGCGCGGTTTCAGTGCTTATGGAATTGAGGTAAAGGTATTGACGTATGCGGATGACCTAGCGTTCTTTTCTGCAGATCTTTCTAGTACAAAAATGGTGGTATCAATAGTTGAAAAATTTGGAAAATTTTCAGGGGCATGAATTAACTTTGCTAAAAGCCTGGTACTGTGGTTTGGGTCATAAACACAAAGGCCAACTCAATTTTATGGCATAGAATGATCTTGTGTTCTACCAAAATACCTAGGCGTTCCATGAGATGCTTATCGATCAAGTGCAAATTATTCCAAAGAATATACACCCACCCTAAAGTGCTATGCCCAGACGTTTATTCCTCATAACCTCTCTATCTTTGGCAGAGCTAAAGCATGCAACCTACTTTCGGCAACGACATTATTCTCCGTTCTGGAAATAATTTGTTGTTCGAGGGTTTACATAAAAAATTCGCACCGTATAGCTGCTACCTTTGTTCGGTGATGAACTTATGAACCGATGAGGCGAGATAATGTTCTTAGACTTTTCTGCGTATGTGGTTTTGGGTTGGTACGCCTTTTTATTAGACAACTGGCGTAACGCTTTTCCTATTTTCGTGACTGTGCTGATCCACTGCTTCGAATATTCTTGCAAGTGAATTTCCTAGATGTTTTACCAAATTTAGTGGTATCATCCAATAGAGCATCACCTATCTGCAAAACTTCATGCGTGAAGTATTCGAGTCAGTGTGTTTCCTGACAGCCAGATTCTCTTATGAGCACTTGCTTTCCTGCTCAAAAAATGACCTACAGTCTGCAGTCTTGGATGCGCCCTTTCCTGCCCCACATTACCGCTCACTATATATTGGATTTTCTGGCCACGGCGTGCTCTTACGTGTAAGAAAAATGCCTATTTCACCAATAACCAAGACATTTTCTACGAAGTGCATTCAGAAACGATACCTGTAGAAACCTGGTTGAACACCAAAGGCATATTTGTATCCTCAATTGACTGCCGCCTCTGTGAAGTTCCAGAAACAATCGAACATTGCATTATTAGTTGTGAGGACGCCATACTTTACTGGGACGGGCTGCAGAGGGCTTTAAAGAAACATACGGATATAAATTCTCATAGCGTTCGTTATCTTGTACCACCCAAATATAACGAAGTGCCAGTTGACATGCTGTTGTTAATGGGCATACAGAGGTTTGAGAAAACTCGCATGTTGGACAGGCATGTGGAACCAATGGTATCTTCGCGAAGTCACTTTGTGCAAACGACTGTGCGGCTAAGAGACTTTTATGACCAACTGCAATTTCAGCCGGAGTGGTATGCTGAGTTCATGAAGTGAGTTACTCAAATACCCGTTTAGAGTTGTGTTGTATGAGATTTACTTTGTAACATCCATTGTACATTTGTCGACTTGATCCTATGTATGTTGTACGCTATGTATTGACGTACGCCGCATGGGTAATGAATACCAAGTAAGAAAAAAAGCGGTGTGGCTCAGTTGTAGAATACTGGGCTGGCACTTAGCGGACCTGGGTTCGAGCCCACTGTGCCATTGGTGCTAGGTCATGCCTGCCTAAAGCTAGCTTTACTACATGTTAAAAGCACCGGCGTAACTCAGTGGTAGAGTATTGGGCTGGCAACCAGCGGACTCGGGTTCAATACCCACTATGTCATTTGTGCATGTTTTTTTTTCGATTTTCACGCCATGTGGTTATGGACACCAGCGGCGGACCACAACAACAGTGCGTGACGCGGAAATTAATCTCAAAATAGCTTTCGCTGTGAAAATATGAAAACACTGTTCGCATCAGGTGCAACGCTGTGGGAGCTACCCGAGAAGCTCGGCCACGAACACGTGTTTCTCGCACTTTTCTTTCATTGCTGTAAACGCTCACGCGAGACGAGCAAGAACGCGCCAGTACAGCGTCGCGAAAGTTTACAAATAAATATTAAGGTTTGAGAACAAAGAAATGTTAACTGACGCAGCCAAATAAGGAGGTGTCTTCATCTCCGAAGAATCTTCATTTATTAATATTCCAAAAGAGAAGAAGAAGCATGGCTCCGAGTAAAAATTATCGTACTAGGTCTTAGTGCGAAGACAGTCATTTCGGTCATTCAGTCAGTTTCTTTCAATGAACATAGCGTGACACAAGTCGACAAGATGAGGACCAGGCAGCCACTTCATCAACTCCCCATCAGCATAGAAGACCTCAGCAAGACGAAGTTACCGTATGTGGACCACAGAAGTTCATCGCCACTTGACACCACAACCAGCATCATGACAGAATCATCGACTGACCTTTAAACCGAAATACACTGGAGCAGCGGATGATTGACCTGTACAAGACTAGGTCATCCTATTCGAGCTACACGCTTCCTCTGCATCCTCGTCTGAACGGGAGATGGCCACAAAATTCAGCGACTACGTCAGAGGTCAGGCATTCAAAATTAGCCTCACCCATTCGCCAGCTCATTCGCCAATTATGTTGAGCTGTGACTACATGGACGTCTCTTCCGATCTGCCTGTGACCGACGGAGATTATGTGGTGTCACCTAACGCTACCATCCTCTCTTCGTTCTATGCAACGTTCCCGCACACGATTATCACTAGGGAGGACCACGTGGCACCTCTCCCTATTGTCAACTTTGGAATTTGCGCGCAAGTACTGCCCCGAGGAATACCCCTAGCAATACTTGCCTCGGCCAGCGACTACAACATTTCCGCTTTAACAGAGGACACATCGTTACCTCCCAGTCTTGAGTTGGGCACTACCCGAGATCGCATATCGAAAATGATAGCATCTGATCTCCCTGCCGAGCATGTGCACGCGCTTTGTGGCCTTCTTGCGTCGTATGAAAACAACTTTGATCTCCACGACTGACCACTAGGCGAAACGACCATCGTGAAGCATCAGATTAACACCGGAGATGCAAATCCGATACACCAGCAGCCCTATCAGATATCCTCCACCGAACGCCACGTGATCCAGAAAGAAGTCGACAACATGCTTGCTCGGAACATCATTGAGCCTTCGTCAAGCCCCTGGCCTTCACTTGTCGCCCACATCAAAAAGAAAGATAACAGCTGGCGTTTCTGTGTCGACTACCGGAATGTTAACAAGGTAACGAAAAAACACGTGTATCCTCTGCCACGGATCGAGGACGCCCTTGACTGCTTTAGTGGAGCAAACTATTTTTCTTCCATCGACCTCCGTTCCGGCTACTAGAAGATAGCAGTTGGTGACATGGACCGTGAAAATACAGCATTCATAACTCCCGACGGACTCTATCAGTTTTAAAGTAATGCCGTTCGGGTTATGCATTGCCCCAGCTACATTCGAACGAATGGTGGATGCTCTCCTTCACAGTTTTAAATGGTGAATCTGCTTGTGTTACCTTTATGACGTCATCGTCTTCTCACCGACTTTTGAAACACACCTCGAGCGTTTCTCGACTATTCTTTCTGCTTTCCGCAAGGCAGGACTTCAGTTGAACTTGTCCGAATGTCACTTCGGCCACCGCCAACTCACTGTCCTCGGTCACCTTGTCGACTCTTTTGGTGTTCGTACCAATTCTGAGGAAGTCCGCGCAATCTAGAATTTACCTGTACCGACCTCTGCGAACGACGTTCGAAGCTTTGTGGGCCTTTGTTTTTACTTTCCTAGATTGCCCCGCCGCGGTGGTCTAGTGGCTAAGGTACTCGGCTGCTGAACCGCAGGTCGCGGGTTCGATTCCCGGCTGCGGCTGCTGCATAAACGATGGAGGCGGAAATGTTGTAGGTCCGTGTACTCAGATTTAGGTGCACGTTAAAGAACCCCAGGTGGTCAAAATTTCCGGAGCCCTCCACTACGGCGTCTCTCATAATCAAATGGTGGTTTTGGGACGTTAAACACCATAAATCAATCATACTTTCCTAGATTTCTGCGGAATTTCGCTGACGTCGCACACCCACTCACGGAAGTACTAAAAAAATTTGACTTTTGTGTGCGGACCTGAACAAGCAAGAAATTTCCATGAACTGACGACCAGACTTACGACGCCACCAATTTTCAACCACTTTGATCTATGTGCTCCAGCGGAAGTGTGCACTTAGGCCAGCACCATTAAAATCGGAGCCGTTTTGGCGCAACGACAGCATGGCTGCGAGCGCATCATTGTATACTCTAGCCGTCTTTTATCGCCAGCAAAACCAAATACTCCATGACAGAACATGAGTGCCTTGCGCTCGTCTGCGCAGTGGCTTAAATTTGGGCCATATTTGTATGGACGGCCATCATGGATGTCACTGTTCACCACGCCTTATGCTGGCTGTCGTTCTTGAAAGATCCTAGAGGACATCTCGGCCGGTGGGCTCTACGGCTACAAGAATATTCGTTCACAGTCGTTTACAAATTGGGCCGTCACCATGAAGATGCCGACTGCTTGTCGCGACATCCAGTCGACCCACCGGACGTTTCTGAGAGTGGTGAGTCTACTTGCGTGCTGGCACTTTCCACCTTCGGCAACATCGGAAATGAGCATCGTTGTGATCCTCACTTGAGAAGTATCATTCTTCGGCTGACTGGTCCTACAACTCCCCCGTCTCTCCGTATGTTCCTGCTCCGAGCTGGCGTGTTATATCGCTACAGCATGCATCCCGACGGACCGGAGCTGCTACTGATCATGCCCCATCATATGCGTCCGTCTGTCCTCGCACAGTTACATGACATCCCAATGGCTGGTCACTTAGGAGTCTCAAGAACTTATCACCGTGTTCAACGTCGCTTCTTCAGGCCTGGTATGTACCGATTCATTCATCGTTATGTCGCTTCTTGTAAATCCTGTCAACACCGCAAAAAGCCAACAACCCTTCCAGCAGGACGCCTTCAACCCATTCAGGTACAATCTGAACCATTTTATAAGGTAGGTCTTGACCTACTTGGACCTTTCCCTTTATCGGTCAGTGGGAACAAGTGGATAGCAGTCGCCACGGACTACGCCACTCCGTATGCTATCACGCGAGCCCTTCCTACCAGTCGTGCAACCGATGTCGCTGACTATCTCCCAGGAGACGTCATACTACATCACGGTGCCCCTCAATAACTACTTGCCGATTGGGGTCACTATTTCCAATCCTAGATTGTACAAGACATATTGAATTCTTGCGCTACAAGACACAAGGGCACAACACCCTATAACCCTCAAACCAACGGGCTCACAGAACGGCTAAATCGAACTATCACAGAAATGCTCGCCATGTACGTTTCCACCAACCATCGTGACTGTGACGCGGTCCTGCCATCTGTGACATTAACCTATAATACGTCCCGGCATGATACTGCAGGTTCCTCGCATTTTTTCGTCATGTATGGACGAGAACCCATGCTACCTCTTAACACGCTCCCCCCAACCGTTACCCACACATCGGACTACGCCCGCAATGTTATCTCTAAAGCTCTACAGACACGTGAAATCGCTCGCCTGCGTCTTAGTGATTCGCAAGACCACCGACGAATGCTGTACAATGCCCGCCACTGCGATGTCAGCTTCCAGCGTGGTGACACGGTCCTTCTCAGCACGCCATCATTGCGAGTTGGCCTGTGCGAAAAGCTGACTTCGCCATACTTGGGTCCGTACCGTGTCGTGCGCCAAGTTACCGACATGTCCTATGAAATTGAACCATTTCACAGCACCATGTTCACCCCCCTCATGTTCTGACGTTGTGCACGTCTCTCGGCTGAAGCGATATTACTCGGACCAACCAAGCACCGAGACGGTGCCTTCGCCGCCGGGGGATGATGCTACGTTGCGCCACGGATAACTCGAAACTCGGTAAGGAAGAAGATGATGTCGGAGCTCCCGTACAGACTGGGTTCCATCTTGTATGCCTGCTTGTTTTTTCAATATAAACATATTTTTCCGACACCTTTTCCCTGTAACAATATAGACGGCTACTGGAACAAGAACAGCGAGCAAATAAAACCTCATCACGGGTAAACTTGTGGCTCCAGGGTTATCAGAGACACCAACTGAAGAAGCAAAGATAACGTCGATGCATAAGCCATCTTCGCAGAAAACTATGTCGCCAAATTTTCTGCGCCAACTCTAAAACCCATATATGATCCAACGAACTGGAAGAAAGCCACAGAAATTCACGAAAGTGCATGATACTACCACGTGTACAACGCAGGCAAATTGGCTTCGTTTGATCAGTCTCTGTTCTCACGCACACCGACAAGAAGCAAAGCATCTGTTGCCGCGACGACGCAGGATCAAATTCCAGAGACATTCGTTAATCCAATGCTACAGGGATTCCAAACCTTGTTCGTTCTTCACAAGACCTCCAGTCGTGTCATCATCAGTGTGGATGTGCAGTGCTTGATTATTCTACCCAGGACACAACAGGCAGCCTCGTCCTCCAGAGCTGCATGCCCTAGATATCGCCAGTCTGCTTCCCTCTTCTGCGAATTTTTGTTTGAGTTAAGGGACTCTTACTAAATTAAAGTACTGCGTAGTTTGCCACTTTCGCTTAACACTCTGCTTTTGTCGTTTGTTGATTGTAACTTGTGAATACTTCCGTAGGGAGGGAGAATCTTGTGACCGAAGAACTTAGCGATGATTGGTAAAAGCTGTTGAAGAAGTGAAAGTAGAATAAAAACAATTGCAGCATATCCACGGAGTGAATTATGGAGAGTGGGGCGAAGAATTCGTCCGTCAATTCGTTCTTGCTTCCGTCGGCCCATGCGCCTGTCAATGTGACCGTCCATGCGTCCATCAGCCCGTCCGTGCGTGCGTCTGTTCGTGCGTCCATCCCTGCGTTCGTCCATGCAGCCGCCCCTGCGTCCGTTCATGCATCCATCCATGCATCTGTCTATGTGTCCGTTCGTCCATCTATTCAACACTCGAAGTACCACCATCTCGAATCTTTTCATAATATATTCCCCATATAGAAGCACCGCCATCCAGCGGACATTCCAAGGACTAAACAAGAGGTGGCACACGCACACTTTCTTACGGCTTGCGCTTCGGATCCACTTCCCACCTTTAACCACCTCGAGTTCATGGCATATACTAGTTCACTGTAATCATGGCACTGCGGCCGAACGCTCACTAAACCTTTCGAAAACCAAGGAGGTTACGCCCAGCGAGTATGACGTAGCAAACTTTTTCAGTCAGATAGTGCTCAATGTACATGCCAAAGCTGCTAATGGGAAATGAGAGGCGGAGAATTCGGCTTTTACTTTCTTACGGCTTGCGCTTCGTATCTACTTCCCATTTTTAACCACCTCGAGTTCATTCATGGTATATACAAGTTCATTGTATTCATGGCACTGCGGCTCAACGCTCGCTAAACCTTTCTAAAGCTAAGGAGGTTACACCCAGCGAGTATAACGTAGCAACCCTTTCTTGTCAGATAGTGCTTAATGTACATGCCAATGGCTGCTAATGGTGATCGCAGCCTGCGCGTTAACTAAAAGCCGAATGCTCCTGTCTCTCATTCCCCTTTAGCAGCCATTGACATGTACATTGAGCACTATTTTTTAATGTTCAACGATGCACAGAAGTCTCTCACCGGCACCACCTTGGAGGTAAAAATGTTATACTTGTTACATACTATGGGGGACAAACAGGTGCCGCAATAAGGAGCTTCACCCCTAACAAGGCGTAGGAGCCGGCACACGAACAAATATATATATATATATATATATATATATATATATATATATATATATATATATCCTGACGAAGGCCGTGCCACGGCCGAAACGTAGGGTAAACAATTATCAAATTTTCGTAAGTGTGCTCCTTTATTCTTCACTATATTTGCACCGGTCCCACAGAATTTCTTTTTTGAATCATATATATATATATATATATATATATAAATATATATATATATATATATATATATATATATATATATATATATGTATATATATATATGTATATATATATATATATATATATATATATATATATATATATATATATATATATATATATATATATATATATATATATATATATATATATATACACACATATATGTATATATATGTGACGCTACGAGGAATGGCAGACGTGGCCCGGCTCATACTCCATGTTTATTCTGTTCTCTAACTTCTTCCTTCTCTGCTTCTACCAACCATCACTTCATACGTCACACGATTCCCCCTCCCCCCGAAAGCTGGCACCGGTTACAACAACAAATATAAAACAAAATAAACAAAATAATGGCCAAATTCGCAGTTTCACGTCCCGATGGAGTTCCACAATCTCACTAAATCTTAAAGGCCGAGGGAGCAGTCCAGGGATTTTTATGACGACTCTGGTGGACGAGCTTGACTGTTGCGTTCCGGGCAGAGTGGGCTACACATGAGCACTGACAATACTGCTTGAACTGTTCTAGGGACTGAGCAAGGTTGGAACGCATTGTTGCATTGGCAGCTCGGATGTCGTCGGGGTTGTATTTTTCGTCGTGAGTGGTGCAATCCCGGTGCTTCTTGCTTTCGTGCTTTTTGACCGACTGTGACGAAGTGCCTGAGTGCTTGCGGTGTGCAAGCAGTGCTTTTGCGTCTTTCTCGGAGTTTTTTGTGGTGGTGCAGTCGGTGTAATAGCAGGTGCAGGGAGTGTTTCTGGTGACTTTTCTTTGTGCGAAATTGCCTGATGTCTTGAATTGGTCTTTGGTTAAGAGATCTTATTTTCCGATGTTCTTTTATTGGTGAGTGCGCTTCCGTTGAATTTCGCGTTCGTCGATGCCCTCGTTGCAGTTTCTCTTGTTGTAGCATGGGTTTATGAACTTGGCTTTGCTTGCTTTGCTGAGGCTGCTCAAGAGATGGCTGTAGTGGCGCCCCTTTCGGAATGGGGCATTCATTTTCTTCGATGTTTGACGTGTCCTGTCGAAAGCTGATGCTTGGTGAATTGGTGTCTTGCTTGTCGGGCATAGTTGGTAATGCATCATCATTGCTAGCAGGCTCTTTAGAGGCTTCGGTGACGTGGTTCGTTACGCACGCTTCCAAAAGGCAACTGTGTACGATGTTTGATGTATCATGTACTTCTGAATTTGTTCGATTCATGAATTGGTGAGCTCTGCATGTGGGCACCACAGGTGACATGGCATTACTAGGTTTGAACTGCCAATTTTGGCAATTCTGCGGTGCCGTAGAAACGACAGGGAGCTCTTCAGGGGCTTCTTTTTCGCTGTTCACTGCGAGTGGTCCTTGCGCCTGGTAGCGTGCGACGTTCGATGCATCTGAGCGTTCTGTTTTGTTTGGACTGTCGAGGGTGTGTGCACCGGACGGTGATGCATGAGCCCGTGCGAAAGGAGCATGGCTCGACTGGGTATTTTCTCGGTGCGTGAACTCGTCTATCGTGAACATGGTTTCCTTATGAGGCAAACGGTGAGCGTCAGGAGCGCTTGAAGAGCCGCGTGATGGAAAACCGCGTGGTTGACCGCGTATGCAAGACGAAGAATTAAGAGCATCAGGTCGGTGGGCAACGTCTCGCGTCATAGGCTGGAGTGAGGACTTTCGAAATGCCGGCTTTTGTGCAGAAGGGAGGCGTGCTTGATGGTTAGGCTTTTCCCAAAACACGCATGGTCTTCTGAAAGTAAACTCATGTGCCACTTCGTCTTGAGGCACTTGTCGATTCGCGCTGGACTTTCGAATGCTTGATGACTGCATAGGAAATTGACGATAGTGTGCAGTTCTCTCTAGATGGTTGGCAATGAGTAAGTCTTGGTCATAGTCATTAAAACGGGTAATCATCTCCTCTTTGATTTTTTGCCATGACTCGTCATTCTCGAATATGTGAATTAGGTAAAACTTGAATGCCTCACCGGTGACGTAATCACTGAAGTTCATAACCATCTCCCGTTCCGACCAAGATGCAGCGGTAGCGTGGAGCTCGAACAGGTCGAACCAGTCCTGTACAGGTCCATCGTCCGCTGCTCCTGTGTACTTGGGGATGGGAAGGTCGGTTGATGGTTCTGCCATGATGCCGGTAACTGTTCGCGCCTGAGATCACCTCTTCTGTGGTCGATATTCAGTTGAGGCGTACTGCCGGCGGCTTCGTGAATGATGTGTGGCTGATTAGTGGTGGCCAGGTCTTCATCCTGTCGACTTGTGTGACGCTACGAGGAATGGCAGACGTGGCCCGGCTCATACTCCATGTTTATTCTGTTCTCTAACTTCTTCCTTCTCTGCTTCTACCAACCATCACTTCATACGTCACATATATATATATATATATATATATATATATATATATATATATATATATATATAGATCAGCTGTGCAGGCATTTGATAAAAGTAGGTCCGTCCATCTTTGATTCGCAGCCTGAATGAAATAACAATGATCAACGTTTCTCAAATAAAGTAGCTGATTTTACTTTAATGATGGTTTACAAAATACTGCCCGTACTTTTTTAAATAAAATTTGTGAGTTGTGAAGACGCTCATCTCTACTATTGACTTTAGTAAATTGGGCAGGATGCACAGTGGCATGCGAGTGCTATAATTGGGCGACATTTTTTGAATGGCTAGTTGGTGTATTCTATTTTGTTATGTTCTGGCTTACAGTCATGATTTCGACCACATAAATATTGCTGAAAAAATTTATATTGTATACATGGAGTTGACTGATAATACTAAGTTTCACGAAGGTTTCGAGTTTGAGAGATGTTCACAAGCTTATATAGAAATGAAATGACACACCTTTATAACACCGCAAGTTTGGTAATATTCTGGTTTCTGCTTTGATTTTGTGGCAGCAATTCATGAATAGTTATGGTTGTCATTTGCTGAGTGCATCTCGCTAATAGTTTTTGGCAGTTTACTAACGACGTGGGCTTCGTGTGCATCGTCATGACCGCAGGGAGGATTCGACGCCAGCCAAAGGGAGTTCGGCTTCTTCACACCGGGGTATTTATGGCACGCCACATCCATCACCGTTGTATTCAAGTATCCAGCTCCAAGTGGTCTGAAGGCTGGCCCTCAGTGAGTACTGCCCTTCCTTTTACAGCGAACACTGTTATGAAATATTGTAACAGCGAGCTGTGATAAGATGGTTTTATTTACACGAGGTGAACGATGGTCGTTTGTGGCAGCACAGTGCAATCGTGCCAAGACTCTTCGTCTTCCTCTGCTTCTCTTCTCTACTTTTTTCTAGTCTATTACATTCCCCCGCAAGCAGACGAAGCCCGTAGGGCGAGGTATGATGCACAAGGAGGGTAGAAAGGTTTCAGGCGAGCAACGTGAGTGAGCTGCGTTCTGCTCGATCGCCGACCATTGGGCAAAAGACGAGCTATTACGTAAGTGAGCTGGCTTAGACGGTCCAAACTACAAATGGGCCTGAATATCGTGACAGAAGCTTTTGACACAATCCACACTTGCGTTGCTGTGCCCAAAGTAACACGACGGCCACTCTTGTAAGACACCATAAAGTCGTATTCCTGAAGTCGCAGCGCCCAACGTGCGAGGCGGCCAGAGGGGTCACGCAAACCAACCAGCCAGCATAACGAATGGTGATCGGTAATTATCTTAAATGGCCTCCCGTAAAGATAACAACGAAACTTCTGTACAGCGAAAACAGCTGCCAGACATTCCTGTTCCGTAACTGTGTGATTGCGTTCTGATTTGCTCAGGCAACGGCTGGCATATGCCACGATATGCTCTGCGCCATTGTGACGTTGTACAAGCACCGCGCCTACACCGATACCACTAGCGTCTGTGTGAACCTCAGTCGGGCAAGATAGATCGAAGTGACGCAACAGTGGTGCTGACGTTAGTACAAACTTAAGTTGTGAGAATGCGGCGTCACACTCTCGGGTCCAGTTGAAGGTTGCATCCTGTCACAAGACGTTTGTCAGCGGATACACGATCTCCGCAAATCGTGGAACAAAACGACGAAAATATGAGCATAGGCCGACAAATGAGCGAAGTTCTCGTGCGGACTGCGGTGATTTAAAAGAGCTCACTGCTTTTATCTTGCGAGGATCAGGTCTGACGCCATCCTTGTCGACCAAGTGCCCAAGCACGAGAGTTTGACGTTCGCCAAAGCGACACTTTTTAGAATTCAGAACCAGCCCGGCTTTTTTGATGCAGTCGAGAATAAGACTGAGACGGTTGTTATGTTCCTCAAAAGTACGGCCAAAGATCTCAACATCGCCAAGGTAGCACATGCATATCTCCCATTTTAGACCACGTAATACTGTGTCCATAAATCTTTCAAAGGTGGCTGGAGCATTACAAAGGCCAAAAGGCATGACATTAAATTCAAATGAGCCATCCGGAGTTATGAAAGCAGTCTTTTCTTTGTCGCCGAGTTCCATAGTTATTTGCCAATAACCTGACCGCAAATCACGCGTTGAAAAATAGGAAGCGGCATGCAAGCAATCTATGACGTCATCAATCCGTGGTAAGGGATATACATCTTTCTTCGTCACAGTGTTTAGACGCCTGTATTCTACGCAGAATCTCCAGGAACCATCCTTTTCCTGACAAGAATTACCGGGGCTGCCCACGGGCTGGACGACTCTTGCACGACCCCTTTGTTCAGCATGTCCTTTACTTGTTCGGCGATAACTCTGCGCTCAGAGGATGACACTCGGTAGGGCTTTTGGCGGATGGGGTGTGCAGAGCCAGTGTCTATTCTGTGACGAGCGCGGGACGAGGGTAACTGAAGGGGTGCATCTCTATGTTTGAAGTCGAAAGCAGCAACATTCCGGGAAAGGACCTGCACCAGCGCTTGCCGTTCCGTTGTACTGAGAGTCTTGCTGATCATAGCGAGCATTAGATCTTCATTAGGCGAATATCACAAGCAGAGGAAGAGGTGGGGAGGTTCGTAGCTATTGCTACTATCGAGTTGCATAAGGCTTCATCAAAGAGAGCTATCTTCATCCCGCGAGGAAGCACAACCGGCGTGGCAGAACAGTTCAGCGCCCACAATGTTGCTACTCCTTTTGTCACGCACACAACAGAACAAGGCATAAGTATGTCCTTCTTAAAACAGTTCTTGCGTAGAGGCCCCACTACGAGGTCAACACAAGCATCTTCAACTGCCGTGGAAAAGACTCGAATTGGTGTTAGGCACCAAGATGGTGCTATCACTTCATCAATCACACTAAGTGTGTTCCTGTCTTCGCCACGGTAGTCTTCTTCGGAAAGCCACGGTAGAAACAAATTGTTTAGTGATATTTCCCCACTACCACAGTCAACGGAAGCACCGCATTGCTCCAGGAAATCGATACCAAGAATGACATCGTGCGAACAACGAGATAGAACCAGAAATTCCGATACAAATACTTTTCCAGTCAATGAAACACTGACAGCACATACACCAAGAGGATTAAGCCACTCGCCGCCTACACCACGAAAGGTGATTGTATCGTCCCTAGAAAACATAACTTTGCGACCTAAGCGGTTTCTGAAGGCGAGGCTCATCACAGACACAGTCGCCCCAGTGTCAACTAACGCCATCGTCGGTATTCCATCAATCAACACATTCACTTTGTTTTTGATCTTAACAATAGGCAGAGGTATATCTTGAAAAGACCGTCCGGCGACCTCACCTCCATTGACCGCGGATGCTAGTTTCCCGGCGGCGGAGAAGAACGACGCAGAGGAGACGGCGAGCGACGAGAACGATTGGATGGTGGTGTCAAACTCCGCTCGGATGCTGGCGAATCACTGCGTCTGGTCTCGCGCGAAAAACGGTCCCTTGGAAACAAGTCGGTTGTCCGCAGGTCATATGAAGCACCGGGTCTTGGTGGCGAAGACATGGGTGGTGTCCTTCGTGATTGGCGGCGTTGTTGGCGGCAATACCGAGCAATATGCCCAGTGAAACCACAGTTGTAGCACACGGGAGGGTCGGGGTTTATACCATATTCATTTGAACGAATCCTGGGCCGCTGCTGTCGGCGAGGAAGTTCGTTATCACGCAAAGAACGGGTTTCTGCCACTCTCTGGAATTCATTGTATTCGTCGTAAGTTACATCTTGGTAGTAGGGATGGTACTGTCCTTGCCGCAGCGGGACGTAGTCTGGCTGAGAGCCCTGAGTATAAGAATGTGGCTGTGCTCGTCGTGATCGCGCGTCATAGGCAGGGCCTCTGTCGTATAGACGTGGCTGATACTGAGGTGTGGCTTCAGAATCCTCAAAGCCCTCCGCCACTCGGTGCGAGGAGAATGAAGCAACGTTTCGCTCGAACTCTCGTGGCTGATAGGGGGATGAGTGCTTGGGCGGTTTGCCACTTGCGCGTACAGGCCGAGTTCTTCACGTACTATCTGCCGGATTGTTGTTGCAAGATCAAGCGCCTGGTTGCTGTCTATGCGCGCGATGGTCGTCACATTGGGTAGCCTGCTGAACTTTGGCGTGATGCGCCTCGTCTTTAGTTGCTCGAAATTGCGGCAATGACAAATGACATCGGTGACAGATGTCAAGGTGTCTTTCGCGATGAAGAAACTGTAAACATCCTCGGCGATTCCTTTTAGAATGTGCCCGACTTTGTCTTCCTCAGACATTCCGGAGTCAATGGTCCTACATAGCTTTATGGCTTCCTCAATGTAGGTCGTGCAAGTTTCACCTGGCACTAGAGCGCGTTGCATTAGCGTCTGTTCTGCTCTTTTCTTTGTCGTTGTTGGGTCGCCGAAACGCTCTTTGATTTCAGAAACAAATCTGTCCCACGTCGTTAGCGTTTCCTCCCGATTCTCATCCCACATTAATGCAGTATCCGTCAGAAAGAACGCGACATACAAAAGCTGAGAAGCGGTATCCCATCTGTTAGCGGCGCTCACCCGTTTGTAATGGATGAGCCAAGCCTCGAAGTCCTCATCTGGTCTGCGGGCAAAGGGACGAGCATCTCTCAGTTGTGGAGCCGAACTGGTCGGCGCAGAAGTCGAGAGGGGTCGGTGTTCATTTGCGTTGTGGGACATGTCCAGACCAGATGGATTCGGTGGAAGTCCAGCAATGCGACGGCTCCGTCGAAGAACTTGCGGTTCACCTTCCGTCTTCGGGTGTCGATTACCCAGCACGTCCACCACAACTGCAACAGCGAGCTGTGATAAGATGGTTTTATTTACAGGAGGTGAACGATGGTCAATTGCGGCAGCACACTGCGATCGTGCCAAGACTCTTCGTCTTCCTCTGCTTCTCTTCTCTACCTTTTTCTAGTCTGTTACAATATGAACACGGGTTGTGCGCAGCGTTGTAGTACTCCACCGCCACCGCCACTGCTAGTGTCCGTAACCAACATCGCATGAAATAAAAAATACCCAAATAAAGAACACCAAGGTCATGTGGTGATATAGTGAAATGGAAACCCGAGTCCTGTGCGTACCAGCCCAGTATTCTACCACTCAGTCAAACCGCTGCTTCGAACTCGTTCAGAAAGTTGGCTTAGGCAGGCTTGATGTTGGGAAATGAATCGCGTTACTATGGGTTATAAATCATTTTAGAAATACGAAGGAACAACCAGGCGTCAAAACAACGCCAATCACGTAACATGTGGGTCTTGCGAAGCTACTAAACAATACAAAAGCGTGTTCTTCTTTCCGTATAAACTGTCGCACGTACCCCCTTTATGCGTAATTCTTCAGTGTCGTTAGCGACTAAATGCAACACGAAATTCGTTACATGTGCTAAGTGGATACTGCGCTTCTCTCAAAAATGACGAAGGATAGCATATTGAGTGGCGTCCTACTATGCCAAACTTATGTATATTTATGGCGTAGTGGACACCCAGCAAGTGTGCTTGTAAACCAGAAGGCCGCTCTTCATGCTTTCGCTGTGACTGTGCGGCACCTTCCACGCCGACCTGGCGTTTTTTACCGAGACTGCGTTTTTTCTCTGCTCACCAAGAACACCTTCAAATCCGCCATCATAAACAACATCCCGAGTCCAGAACGGTTTTCAAACATAGACGACAACGAATGCCTAAGCCGGACTGAACGTGTTCTCGAATAGGGGCTGGCCTCCTCAAAATAGCGTCGAGGCCACTGCGAATGGGTGATACCCGAAGAGCGTTTTGGTTTTCTGTTGGGGATGCTATTTCTCGAATTGAGCGGGAGCCCCAAAGAGCCACCCAGAGGGGTCTTCCTCAGCAAACGTCACCCACTGAAGTCTCGGCCAAAACTTGTGTGACCGAAAATAGGACAAGCGTCTAAAGCGCCAGAGACGCTACAGATTCGAAAACTCCCTATTAATAAGGAGACTGGGGACACATTGGGTGATGATCAACATGGCTTCTGCGGAATATTGGTTTCCATGCCCTGCTGTATATCAGTGGTCACCCAGTATAAAACATAAACCGTGCAGAAAAACGGCCTTGCCGCGGCCGGAGTTCAGATGCCTCTTCCCTCGCCAAACGGGTGCGCCTCGAAGCAGTAGTTGCCGGTTTAACATGGAAGTGCTTGAAATGCGACAAGTTCTCACATTGCATCGTGCTGAAGAGTTTTATAGCTCTTAAAGTTCGTAAACTATGACCATGTTGGAGCGCAATACACCGACAAACATTTTTTTTTATGATCAGCCACTCTTCAGATCCGGCTGTCTGTTAACGCAGCTAAATAGTGCCACGTGAAGTCTTTTGATTTGTCGCAGAGCAAGTAAGTGCACGGTTATCATTCGTGTCTATTGTCTTTACATGCGCCAAAGTAGGCGCCTGGTATGATCACGTGAGAAAGATGGTATCGTGTCTCATTCTGTTGTCGTACTGATAACCGGTGCAATTCGGCTGACTGCGGGGCCTAATCAGTGGGTGTGTCTGTGTAGCGGCGAGTGTGTTTTTCGTGTGACACGCCGGCGCGGCAGCTGCGTCCTTCGGATGTAACCGACGTCTACCTGGAGCCTGAGCTCTAGAAAAATAAATTCGTTGCCCCAAAGTGCCTTCAAGTTCCGCTGGTACAAGTTTCAACACTACATGACATCTGGTGAAGGCGCTGGAGTCGCATGCATAGGACACCTCCAGCAAGCAGAAGCAGCAGTCTGAATCCCGTGTTTGTTGACGGTTCACTGCGCAGCGAGCAAGCCGCCACTTTCGAAACTTACCTACGGAATTCAGCCCTCTCCTCATCAAGATGATGACGAAGGCTCCAGGAACGAACACTACCAACACCGCCACGACACCAATTGTACTCCAGTAGCCACGAGAACCACCGAAATTTCATGGATCACCGTTGGAAGACTCCCAGGAATGGCTGTAAAAGTTTGAAAAGGCAGCCACTCTCAACGACTGGGATGATGATGGCAAGCGGAGGCACGTCTTTGTTTCCTTGGAAGAGTACGCCAAGGTATGGTTCGTAAACCGTGAAGCGTCACTGTCTACCTGGCAATTCTTTAAGCAGCATTTACTGAAGTCATTTCCCAGTGAGTATGGCAAGGAGCGTGCAGAGGTGCTGCTTCAGACGCGCATGCAGCAGCCTGGAGAATATGTGCTGATTATCGTTGAAGAAATGCACCGCCTGTTTTAAAAAGTTGACTAGGCCATGTCTTGGGACAAAAAGGTGCGCTTCTTGATGAGAGGCGTCAAAGAGAATTATTTCACTGGGCTTCTACGAAACACCCCCTCTACTGTAGAAGAATTCTTCAAGGAGGCCAGCACCATCGAGAAGTCTTTGCGATGGCGCTGGAGGCACTACGACCGCTTTTCAACGAGTTCAATGAGCACCAAAGCCACTTCACCCAACTTTCCGCCTGACGTCAACGTCAGAAAACTTATTAGGTACGTTTCGCGAAGAATGCGCATGTTTCCGATGTCACGACCACAGGTCTAGTCCCTCGCTACCGTAATCAAATAGGAAGTTCAGCACGTACTAGGGATGCACGGACCATGTCAAGAAATAAAGAAACCAGAAGTGATGACATACGCCGCAGCCGCACACCATGGACTACGCACGCCAGCCGTGCGCCAGGACGCCATGATGCCGCAACATCGACCTCCATCGACACGCGCGGACAGCCGACCACCACTCCCTGCACGCGACGCGCCAAGGAAGACGGATATATGGCGAGCACCTGGCCGTCGACCACTCTGTTACCACTGCGACGAAGCGGGACATATGTGTACCGCCGCTGTCACTACAGAAAAATGGGTTTGCGTGGATTTCCCGCCACCGCGTCTCGCCCACAACGAGGCGAACGCCCGTGCGACATTGCAGAGTACATCGCCAACAATGAGTGGCGACTCAGCTATTCGTCCTGCTCACAATCAACTGCCCGTTACCAATTACCAGAGCGTCGATCCAAGTTTTCGGGTGCGCGCAGCCGCTTCCCAAGTCCGGGAAACTGAAAACTACGGCCGCTGGAGGTGTGGTTACTGTGCACCAAATTTTTGAAGGACCTCCGCCGCAGACGGCGAGACAGCTGGGCCAAGTACGACAAATAAGTGACGACGTGGCCCCCGCCGAAATACGGGTTCCGAAAAAAACAGCGAGAGACGAGTGCATGGCAACGGGACGGGAGGAAAGCTCTACCACGCGACGGAGTCATGACCCAACACCTCGCCCTAACTGGAACGCAAGACCAAAAACTACCGACTTCGACGTACTCATTGACGGCCGCAGCATTAGTTCTCTAGTGGGCACAGACACCAATTATTCTGTCATCAGTGGGCACTTGGCCACCTAGCTCAAACAAGTAAAGACCGAGTGGGACGGCGCACAGATGCACCCGGCTGGTGGACACCTGGTCACGCTGAAGGGAATGTGCACCGCAAGAATTACAATTCGCGACGACACATACCCAACTATATTTGTCCTACTCGAGCATTGTTCCCGAGATGTCATACTCGGCATTGATTTCCTGAATGAACACGACGCTGTCATCGACCTAAAATCGCAGTCTATTACGCTGTCCACAGATCAAGCGATAAACCAGGAAAGGGAGGCTGAGTGTCGTTCACCATTGAGCGTAGTCGAAGAACATGTTAACCTTATGCCCTACTCGAGCACTCTTTTCTCCGTCATTGGCGACGCCTCAGAAGAAATGAATGGCATACTCGAAGGACATGCAGATTTGCTCTTTGGCCGTGGCATTTGTGTCGCCAGAGGTATCGCTAACTTCAGAAACGGATGCTCAGAAGTGCTGATCACAAACTTCACTGCGGAGAAAAAGCACCTTAACAAAGGCATGATCGTCGGATTCCGGGACCATTTCACCGAAATCAGCGAATCGTGCATCTTCACAGACTGATCGGTGGAAGACGTGGCTGATCCCCTGTTTGCGGGGCCTACTTTCAATAGTAAACCTGCGCTGCCGATGCACAGACAAGAACAGCTGAACGATCTTCTTCTACGATACGGGAGCTTCTTTTCGACGACATCTAAAATAGGAAAAGCCGCAATTGCTAAGCACCGCACAATAACAGATAAAAATGTGCAACCTATTCGCCGAAGTTCCTATCGAGTCTCGTCACGAGAACGTGAGGTTATCAAGAAACAAGTCGATGATTTGTTGCGTGATGACATCATCCAGGCGTCACAGAGCCACTGGCTATCACCGGTTGTGGTAGTCAAAAAAAATGACGGAACGCTGAGATTCTGCGTCGACTACCATCGGCTGAACGACGTTACAAAGAAGGATGTCTGTCCACTACCACGTATCGATGACACCCTCGACCGCCTCTGCCATGCCAAATACTTCACATCAATGGACCTAAAGAGCGGCTATTGGCAAGTCGAAGTCGATGAGTGATACAGAGAAAAAACTGCCTTCATTACGCCGGATGGCCTCTACAAATTCAATGTAATGCCCTTAGGACTTTGCATAGCTTCTGCCATATTCTAGAGAGCTATGGACACTGTCTTACGTGGACTGAAATGACAAACGTGCCTCGTATACTTAGACAACGTTATTTTCTTCGCCGCAAAATTTCAAGAAGACTGCAGACTGAATACCGTACTCATGGCTATCAAATCTTGTGAGTTGACATTGAAACCAGAGAAGTGTTGGTTTGCTTACGAAAAACTTCCATTTCTCGACCACGCCATCAGCAAAGAAGGTGTGAAACCGGACCCACAGAAAACTTAAGTCATCACCGGTTCCCCGCGGCTTAAGGACAAGAAAGCAGTACGCAAGTTTTTGGGATTGTGCGCATATTACAGATGATTCGTCCCAAATTTCTGGGACGAATCACTTTCGTATTTAAAAACAGAAATTCTTTCGTATCTGAGGAAGTATAAAGCTTGCTTTATTAACTTTTAGTGTCATTAGTGTGGCCTATTTAGGCCATATGAATATTACGGGCGATGTTTCGCTTCAAAGCAATCAAAAGATACCGCTAATGCGACACTACCACGTAGGGAAGCGCCATTGCAGATCCCAAAAACAGACACCGTGTGTCACTCTATAGTTAAAAACAGAGAAATAAAATTACAACAGTTGTGTCTTTGGCGTCACCACTTGCACACCCATATCGTTGCATTCCACAATTCGAGAAGCATTGATAAGAACAATACATGGCAGGAAATCTTCAACGTTCTATGCCGGAACTAACCGTAACGTACACAAACTGTGATCTATTTCTTTAAAAACGGTGGGAATTGCTGTATCGAACGCTCCTGTGTTGCGTTTTTATTGAAATGGGGGAAAAATCGCGAACAAACAATCAGTTCTCAGAGCTCATTTCGTAGAGTAAAAGAAAAAGAATTGATAGATCCCCCATACCTTGGAAAATCAACCTTATGCGAAGCATGTTGAGGGCACGTGATCATGTACTTTTTATTAAGCGACACGTAATGAAATGACACTAATTATATGTATAAATGTTGCATGCCACACATATGTTGAATAGTTGCAGATGTGTATATAACATGCTATTTGCACTCGGCAACGTTGTCAACAAGAACATGAGTACTGGCAACACCAGAATTGATAAGCACATATGAAGCGCTGGCGCTCACGAGAATGGTAGCCCTGAACGCTATTACATCTGTAGTTAAGAAAATGAGTACTACTCAGAAAGCCAGAGGGTATCACTTAGTGTATGAAGAAGACGATGGTTGGTGTGCTTGGTACACAGGCTGGTTACACCATTACCACTTTGCTTCTCGTGACCACTCTCCGTTTATATTTATGTCGTCTATATATTATATTTATGTCATGATGATATTTATGTCATCACGTTTGTAGTGCTCCCGAAGTATTCTCGTGACATTACATGAGGCTGGGACTTTCTCTCCATCGACTATGCTTGCGCGGAAGTGGAGTTCTCGCCGTTATGCGACGCTGCTTCACTCGACTTGCCCCTTTCACCTGCAAAAGTTTCGTTGCCGCTGACACTCCAATATTTCCGTTCTCATCCGCCCTAGTTCCGCTTTCCTGTGACAGCTCTAGTGGCTCAACTGTTCTTTTTACGCCTTCTGAAACCGCAGTTCGTCACAAGTGCTTCTGATCCCTTTCGCCGTTCTGAACATTCACGGTGGATGAAGTGAAATTTATGTTTCCAATCCGTTTCCCTCACCTTCCAAGTTACTGTGTGGAGAGTGCCTGGGGTTCGCCGATGACATTGATTCCTCGAATGCACGTGTAGTTCCTGACCACTCGACTACGCTACCTATTGATGCTGTTTATTGCTGCGCGTCACCCCATCATTCACCGACACAATTTCACGCTGCATCGACACCAACCTTACGGCCCAGCAGCGGGCCGACACCTTCGCCCTCCTCGATCGCTTCCGCACCAGCTTCGACTACCAGCAAGTGACTTTGGGCCGTTCCTTCGCAGTATCTCACCAAATAAACACTGGCCTTTCGCTTCTTTACGTCAACGTCCGTATTGGGCATTAGCATCTGAGCGTCGTATAATCACCGAACAAGTTGACGACATGTTGAAGCGCGGCGCTATTGACCCCTCTAATAGCCCGTGGGCCTCCCAAGTTGTTCTAGTAAAAAAAAAGGATGGCTCAATAAGATTGTGCGTCGACTACCACCGGTTTAATAAGATCACGCACAAAGATGTTTGCCCCTACCTCGCATTGACGATGCCCTTGACTGCTTACAAGGCACGGAGTTCTTCTCGTCACTAGATCTGCGCACTGGTTATTGTCAGGTTCCCATGGCTGAGGCTGATCGCCCCAAGACGGCTCTTGTTACCGCCGATGGCTCGTACGAATTTAACATCATGCAATTTGGGCTCTGCAATGCGCCTGCCACTTTTGAGCGCATGATCGACAACATCTTCCGTGGCCTGAAGTGGAAGACATGTCTGTGGTATTTAGACGATGTCGTAATATTTTCAAGCGACTTTTCAGCGCATCTTCAGCGCCTAGAGACAGTGCTTACTTGCCTCACCTCCACCGGTTTACAGCTCAACTTGGAGGAGTGCTGCTTCGGCGCTCGAAAACTCCTAATTTGGGGCCATGTTGCATCTAGAGATGGCATTCTTCAAAATCCGGCAAAACTCCATCCCGTTGCCGAATTTCCTAAGCCGGAGACCTTAAGAGAACTTCGCTGCTTTCTCGGTTTATGTTCATATTTTTGTCGTTTTATTCGCAACTTCGCCTCCATCATATCGCCCATGACTGACCTTCTTGCCGGCAACAGCAACCTTTCTAGTTGGTCGTCAGCTTGTGATGATGCATTCGCCACACTCCGCCACCTTCTTACGTCACCTCCAGCAAGCGTCATTTTGATCCTCTTGCCCCGACAGAAATACACACGGATGCTAGTGGAGTTTGTCTCGGTGCTGCGCTCGCCCAGCGTAAACTTGGATTTGATGAGTATGTCGTCCATTACGCCAGCCGTGCACTCACAAAAGCAGAAGCAAACTATTCAGACTGCGAAAAGGGGTGTCTAGCCATCATATGGGCCATAGGCAAGTTTCAATCCTATCTTTACGGGCGCCCCTTCAGCGTGGTTACAGATCTTCATGCACTATGTTGGCTCTCCTTGTTTAAATATTCCACCAGCCGGCTCGTCCGTTGGACGCTTCGGCTGCAATAGTACGACATTCACGTCGTTTACCAATCTGAGCGAAAACATTCCGACGCAGATGTTTTGTCACGATCACCTCTACGATGTTGTGACAAGTCGCCGTCTTCGACTGCCCCCGACGTATCTGCACCTATAGTGTCAGCGAACTGCAACAGCAGCAACGAAAAGATCCTGAGATTGCTTTATTTATCAACTTGTTGAGTCGAACTCCCTCGCGAAACATCCCTAGAGGTACACGCCGTTATATGCAGCACATCGTTATCAGACATATTTGCTGTACAGACAGAATCACCTCTCCGAAGGACGCCAATGACTCCTTGTTATTCCCAGACGTGTCCGCTCAGACATGCGCCTCCTTTCACGCTGACCCACAATGCGCCCATGCTGGAGTGTTAAAAACCTACACCCGCTGTTCCACCGCTACTACTGGCGTGTAATGTATCGCTTCGTTCGTCGCTACGTACGCTTCTGTCTCGCTCGCCAGTGCTGGAAGAATCCCACTGCACATTCTCCAGCTCCACTACAACCCTTACCTTGTCCTGCCCGACCATTTGACCATGTTGTTATCCATCTGTAAGGACCTCTTCCGATTATACCGCCTGGAAATCGCTAAGTAATTGTCGCTATCGATCATCTTACGTGCTACGCAGAAACTTCATCACTCTCTTCGGCTTCAGCAAGTGACGTTGCTCGTTTCACATTGCATCGAATAATTTCATGTCATGGTGCACCACGTGAACTCCTGATTGACCGATGGCGTGTGTTTTTGTCGGACGCCGTCGAATCGCTTCTCAAAGAATGCCAAGTCATTCATCGCACCACCACCGCGTATCATCCTCAATCTAATTGCATTACAGAACGATTCAACCATACATTAGATGCGATATGCATTAGAGGAGATATGTTGTCAATGTACGTCGCAACCGATCACTCCCGCTGGGACAGTATTCTCTCTTTTGTACTATAGGCGCATAATACTGCTGTCAAGACAAGCACTGGTTTCTCTTTATACTTCCTCCTTTATGGTCGCGAGCCCTCTTGTACGCTAGACAACATCTTTACTTACCGCCCGGATGTTGCTGAGTCTATGACGATGTCACAAGCTGCTAAATACGCGTAAGATGGTCATCAGCTTGGCCGCTTCTTACAAGTGCTGAACAGCAACGGAAGAAACACCACCACGATAGCCCGACGCCTCCGGCTCCTTACGCATCGGATGACCTTGTCTTGCTTTGCATTCCTTCAACCAGCCCTGGTCTCTCAACGAAACTGATGTACAAGTGTAACGGCCTCTACCGTGTTGTTAAACATCACCCATCAATTACATCGTGGAGCCGCTTGAGCAGCCCCATGATCAATGACGCCGTGGATGCGAGACCATCCACATAGACCACCTAAAACAGCATTATGATCACTCTATTGTCTCCTGCTTATGAGTCGCCAGGATGGCTCTTTTCCGGAGGGGAGGAAAATGTAGTGAAGAAGATGAGTGCTACTCGGAAAGGCAGAGGGTATCAATCAGTCTGTGAAGAAATCGACGGTTGGTTGGCTCGGTACACAGGCTGGTTCCGCCATTACCTCTTGACTTGTCGTGACCGCTCTTCTGTTATATAAAACAGTGCCGCTCTAAAATGCCTCATTTCACGTCAATCAACTTCAGCGAATGGTATCCAACTAGAACTGACGTTAACCTGACGTCACGGCTGTATCATAGGAGTACATATGTAATATTCGTAAAATAGAATAGCCAGCACTGCAACCACAATTCACGTTTCAGAATTATTAGGGTCTATTCGTAAATTAGCACCAAGACCTGGCGTGGCTCTATGGTAGAATGCTTGATTGGCACGCAGAATGCTCGCGCTCGATTTCTCCTGGGACCCTGGCACTTACTCTTTCCAGTCGTCGGGTCAGTGCTGTCGATGTCAAGTTTCTCTTAATGTCACACGTTAAAATTCATCATATGTGTTCTCGCCGTTCCTGGGTAGATAGTGTCAGTCGCTTTTAGCAGATACCCGCATACCAGCGACACATACCCGCCCGTGCGTATGTGCCACTGCCTGGCGGGAAGTGTTTCGCAACGTACGCGACTTGACGGTCACATTACTCGAATCTCAACCGGCGTGTCATATTCATAAGGCTATCTTTCCCTCCCATACTAATTTTGGTTCACGCCCAGATAAGGTGGTGATAACGAGAGCACCCCGACGTAAGCGGATAGATATAAAGATAGACACGCAGATACACGCCAAAAGTGCTTGCAGTACGCAACTGAATTTTTCGCCTTTATAATGTCAATAGATGTTGTATTGTCTCGTGGTGCATTAGCATCCAGAAAGCCAAAAGCAGTGCCATTAGCACTTTTAAACTCGTCGTTGGCGGTTTTGTGGCGTATACTGAGGCTTATGTATATTGGTTGTTTTGTATTTGGTTGTACATTCCCTGTAGGAGCCCTCAAGAGAGGGCTGACAGTATTATGAAATATTCTGATTCTTGTACGCGCGTAGTGATTCGTCAACCTTTTGTGCATAGTGTGATCAAAAATGTCGTCTGCACGGTGCGTGTTAGCCATGCATATTCTCAGAGAAAATGGCTGTGCGCTCTCTAAAATGGATACATCGAGCCTCTGCCACGCCGTGGCGATGTATTCTGGGCCGTTTCTGGCGGTCAGCGATGTTCTCAACTCAGATATTGCAGGCAAGTGCTCAACTTCCCTGTGCTTTATTTTTTGTGGGTATTCTTTATTGTGTCAGGTGTTATAATAGTAAGTAATGGGCCGTTTACTGCTACATAGCATGTCGAAACGTGCCCCGCCACGGTTGTATAGCGGCTAAGGTACTTAGCTGCTGACTTGCAGGTCGCGGGACTGAATGTTCGCTTCGGCCGTTTCATTTTTGATGGAGCCAAAAACACTGTGCTCTGATTCGGGTGCACTCTAAAGTATCTCCAGCGGCCGAAATTTATGGAGCCCTTCACTATACGGTTTCTTTCATAATCACATCATGGTTTTCAGACCTAAAACGCCATATATCAATCAATCAATCAATCAGAATGTCGAAGCACACCACGGACGCTCAGCACTGCTGCCGGCTGTGAAAAATTTGTTTGTTTGTTTGTTTGTTTGTTTGTTTGTCCATTTTATCCTCGCGTGACCCACCATGGGGTATCGGCCATGAAACGAACGGTGTCTTGATTTTTAAAAGTAAATGTTCATAATTTCGAAAGGTGAAGTTCTGAATGAATATGTTTGACTTTGATAATTTTTGACAATAAACTTATGATTCTATTCTTCTCGCCTCACAAACAACGCCTGTGCCATTTTTGAGACGAGAATGTGAGACGAGAAGAAATCACAAACGGCTTTGCAAACGTTCCTGTGGCTAAAACCCAGCACGGTAGCTCCAAAGGAAAAAAGAACCTTAAAGATAACTTTAATCGCAACTTTTGAAGCAGTTCGTCTAAAAGTCTTTTCTTCTCATTGGTGAATAATCTGCACGTTAGAACGAAATGATCAAGAGATTCACACTCATTGCAATGGAGGCATAAAGGTGACTGTACCAGGCCAGACCTGCGTAGGTAAGAATTCCGTGAGGGGAATCGGCCTCGTACTTTAGTAACTGCGATCTCGGTCATTCTGGAAGAACACCATTAATTCTTTCAATGATACTTGAGGTGAGGAAACTCAGAAACTGACAACGCAGACTTTGCGAAGTTGTCCGATATGGCAAATTTTTCAAAATGCGCCTCAGTTACAAACACCAACGTCGGTAAAATAGACCTTATCGGACCATTACATCATAAAAGTGCGAGTGCATCCGCTTGTTCATTTAGAGGTATACCTTTGTGCCCTGGTACCCATACCAAGTGAATAATACTTATATACCTTGGAATGAGGAAATGAAATATTTCTAAAGAAATCGAAAGTTTTGATGCAGTTAAAGAGAAACAGACGGAGAGGCTGTCTGTCAGAACGACGGCTTCTGATAATGATACGGGTAATTTCCGTAGATCTAATATGATGGCAAGTAATTCCGCATGATAAATTCCGCATGTGAAAGGTAACCGAATTGAAAAAGGCCAATCTAAATATAATGATGAAATTCCCACCCCTGCCTTTTCTTCACAAATTGAAGCGTCAGTTGCTATCACTGCAGCCGTTTCTAATCTAGATAATTTGTCCTCCGAAATTCAATTTAAGTATCTACCAGGTAAATGTTTGCGATTCTCGGAAAATATGTCAAATTCTATTCGACTTGTCTGTACAGATCTGCTTACAATTATTATCTCACAGAGATTCACTTGTAATGTTTGCCATTGTGTCTGTGCGAAAATGATTTAGAGACACCGTAATCTAGGCCACAGATGGCCGAAAAATTGTGTCGGATGATTAAGAAAAATATATTGCAATCTCTTCATTGACAATGCATAGATCTTTAGAAATGTACGCATGCTTAGGATGTTAAACCGAGTACGAAGAGAAGGTAGGCGTGCTTCTTTGTATAAAACAGTATTTGATACAAATTTTCGAAGTCCGAGACATAATCGTAATGACTCACGTTCTAAAGGAATCAGTGGTCGTATTTTTTATGCCGGTGCACCAGAAAACAAGACGCAGCCGAACTCTATTATCGGGCGAATATACATGCAGTAAATCATGATGAGAACATCAAGGTGTAAACCTGAACTTTTGTTGCTGAGTTTACGAAGTATCCCCAGCGCACGTGTTTCTTTTGCAGCCATGTTTTCTATGTGTGGACTCCAATTAAGTTTTTCAGTATAAATGCTCCCTAAATACTTAACAGATTCTACCTGCGGGATAACGTCTTGCCGGTAATGCAAAGCGATATGGACCGGAGCACTCAGAGTAAAAACTACAATCGCCCTTTTTTTACATTCAGTGATAAATTCATTTTTTTCTAACCACGTTTTTAGAGCGTTCATATACGTATGCAGACTTCGATAAAGTGAATGTATGCCTGCAGCTGTTAAAGTGAATGTATACCTGCAGCTGTAAAAAACGCGATATCATCGGCATATACATACACTTGTACGTCCATGTGTACACGAATGGCACATAGTAAAGTATTAAATAATAGTGGTGATAACACTGATCCTTGTCCCCGCAGGGGCGCCTGCGCAAGTAGGCGTTTGGTGTGTAGCGACACCACGGACCCGAGCTAACGGGGGAGTTTCTACTCTTTCCCACGCCTAGCCGTGCGTGGCTTTGCCGTGTCCGAAGAAAAGGGGATCCTGGGGGTTGAGCCGACGCTGGGTGATTGGACCGCTAAGGCCCCCCGGCCGAAGCAACACATCCCTTTGGCCCCGGCTTCAAGTAGACGGCACCCCTGGGCTGACCCACCCAGGGGAAATCGGCAGTCGCCTTTTCCTATCTCTCTCTCCCTACATCTTCGTATTTATCTCCTATTATTTATCAGTCCTGTCTTCTACTCTCTTCCGTTTACTTCCAAACTTCCTGGTGGCTAGGGTTCACCCTGTGCAAATAGCCTACCTTGGTCTAGGCGCATTGGGTTATAGTGGCGTTGTACGGCTGGCATCTGCAGGTTTCAGCATCCGCAAACTTGTAGCGTCCCCTCGTTGGGCTCCGTGGTGGGTGGCTGCCAACGCTGCTGAACAAAAATAAGACAGGCATGCATAGAGCATTCCCCCTACTGTCTGGTCGTACCGGCTTAAAGCGGGTACGCACCGATGATAGAATTTTTTTCAACCAGCCAAAAGAAACATATGCTCATTTTCATGTTATCCACTGTGAAAAAACTGAAAAGCAAGCCAGGACCGTCTCTCCTTTCCTAGTTTCTAGATGTCTTACCGGAACTCTTGGCAAAGGATACAAGGTAACCGAAATGGCTAGTGGAGACTTTCTCCTCGAAATCCGTGACAAAGAACAATTTGAAAAACTAGACCATCTTTCAGATTTCGGTGGCATACCAATAACCATAACGCCACATAGATCAATGAACACAACTCGCGGAGTGGTATCTGACATGGACTTACTTGATTTGACTGAGACTGAACTTTTGGAGGGGTTGAAAAGCCAAAATGTCACTAATGTACAGAGAATCATCATCTGAAGAGATAATAAGGAAACATCGACAAAACACTTAATACTCACGTTTGCATCCAGTAAACTACCGGAATCTATTCAAACAGGGTAAACGAAGACATCTATCAGGCCGTATATACCAAACCCTCGACGTTGCTTCCAATGCCAGAGGTATGGCCATGGCTCTAAAACCTGTCGTGGTCGCCAGACTTGTGCACAATGTGGAGTCCTAGGCCACGTGTCTGAAAACTACAAACAACCGCCACACTGTGTAAACTGCGAAGGAAACCATGCCGCATATTTACGCTTCTGCACATACTGGAAAAAAGAAAAAGAAATAATTACGTTGAAGGTGAAGGAGAACATTATATTTAAGGAAGCACGGTGAAGAGTCGCTCCATTCTATGGACCTACATACGCTGATGCGGCGCGTCAGGGGGCACCGCCGCACCAGCCCTCGCCACTCCTTAGGCCCGCGAATACCGAGCCGGTGGTTGTGGCACCTGTCCCCAAGGCGGCTGTAGCCCAGGCTACACCGCCTACTCCCAAACAGAGACCGGAGACTCCAGAGTCCTCGGGTCTCAAGGCCTCACCTCACCAGGCGAGGCCCGAAATTCGAACATCCCGCACATGCGGGCATCGAGTGCCTCCGAGGAGGCAAGGGATACGTCGGTACCCTTGGTGCCGAAAGAGCGGCGTGGCTTCTTGGAGCACGCCAAGAAAACAAAAAAGCAGATAACAGGGCCTGGTGACGGCCCTGTTAAGTAAACTCAAACTCCCTGTCTAAACAGCCACTCGCTTTTCGTACACACAGCACTGTTTTACATTCACCATGAACACTCAAATTATACAATGGAACGTCAGGAGCCTTCTCAGAAACCTTGACGACATCCAAGAACTCTTACACGAACATTCACCAAAAGTGCTGTGTGTACAAGAGACACACCTTAATTCAAAACACACAAATTTTCTTCGTAAATACGTTATTTTCCGAAAGGACCGTGTTGATGCCATGACATCATCCGGAGGTGTTGCCATCATAGTGAATCAAGGAATTGCATGCACGCACTTACCACTCCAAACATCCCTTGAGGCAGTGGCTGTTCGAGCAGTTCTTTTTGATAAACTAATCACAATCTGCACTATTTACATTCCTCCTAGCTATCAGCTTATAAAACGTGATTTACACTCCCTAATTGTTAAACTTCCGGAGCCTTATGTTCTCCTTGGAGACTTTAATGCGCATAGCAGGCTATGGGGTGACTCTCGGTATGAGGCGCGAGGTCGTCTGATCGAACAGTTCCTTCTCTCGTCGAGCGCGTGTCTCCTAAATCGAAAAGAACCAACCTATTATAATCTCGCTAATAACGCCTACTCCTCCATAGACCTAAGCATAGTATCTCCATCTCTTGTGCCTCTACTCCAGTGAAAAGTCGTCAGTAATCTGTACGGAAGTGATCACTTCCCCGTAGTTTTGAGCACAACTACAGTAACTGAGTGCCCACCACGTGTTCCCAAGTGGCTCATAAATAGAGCCGACTGGGAACAGTTTTATACTATCGCTCGTCTAGGTTGGAATGACATATGTACTTTGAACATTGATGTTGCTTTCAACTATTTCACAGCGTTTTTGATTGATGCTGCAACAAAATGCATCCCGAAAACAGATGGACACCCTGGAAAACGGCGTGTGCTATGGTGGAACTCTAAATGCCGAAACGCGTGCAAACAGCAAAACAGAGCTTGGAGGCTGCTTCGGAGCTCACCCACAACCGAAAACCTTGAAACCTTCAAGAAAATAAAATCTCAAGGCAGGAGAACGCGTCCGCAGGCCAGAAGAGAAAGCTGGCATAAGTTTTTGTCAGGGATCAATTCATACACACAGGAGGCTAAAGTCTGGAACATAGTCGGTAGGATAGCAGGAAAACAAGTACACACACTTCCACTCGTAAACACTCAGGGTGATACCGTGGAATATCAGGCAAACTTCCTCGGTGCATACTTCGAACAGGTGTCAAGCTCATCCCACTATACTGACAATTTCCAAAAAGTACAGGTTAAGAATAGAAAAGCAGAAACTCGAACACAAATGCACTAGATACGAGGCATATAACCAAGCTTTCAGTCTAGCTGAGCTGCGAACGTCTCTAAACTCCTGCAGTACTTCTGCCCAGGTTCTGACCGTGTGGTGTATGAAATGTTGAAAAACCTACCAATAGAAACACGAAAAACCTTAGTTTGTTCGTACAATGCTATCTGGTTTTCTGGCACTATACCTACCTCCTGGAAAGAGGCTATTATTATTCCCATTTTGAAAGAGGGCAAGGACCCTTCTTTACTTTCGAGTTATAGGCCTATTGCACTTACAAGCTGCTTGTGCAAAGTCTTCGAAAAAATCATAAATTGCCGACTTGCACATATCCTTGAAACAAACAATTTCCTCGACCCATTTCAGTGCGGGTTTCGAGAAAGTAGATCCACCACAGACCACCTTGTTCGTATCGAGGCACAGATCAGGGACGCCTTCGTCCATAAACAATATTTTCTCTCTGTATTCCTCGATATCGAAAAGGCTTACGATACAACATGGCGTTTTGATATTCTAAGAGACCTGTCCCACCTTGGCGTGCGCGGAAGAATGTTTCACATAATCGAAAATTACCTGTCAAACCGGACATTCCGTGTCCGAGTGGGCATGGTTCTTTCCCTATTATTTGTCCAGGAAACAGGCATGCCACAAGGTGGTGTACTTAGCTGCACACTTTTTCTCATCAAAATGAATTCCTTGCGCTTGTCCATTCCTCACAATATGTTTTATTGTACATATGTCGATGACGTCCAGCTTGGCTTTAGATCTTGCAATCTGGCAATGTGGGAGCGGCAGGTTCAGTTAGGTTTAAACAAGGTCTCCAAAGGGGCAGAGGATAACGGATTCCGACTGAAGCCACAAAAAAGCACGTGTGTCTTGTTCTCCCGAAAGAGAGGCATGGACTCAGAACCTGACATTGAACTGAACGGTCAACGTCTGTCTGTTAATACGGAGCATAAATTCTAAGGAATAATCTTGGACAACAAGTTGACCTTCGTACCGCACATGAAGAATCTAAGAACAAAATGTTTAAAAGCCATGAATGTTTGAAAAGTGTTGTAACGTACTAGGTGGGGTAGTGACAGGCAATGTCTCATGAGCCTATATAGAAGCCTCATTCGCACCCGCTTAGATTATGGGGCCGTCGTTTATCAGTCTGAGACTCAAAGTGCTTTGAAGATGCTGGACCCCGTGCACCATTTAGGCATCCGCCTTTCTACGGGTGCTTTTCACACCAGCCCCGTAGAAAGTCTTTATGTTGAGTCGAATCAGTGGTCGCTTCATCTGCAGAGAACTTACATGTCCTTTGTTTATTTCCTTAAGGTGAAAGCAGACAAGAAGCACCCCTCATACTGTACTATTAATGATTTGGCGATCTCAATTCTGTTTCAAAACAGGCCTCCGATGAGGTAGCCCTTCTAAATTCGCCTGAAGAGTCTAGCTGAGGAAGCTGGAGTCTCACTTGAACACAGTTTAATGGCTCCTGTAGCAAACCCGCCACCGTGGCAATGGCAGACTATAGACTGCGATGTGCCTTTTCTAGAAGTTACAAAACATATGCCTATTGCCCATATCCGAACATACTTCCTGGAACTTCAACACAAGTACACACGTCCTGAGTTCTTTACAGATGCCTTCAAGTCTAACTCCTCTATGTCCTTCGCTGCTGTCGGCCCATCCTTTTCGGATGCTGGCCCTCTACATCCAGGCAGAAGTATCTTCACAGCGGAAGCTTACGCGATACTTGTGGCGGCTAAACACATCAAGCAATTACAAATACAAAAAGCAGTAATTTATACGGACTCCCTCAGTGTGGTAACGGCTCTGCACACTCTTAAAAAACACAAAAACCCAGTCCTCGTCTCGCTTTACTCTATTGTGTGCACACTCTACACACTCAAACAACATGTTGTAGTGTGCTGGGTGCCAGGGCACCGTGAGATTCAAGGCAATGTGAGGGCGGATCAGCTCGCTGCATCCGTCCACAAAAGCACTGCCCCTACACCCATATCGATTGCGGCTCTTGATCTTAAGCCATCTATCAAACGAAACCTCAGGGACTACTGGCAGAGCAAGTGGCATACACATACACAAAACAAACTACACATTATCAAGCCACACCTTGGTCATTCGGCCACCAGTATCAAAATCACGTCATACACAGGTAACACTAACGAGGCTCATGATAGGACACACATACACCACACACTCATATTTTTTGTCCGGTGGCGATCCACCTTTGTGTGAAAGATGTGGTGAAGCACTAACAGTTCTTCACATTTTAATCCAGTGCAAACAATTGGACACTATAAGAAAGCAACACTTTTCATTACCCTATCGACAACATAAACCTTTACACCCTGCAATGTTCGTCAGTAGGGAACCACTTTTTAGTCATAAATCATTGTTAGCGTTTTTAAAAGAACTTCGTAGTTTTCATATCATGTACCCGGGCATTCTGTAGCACAACCTCTCCAGAGAGGTTTTTGCTGTGGTGGTTACACAAGAAAGCACTTGCCTCACGGCCCTTGGACGCAAGGGTATGAACGAGTGAGGCACTTGTGCTAATGCCATACATATCCACCATCGTCTTTTATTATCACCAACTTTTGTCATCTATTCACACCACACACACCTATCACGGCATGGTCATGTTTTTATTACTTGTATGTTCTTACCCGCCTTACCACTAGGAATTTTATGGCCTTTATACAGCCGCTCATCACAATCATTGGCCATATTTTTAGTAAGATGAACTGGCGCTCTTTGGCCGTGAAATGGCCCTTGCGCCACAAAACATCAAACATCATCATCATCAACACTGATCCTTGTGGGAGACCTCTGGTTTGTTTGTGCCTTAGAGACGACAAACCAGATTGAGAACAGTAAAATTCCCTGTCCTTTAAGAAGAAATCTACCCACGGTAGAAAGTATTATGGTAGACCTGCATTTTTAAGCGAATTTATTAGTTTCGAGTGTTCCACGCTGTCATAAGCTTTTGTGATGTCTAAAGTTACTAAGGCCTCATATTGTCTCGTATAACAGGCAAGCTGTATTCTAGTTTCTAAATCGACATGTGCCCACCAAATTGAGCAACAACGCCTAAATCCGATTTGGCATGGGCTCAAGGCCATGTTTTCATTCAACCAATTATCTATCCTAATGTGTAAGACCCTTTTAATTAGTTTTACCAGATTAGATTTTGCACTTCATGCTCTCTCGTTCTCTTCGAATCTTCGTGGAGCGGCACGTGCGCGCGTTGACAGGGCGCCTTCGGCGGTGGCACTTGCGCTGTTATGTCTTCCGTTCGTCTCCACGTGCGTTTCTGTTTATGTGTGTTTGCTCAGTACGCCAAACATAAGTTCGACATCAGGCAGGCGTCCGTCGCTCACACTGTTTTATGTGAATCTGATTTGCAAGAAAACTGTCGAGAAGCGCGTTTCCCATGATTTTCGGGGGATTCGTTTTCTCGACGATTCGTTCCCTCAAGACGGTAACCGGTGCTTGTTCTGCCGCCGAATACACCTGTCGTGGTGGTGTATATGACACTCGACTGCTGACGCAGTCGCACGCACGAAAGTAGCGTACACAGGACAAATGTCGACAAACAACCATCACAGCTTCACACATAAAGTGCGCCGTTCAAATAGAAAGATAGGCGCATGAAACGAGTGCACAAGTATACACAGGGCAAGCACAAACAACTGTCGCAATTCTCCCAGCGTCGTGTGTAAGCAACGCGCTTCTTTCGTAAACGATATTGGTAGCATGCGAACTCCCGAAATACAAGTCTGATAAGCGCGCGCGCAGGAGAGACCACGCTCCGAAGAGGCGGCGCATTGTGGAGGCGACGAGTGCGCCCAATGCGAGCCTGTCGCGCCGAATCGCCACTCATAATGAAAAATGCCTCAGTAATGTTTTCAAGCTGCGAGGGCTGCCAGACAGTGTACTCTGTATTTAAATGTCTTTTCGTTAGCACTCTACACAACGTACGCTGTGTGGCGTCGTGTTTAGCGCTAAGAATCGAGGAGTTTCTTGTTTGATTCCGCGCGTCGGATGCTTGCTTTCTGTTTTTTTAACCTCTTGTATATTTTTCAAGGTAAGTTCCGCGACAGAAGTACGTAAGCAGAGCCGTGGTGAACCCCGGCACAAAACACTTCCTTGTTAATATCGAGCCTTCGTTAAGCAGCCTAAGTAATTAAAGGGACACTAAAGGAAGCTACTAAGCCGATGTTTATTGCTGAAATAGCGGGGCAGAAACCTCGTAGTGTTACTTTTGTGCCAAGCAAGAGCGTATTTTGAGTAAAACTACGTTGTAGTTGTCCGCATCGTGTTAGCGCACTTCAAATTACCCGCCTCAAGAAACAGATCGACCAGACCGACTCAATTCACTGTTGCCGTGCACAACATTGCCCGGCTTTACTGCGCTAGTAGCAGCAGTCCAAAAGCAGTGGGAGCCACAGCAACAACAACGGTCATTGATCAAATTCTTGCCAATGACTCCATAAGTGCAGACGTCTGTTTTTTAATTCAACTTCGCCCCGCTAGAGGGCACCACATTCCCACTGTTACTACGCGCAAAATAAATTTTTGAACCACTCGCGCCATTCTCCATGGTAACGTTCGGCGGTTCTTTCTTCCATGAATCAAACAGAAACGAACAAGGAGCATTTTATTGCGACTTTTGATTCATGGTAGGTTCTTTATTTAGTGCAGCTAGATCCATTACCATTAATTATTTGTAGGTGGTTCGTGTAATGGTATCAGGATCATTTTGAGGATGTCCTACTGTGGGCGTGTGTTCTTGTGAATTTACCTTAATTTTTCGGTAAGTAGGGCACTGTTGTTGATAACATTGTTGTTTTAGATGTTGTCATACATTGCGCTTCCACTCTGACTTAAATTGTTATTTGCCTTTAGTGTCCTTTTAATGAGACAAGTTGGAGAAAGCACAAGCACAAGAAATGCCTTCTCGTTAGGCTTGTTTGGGCGGGTTATTTTGCGCTCTTTGTGGACTGCTTCACACGCACACACAGAATATGATGGTCTTAGTCGCGTGCTGTTTCACGTTTTTCAGGTTCCCCACACTCCCGAAGATAGCAAAAAGCATTTATGAAAATTATGTCACGGTATGTGAACGTGATCGGAGCCTGTCGGGCAATGTTTCTAGCACACCACCCCTACTTTCTCGATTAATAAGTTATGTGTGCAGCAAGGGTCATAAACACATACCAAGAATCGTACGGGTGCGTACGTTGTTACTCCGAAGAAATTTTCGATTACTTGTCTTTTCAAAATTTTAAGGCATTAACAAGGAGCTGAAGTGGCAGTCTCAAGACCTGTGAAAGTCACAAGCTTGTTAGCGACACCTGTCTATCATTTGTAAATAAATAACGCCATGTTTTGTTAAATGCGACCCCATCATTTATTTGGCGTACAGCAGCAGAAGCGATACATCCAGACAGCACTGGTTTATAAATTGAAACTGCACTGTAAGACTTATTTCACACGTGGCATGGAATATCATCCATTTCTGATGTGTACATTGAATATGATCAAACACCCAATTTTGAAAACATAAGCAGCATTTTCTTTCCTATGAAGGATTACCTTTTTCACAGAACTGATGTTTCACACCTGCCGAAAAGTAAAGAAAAGCTTGCGTTATTTTCGAAATTGAATTTACCGCTCACGAAAATTAAATGCACTTCGTGGTCGGTCAAACAGGACTGCTTCTTTTACGATAAGAAAACAATATAAAAGCCCAGTGAGGTACAGCTAAACGTAATAAACAAAACCACCAGTTTTCTTTTCAGGGAACGACTAGTAAAATGTAAGAATAAATAGAAAATTGGACAAAAAGACCTTGAAGAACTTTTTTCTGGCTTATTTGATGCATGGTTTAGAGGAATATTCAGATGCTCAAGCGCCGCCTAAAGAAAGACGGAACACAAAAAAAGAGCGCCGTGATTGTCTCTTCCTGTGCTTCGTCTTGCGTGTATATTTTTTCTTTAAGCTGACGGAAGGAACCTTTTTACGAAAGCCTTGTCTTCAATAACAATAAAAGAATAATTTATGGGCACCCATTTTAGAGCAACACCAGTTATTTTTTTTACTACCGAAAATACTGTATTCGAAGTTACAGAGTCATACTGTGTTAAAAATGATAAAATTACCATCCATAGTTATACACGGGTGACGTGTGCGTAATAACGGAAGTGCAATGTGTGCGGCAATACAGAAGATGAGTTAAGGGGTCTTTGTAAAACGGATCCTGCTGTTTCGTATTTACAGTAATGTCTCCCGCACTAACTCCCCATCAACTTCTGCTGTGAACCGCGGCATATTTTTTAGAATGTACGCTTAATTTTCGTCACAGGGCCCCTTCGAAGAATGTGTGTCAGGACCCCTTTGAATATCACCAAGGCGGAAAGGTGGGCATGTTGGTATTCCACGTTTAAGAAGGGTAAGAGCGCACTGAATACGAGTACACAAAGAAAGGACACACACACACACATAGCGCTACTTTCAACAGTTTATTCTTGTTATCACAACACTACACACAGGCCACAACGATGAGCACAAATCCTGCGCAGAAGTAACCGCAACATTACTACGCATCATAACGGACACCAAAGATATCAAATTCCTTCTTCATCAGCGCAATAGAAGGTATACTAACACACCTGTCATTCAAATTTTCAATCTCTCCTGCTTCTATTATTTCGCGTGTAAGCTGACTCCTATTTTGTTGTCCGTTATGAAGCGTAGTAATGTTGCGGTTACTTCTGCGCAGGAGTTGTGCTCATCGTCGTGGCTTATAAGTAGTGTTGTGATCACAAAAATAAACTGTTGAAAGTAGCGCCATGTGTGTGTGTGTCCTTTCTTTGTGTGTTCGTATTCAGTGTGCTGGTACAATTCCTAAACCCTTTGAAGAATTATAGTCCATAAATTTCTGGCCTGGTGGTCGAAACTTTACGGACTCAAAGAGCGAGAGAGAGAACATAAGGAGAAAGGCGGGGAGGTTAACTAGGGCTGAGCCCCGGTAGGCTACCCTGCACTGGGGAAGGGGAGAGGGGAAGGAAGGTTATGGAGGAGGAGAGTAAAGGTCACTGACTGGGCTGACGCGTAACAGTTTCACCATAACAAACGATGAAACAGGCTTTGAGAAAATGCAACAGTGCTTTCTTTACCTTTTTGAAATTGGATGGGCAGTGCCATGGTGCCAATACTTTCTCGACAGTAAAATCACCTCTGTCCGGTCGATTTAAAACACTGCGCAGGCGAAGCTTCTCGTTTGTGTATGCCGGACAGTAACATAAGATGTCTTCAATAGTCTCATCGACGGCGCATTTGTTGCAATCCGCGCTGTCGGCCATCCCTATCTTAAATGAGTAGGCATTGGTAGTGCCGTCTGCGCCCAGACGCAGACGGCACTACATGATAACTTCCTCCCTAGAAAGACCATAGGGGCGTCGCAGTCGTAGAGATGGGTCGAGAGAATATAGTCGATGACGTGCGAACTGCGATGACTGTCACTTCTGGAATGTCATGTTCTGCGCCAGCTTACTTAGGTGTCTAGGCGAGTCAATCCTAGATAAAGGTACAGAAACTGGGTTTGTTTGTACGTGTGCATTTCTGGCTGCTTCATCGGTGAGGTCGTTGCTGGAGATACCGCATTGGCTTGGTATCCACTGGCACACAACGTTTCGTCTTGTTCGGTCGCATAGTGCAGCGTTTCTCTTATCTCCCATATCAGTTGTTCGTACGACCCGCGACAAATTGCCGACGAAGGACATTGTAGAGCCGCCTTGGAGTCGCAGAATACTGCCCATTGATTAGCTGGTTGTTGCTTGATATTGTGACGGGGCGAGATCTAGGTTTATAGTATAGCGTTCACAAAGAATCGGCAGCGGAACAAGATGGCTGACTTGCCTATCGTGCAAGAGTCTAACGCACAGGCGTCTTCGTCCTCTTCGCAAAGTGCTACGCTTTCTCCTGTCGATGGTGCACCGTAACATCACTCCCCCGCGGCGGATGCGGCGTCACGGCCCTTGGTACGGCGGCGACGAACTAGCAGAGTGATACGGTTTGAGTCTAGAAACGTGGACAACGTCCGTCTGGAGTGAAGAGTCGAAGAGGCATTGTTTAAGGGAGTGATCTCGTAGTTCACGTCATTGAGTTGGCGTAACACTTTGTAGGGGCCATGGTAGTGTGGTAGTAGCTTCTTTGATAAGCTGACTTGGCAGTTTGGTGTCCAGAGAAGTACCAGAGACTCCGCCGGGAAGTGCACGCTTTGGTGGCGACTGTCATACCAGTCTTTTTGGGGCTCTTGTGACAAGTGCAGCCGATCATGGGCAAGCTGACGGGCTGCACGGGCTCGAGAAACGACATTGCTGGCGTGCTCAGTAGACAAGGGGGCAACCGAAGGAAGGAGCGCCTCAAATGGTAACGCTGGATGTCGGCCGTATAACAAATAAAACGGCAAATAACTAGCCGTGTCATGGCGTGAAGAGTTAAACGCAAAGGTGACAAAGGGGAGTGCTTTGTCCCAGTCACGGTGATCTGGTCAAACGTACATTGACAGCATCTGCGTCAGCGTTCGGTTCAGACGCTCGGTCGATTCGTTTGTCTGTGGATGATAAGCGGTAGTAAGCTTGTGCTCAGTGGAGCAGGCACGGAGAATGTCATGCACAACACGTGCAAGAAAGTACCTCCCTCGATCATTAGGCAGCTGCCGTGGAGCGCCATGATGAAGAATTACTTCATACAAGAGAAAGTCAGCGACGTCAGTGGAACAGCTTGTCGGCAGTGCTTGAGTGATGGCAGAGCCTGTGGCGTAATCTGTGGTGACTGCAATACATTTGTTCCCGGAGGTCGACGTAGGAAACGGGCCCAACAGGTCAAAGCCAACACGGAAGAATGATTCTGTCGGTATGTCGATGTGCTGTAGGAGGCCGGACGATAGCACAGAGGGGCGCTTGCGACGTTGGCAGCGGTCGCAAGCAGTGACGTAGCGAACTACAAAACGATACAGTCCAGGCCAGAAAAAGCGACGTCGCACACGATCGTAGGTACGAGAGACGCCTAGGTGACCGGCTGTAGGTACGTCATGAAGTTGTTCGACAACGCCAGAACGCAGGTGACGGAAAACCCAAGTAGTAATTCAGGGCCATCGGCGTTGAAGCTGCGACGGAACAGAATGTTATTGTGCAGTTCGAACAGACGAACGGAAGGATCTGTTGGAGCAGAGGTCAGACGCTCGATGATAGAGAGTAACGATAGGTCACGTCGTTGTTCGGTGGAGATATCACCCAAATCGTACATGGAGAGCACGCAGGGGTCTGATTCAAGGTCAGTCAAGTCGGGCGTTTCAACCGGATGACGTCACAAATAGTCTGCGTCTGTTTGCAGGTATCCCGACTTGTACTGGACCACGAACTAGTATTCTTGCAGACGCAGCGCCCAGCGACCGAGACGCCCAGATGCGTCATTTAGCGATGAGAGCCAACACAAACCGTGATGGTCAGAAACAACGGAAAAAGTTAGGGCATACAAGTAAGGCCAGACTTTTGTCGCGGCCCACACAAAAGCTAGGCATTCACGCTCAGTGGTGGAGAATTTCCGTTCGGCAGGTGAAAGAACACGACTGGAGTAAGAAATCACGCGGTCTTTCCCATGCTGTCATTGGCTGAGGACTCTCCAATTTCATGCCCACTAGCATAGGTTCGAAGCTCTGTAGGTGATGCAGAGTCAAAATGGGCCAGTATTGGTGGCGTAGTCAGCAGATCGTTAAGAGCCGAAAGAGCGTCCACTTACTCTACGCCCCACGCGAAGGGGACGTCCTTCTTTAAGAGATCAGTAAGCGCTCGAGTGATATCGGCGAAGTTGCGGACAAATCGACAAAAATAGGAACATAGCGCTACAAAATCTCAGACGTCCTTGGTTGAACGTGGTTCAGGAAGTTTTTGTACTGCTCGCACCTTGTCGGGATCCGGTTGAACACCAGTGGCACTGACAAGGTCACCGAGTATGGTGATTTGGCAACGTCCGAAATTGCATTTTGCAGAAGTGAGCTGGAGAGCGGCTCTTCGAAAAACATCCAATACGCCCAACAGATGCGTGATATGGCTGTCAAAGGTAGGTGAAAAGACGATGACATCGTCTAAGTAACAAGCAGATGGACCACTTATATCCTCGGAGAAGGGAGTCCATCATGCGCTCGAAAGTTGCCGGCGCATTACATAGTCAAGATGGCATGACCTTGAAGTGGTAGAGGTTGTCGGGCGTAATGAAAGCGGTTTTTTCGCTATCTATGGGGTAAACGAAAATTTGCCAATAGCCCGTACGAAGGTCGATAGAGGAGAAGTATTGGGCACTATGGAGGCAATCGAGGGCCTCATCAATCCGAGGCAAAGGGTAGACTTTGTTCAAATGGCAATAGCCCACGCAAAAGTGCCAGCTGACATCCTTCTTATCAACGAGCACGACTGGGGAGGCCCAGGGTCTGGATGATGGTTCTACGACGTCTTTAGTAAACAATTTGTCCACTTCGTTCTGAATGACTTGGTGTTTCTTGTGAGATACGCGATATGGACGCCACCATACAGGACTGGCATCACCAGTGTTGATCCGGTGAGGCATGGCAGTTGTTTGGCCAAGAGGGTGGGCTTCAAAGTCGAAAATGCCTCTATATGATGCTAGCAGACGACTGAGGCCGGCAGCTTGCGCTGGGGTGAGATCGGGAGCAATCATCTTGTCAATGTCACCGCCAGGCAGAGTGCAATTGCGGCCAAGACAGGGGGATGTAGCATCGGTGTCCAAACCAGTAAGGTTGCAGCTGTCAAGCGGAAATAGGGTGGCCAAAGACAAGTCTTGCGGAATAACTTGAGTCATAAGACTGACGTTGAGTAGGGGTATAACCACTGTATTATAAGCGATGGAGACAACAGTGTGAGCAAGGGCGACTTCTCGGGCCATCAGTACGTCGACTATAGGAGTGACGAGGTAGTCAACATCGAACACATCACGGGAGCACGACAAAGTTACGTAAGAAGCAGCTTGCGGAGGCAAGCGAACATGGTGACGAGAGCATAAACGTGGATAATGGTTCGGTGGAAAATCGGCAAGCTGTGGCAGCTCAAGTTGAAGAGTACCAGTGGCACAATCAATGAGCGCAGAATGACGTAGCAGGAAGTCCAAGCCAAGTATCAGGTCATGAGAACACACTTCAATGACGGCAAAGTGAACTAATGTAGGATGACCGGCAATGGAGAAATGGGCCATGCACATCCCTTGAATAGCAGGGGTCCTCCCATTAGAGACTCGGAGTGTGTGGGAAGCGGCAGGCGTGAGCACTTTATCCAGGCGTCAGCGAAGGTTCGCGCTCGTTACAGAAATGTGCGCTCAGTATCTATAAGGGCAGAAATAGTCACACCATCTACGTCAACGTCTAACAAACTTTGTCTTGTTGGCAGTGTCAAGAGAGGATTTGTGGAAGAAGTCGATAAAGCAGCGTCACCTCCGGGCGCTGCACCGTTTAGTTTTCCGGATAGGCAGGAGTGGGGTTGAATGGGGACGACGGCCTTCGAGTCTGCGTTGAGCGGGATGACTGGCGACGTCCTGGAGGTGAACGCGACTGACGACCATGCGGTGACGGAGATCGGCTGTTGAACCTTCTGTAGTTTTTTGGCGAAGAAGGCTGCGCGGCAGATGCAAAGCGGGTGCTGTCCTGTCGGTAGTAAGGTTCAGACGACGTCCGGGGTCCAGGGGAGAGGACAGCGATAATTGCAGTACCCGAAGACATGACCAATACGGTGGCAATGAAAGCAAATTGGTCGATTGTCGGCGGTTCTCCACGCAGCAGGGTCGTGAGATCGAGCCGTGAACTGCTGCCAGTGATAGGACGAGGGTGGCCGCCATGGAGCTCGCTGCAGGTTGGGCAAAACGTACGCCGAGGGAATGCCTATGCTGGCAAGTTCTTGGCAGACGATGGCTTGAACAATGTTAGCAGTGAGTAGGATCGTGTCACTTGCAGCAGTGTGCGCCGCAATAGGGGTAATGGCTTCAAGTTCGCGCCGTACCATTCGGGTCACCTGATCTGATCAAACCGGAGGTGGCGGCTGTGTTCTTGCACGGTCTTCGCAAGACGACGCTGCAGCCGTATTCGGAAGGTGGGCAAACACGCTGCCAATCCACCGACTCTTCGCTAGCTCCAAACGGTGGCATTCCTTCATAATGGCGTTCACTGTATAATCATTTTTGCAGATGAGGAGGTTGAATGCGTCGTCCGCAATGCCCTTCAGAATATGTCCAAACTTGTCAACCTCCGGCATCTCGGCATTGGCTTCGCGACACAATGCTAACACATCTATATAAAAGACGTACGACTCCGTCGAGGTCTGCGCCCGAGACGCGAGCACTTGGTTCGCGGCAATTTTTCTTCCAATAAGCTTCCAGAACAGGTCCAACATTTTCTCTCTGCACATTGCCCAACTCCAAAGTCCTGCTTCATGGTTTCATACCACGATTTGGCGGTTCCCCTTATATAGAATAACAGGTTCGCCAGCATAAGAGTCAGGCCCCATCGGTATCGAGTACTCACACGTTTGTACTCTGCCAGCCAATCTTCAACGTCCGCTTCATCTGGATCGCCGGAACCGCTAAACAGCCAGGTTCTCGCGAGGGTTTGAGCACGAAGATTGTGGTCGCAGGAGGTGATGAAGTCGCTGCATCATCTCCAAAAGCAGGAAGACCAGGATCAGATGCAGACGCCGTATTTTCCGTCATCGTTGCCGAATGACCTTTCAAACGACGGCCGCTGCGAAGTTTCGTTGCGAGGCGGTTACCCACCACCTCCACCAATTGTGACGGGGCGAGATCTAGGTTGTTCAGTACAGTGTCCACAGATAATCGGCAGCAGTTGCCTCTTGCGCAAGCGTCTAAGGCACAGGCGTCCTCTTCGCAAACTGCTTCGCTTGCTCCTGTCGATGGTGCACTGTAACAATATAATCAATGGCACCTCGCAGGGCAATCATTTATGAACCAGTCAATGTGCTCAGGTGACAAAGTTTGTAAGTGATGATGTGTCGCGATGAAACGTCGGTGGCGCCGGTTGAGCTAGTCTGGGTGGTAGATTCATCCGTGTATACGTGGATTCTGTCAGCGTAGAAGGAGTGTAAACAGTCCAGAGTTGCTTTCTTCAAGGCCAAGGTTGAAAGGACTTTTCTATTTCTTATTCCTGGGACGGAAAGGCGCACGTCGGGATGTCGTAGGCTCCCCAAAGTGGGCGGTGAACGCACCAAGGGTATAAAACCGGATGATATCGAAGCGCGGTGCAAGCTGACGACCTTAGAGAACGATGCCTGCGGTCGTTTTTCTGGCAGAAATGCCAACTGGCTTGATACCGTCCCTGAAATGGGCCGAATATGGGCTCTCAGCACGCCGGTTGTGACGTAGGTCGTACCCGGGTGATACCAAGCCAATATAACTGTTCCAGTGGTTGAGGTAGTTTGTGGTAGGCCAAGACAAAAAAGTAGCACAAGTACTTGCACGCTCTGAAGTGCTCGCATGTTTGACTTGCAAGTTTTAGTAAGCAGAAAACTGTAGCGCAGTACATCAATAAAGAGTATTTGGTATAGTTGTAGCATGGAACTCAATGACGGACCCCATCTTTTTCAAGCGGTGACTTTCAGGACGTGGGAAATCGATACCAGTTTAGCTTTTAAGCTAGTCACGGGAAGGCTCCAGGAGAGGTCGGGGTCAACAATGACACCTAAAAAACGATGGCTATGCTTTTAAGAGATGGGCTGGCCAATAATGCTTATCGGGTAACTTGTCATCGCCTTGCGCGTGAAGGCCACCAGTGCACATTTTTCTGTTGAGATTGTTAGACCTTGCGTGCGAAGATAGTCAGATGGTTGCGATGCTGCCCTCTCTATCCTTGCTTGAACTTGTAGGCGTGTCACTGAAGATGCCCACATACAGATGTCATCAGCGTATATTGAGACACTGACTGTTTCCGGGAGAGTTTCCGTCAGGCCAAGCAAGGCAAGATTAAAAAGAACTGGGCTTAAAACACCACCTTACAGGACGCCACGGCACGTGTAGTGGTGTGAGGTCGGGCCATCTTCAGTATATACAAAAAAGGATTTTCGTGTCAGGTAGCTTCGGACCCATGGAAGCCCCGCCGTGGTGGTCTAGTGGCTAAGGTACTCGGCTGCTGACCCGCAGGTCGCGGGACCGAATCGCGGCTGCGGCGGCTGCATTTCTGATGGAGGTGGAAATGTTGCAGGCCAGTGTAATCAGATTTGGGTGCACGTTAAAGAGAACCCCAGGTGGTCGAAACTTTCGAAGCCCTCCACTACAGCGTCTCTTATATTCATATGGTAGTTTTGGGACGTTAAACGCCGTATATCAATCAATCAATCACTCACTCAATCGGATCCATCAAATAATTCGCCCTCCCAGTTCAATTAACAGCAGAGTGTCTAGTATAGCTTGATGGCAAACGTCATATGCACCTTTCACATCAAGAAAGAGCGCAAGTGCTTGTAGTTTCCTAAATTACTGCTGTTCTACTGATGTCGCCAAATCAATGACGTTGTAAATCGATGAACGGCCTCGTCGAAATCCCGCCATATAGTCGGGGTAAATGTTGTGCCGTTCAAGGAACCATTCTGGGCACGAGAGAATCATGCGCTCCATGAGTTTCCCAACGCAGATTAGCGAGAGCTACCGGCCGGTATGATATCAACACCGAAGGGGATTTCCCTGCTTTTAGAAGTGGCACAATACGGCTCTGTTTCCATTCCTGATGGACGATACCATCTACAATGACTGATTAAATAAATTTAGCAGTTGTCATCTAGCTGCTTGGCTTAAGTGACGCAGAGCCGTATACGTTATACCATCGGGCCCTGGTGAAGAAGAACGCCTACACAGTGTCAGTGCAGCTTCTGGCTCTTACATAAAAAATGGAGCATCCATACCTATATCTCGTGGACCGGGGATATCGCATAAAAGCATATCGGAGAACAGGACAATCCCGCTGGTGATGTTCGCGCAAAAATCTTCTGCAACGTCAATTACACGGTGGTTTAGACGAATTGCGAGAGCCTTGAAGGGATAATGTTCATGGTGTCTGAGCGAAGACCCAGTAAAGGTCTCCGTACGTGAGACAATGGCTTGCGTGGGTCTCATGACTCACAAAAGCTTTCCCATTTTGATCCTGCAGCTTGTCTATTCGGCGTTGAATTTTTTCTGCGTAGGCCTTGCTATTATGAGATCAAGAATAGACTTGGTACGCCTGTATTTTCTCTCAGCACGTCTACGTAACGCCCGAGGCCTTTCTAATTCAATGTCAAGCACCGTGCGCTTCTGTGAGCGTGTGAAGCGGCGCGAACAATTTTTCATTGCATCTGCAATTACTTCTTCTAACCCACACGAGGAATTATGTCTGCACGTGTTCTCCACTTGATATTCATAAAGTGGCAAGTCTATATATCAATTGACTGCCGAGGACGAAGTCTCTTGGCCATCAATGCTGACATAAGTCAAAATGTGATCGCTACCATGGGTTTTGATATCTGTAAACCACCGCACTTTTGAAATTACGCAACAAAACACCAGTGTCAGGTTGAGGCAGCTGCTGTACGTCGTTCCTCGCAGGTATATCGGGCTACCATCACTCAGAAGGCGCAGGTTGTGGTCCGACGCAAACGATATCAGTGAGCGCCCCTTCGAGTTTGTCCTCAAGCTTCCCCATATATTGGATGATGTGCATTGAAATCACCTGTTATATTGCAAGAACCTAAAATAGCTGCCATAATGTCTGTTAATCACTTACAATCCAATGGACTTGCGGGGGATATATACACGCCATTAGGTGTAAAACAACACCGCTTCTTCTTCAGAGTAATGCACACATACTGGTTCTCGTCATTTCGCAGTATAGCAAGGGCGAAATAAGTAAGGTCCTTGCGAAGTTAATAACTTTGCTGCTACTTCCATTCGTGGTTGAAGCGAAAGGCTCGTATCCTGATATTCTTATAGTCGATGAGTTCTGCTCACAGATTGCCATTATCAGGAAGCGATTTTTAAACACGAACTGTCGGAAATCCGATATCTGGAACCTCAGGCCTCTCACATTCCATTGAAATATGAAGGCGTTTCTAATATCATCTGCAAATGATAGCTGTTTCCGTTGACAAGCCGTGGTTCTGTTGTTGTTTTTGTTAGGCAATCGACATCTGAAGGCTTGCTAGAACTGGGCTGATGGTATCCAGCAGCTAGAATGCGCTTCGTGCTATTGGTGTTTGCACCCTCTCCACGAACACACGAATGGTACTCACAAGGGAGCTGACCATGGTGACTATTTGTTTATCATCCTGTGTTGAATTAGAGAATTCGGACGAGGAGCGCTTCACGGCTGAAGTCTGATGCCACTCTCTAGGGGCGTGTAGTCGAGAGTGTTCCGGCCAGGTGTCAGCTGTGTCACTGTTGGCGGCTTCTTTATCCTTCGACCCGAATGCGCTTGTTCTAGGAGACAGAAGGGAGGCGACTTTGAACACGGTTCACGAGGCAACAGTGTCTTGGATGTAATGGAGCACCGTCGATGATGCGATCGTCGTTGTTTAATGGATGCGACTGCTTCCCGGTGAGACAAATGATCTCGAACAACTTTCTTCAGCACTGCCATTTTCTTCGAATAATCGGACAGTCCTTTGAAGATGCATCATAAGGACCGTCACAATTTGAACTTTTCCGAGTATTGGACTGACATGTGCTAATGGCGTGAGGCTCAGCTCATCGGGCACAAACGGTGGTGTCTCTTGCACACGTTGCTCACGTGAACCAACTTCATACATTTTCTGCACTAAAGTGGCCTCGGTACTAAGGGACGAACAGCGTGCCGAAAGTACCCCACCTTCACGTGTGACGGGAGGGTTTCACTCTTGAAAGGGACCTTCACGCAACGTGACGTGCCGAGACGAAAAACACTTGTGATGATGGTGCCTTCTGTAGCGGGCTTGATCAGGATTAGCAAGTCTGTGTTGACAATGGTCTCGTCAACTTCATAAATTACTCCAGTGATGACTTCTTTGTCGAGCGGTATGTGAGAGCGGACTGCCATGCCATTGAGCTCTGTGACCTTGCACAATATGGCCAGCGCAGCCGCACACTTAACGTCAATGGCTAGAACATTATTGCGCGTGTTCATTCTGGCGTCTTTCATTTCGTTTGACACCAGTGTTTATAGTAGTGCAGACCCGACTTGCATGTTGAGGCGCCTCATATTCTCCGTGGCGAGAACTGGCATGAACATGACGGTGAATATCTCGATAGTACGCGAAGGTCTTATGTTGGACGCACTCGAATCGTATGGCGTGCTCAAAAACCGTCTCTTAGCCTTGCGGCTCCTCACCAGCTCGAAGTTGTCGTCACGGGCTCTTCACTGCTGACATGATAGTTCATGGCATCATCACTGTCAGTATCACTCTCGGCGCCTATGCGCTTCCTGGGGGCGGCTTCCCCAGGATTCATGGGGTATCAAGCTCTACGACATGGTCTCAAGCAGTATGAACTCAAGCTGTACGACATGGTAATCGTGTCGTTGTTTCGGCACGTAAAATGCCAAATGCTAATATAGTTCGCAAGCAAACGGCTTCCTTTTATTCTTCGGTTTTTCACACATAAAGTGGTGATTGCACCGTATACCATATGCGTTATTTCATATTTCCTCCGTTTAAAAAAGCGACTCAAAAAGACTAATGAGCCTAGATCAAAATTTGCCTTCGCATTCATGATAGTAACGCACCACTTCCCCTGAACATTGTCTCAGATACCACCCACACGATCAAAAGAAGTTCTTTAACAGTATGAGTGCGTGTATGCGTTTTAAAAGTCTTCACCACACACATTGCCCTAGCTAAACTGATAACATTTAAAAAGACTGAAGGCTCATTTCAGTGATTTTACTCATTTGCTTAATTAGTTCAGCTTACATGATATATCGATTAATCAGTCTAGAACTTTATTAAATGGTCATGAGGAGTTAAAGCCACCAGGGTTTTCACAAGGGACATTCTATTAGCCGCTACTGTAGGTGACGCCTGAGTCGGGGCGGGAACCACGGTGGCGTTCTGCCAGTTCTTGGGCCCTCTGGACTACCTTTTGTTGGTTTCTGAGACTGGGAATTCTGAGTGCCTTTTTCAGTTAGACTCACTGGTGAGAGGTCCACAAGGTAACGCGGGACATTGCCAGAGCATGTGTTCAAGCGAGCAGTACCCTTCTGAGCAGTCTGGTCATTGTGAATTTATGTCTGAGTTGTAATGACTGAGTCGGTCCCGTGATGGGTACGATCTCGTATTTCTCATGCGAAAAACTACCTCTTGCGTGCATTCGAGCTTTGCATGTGGTAAAGGGTATTGGCTTCTATTGTTTCGGTTGTAGGAGGCAATTTTGTGAAAAGGGAGTAAAGGATAACAAAGTGTACGTCTGGGCCCAGCTATTTAGTGGCTGATTGCTTATCGCGGCGGGTCAGTTCTCGCGCTCGATCATGAGTCATTTCGTTGAGGTTGTATTGCTGTGGGTCGGCCTCTTGCCCATGTGACCAGGAAACCAAGAGAGGTAGTGCAAACTCATACATTTGCGTTTGTGTAGAATGTGGGCTGCTTCTCAAGCAATGCTGCCACTTTCGTAAGCCCGAATGGAGGCGCTAGAGTCTTTGAAGACATGTGTGTGTGTGTGTGTGATGGGTCGACCATCGCTGAAGCTATAGCAACCTCCTCGTCTATGGCGCTTGTTGCTAGCCTAACCGAGGCGACTGAGCGTACGGCTTCGTCACCATATATACTACTGCTAGTGCGAAGGGGGACTAGTTATTGTATTGCGCCGCATTGACGAATACGGTAGAGTTCCAATTCACAGCGGTACGGTTGATGATCGCAAGAGCATGGGCCATGCGTCTGCTTTTGATGTGTTGAGGGTGAACATATCGCGGAAATGGGTTTACCATGCAGATAGCGCTGGCAGCTCTGAGGAGGGTTACTACGCGTTCAAGGTAGGGATGTAGGAACATGCCAGCCTCGCTTAGAAGTTGGTGGCCTGCCTTGGAGGAGGAGAGACGGATCAATCAGGCCGTGGTCTAGGCCGCAATCACTTCGTCGATGTTGTTGTGCATGTCTAGTTGGTCGAGACGGTAAGTACTCGTGTTTTGAGGTAAACCAAGGACTTGCTTAATGCTGTTGCACGTGAGTGTGTTTGGTTTTATCTTTTCTACCTTCGTCCAGTTGTAGGCAGAGGCGACGTAATTGTTGTGGCTCATCAGGAACGCGTGGTATATGCGCAGAAGGTTGGCCTCTCCAAGGCTTCGTCTACAACCCGCTGAATCAGTCGCCGAATCACTCGATCAATCACTCGCAGAATAAGTTGGAGCATGTTTTTTTGTTTTCGCTGTGATGTGTGCTATTGTTCGTGCATGTAGGCCAGTGGCCTTCATTAGGAGGCCGAGAATGCGTATGGAGTTCACGCGGGGTATTCGTTGCCCGTCTTTGGCATGTAGCGCTACGGGTAGTTCATATAAGAGCGTTAAATTACGAACGCCTTGGTGAGATAGCCGGTATAGTAGCAACTCTGATTTCGTGGGTGACAGTCGCAGTCCGGTGTTTTTGAGGAAGACCTTTGTGGTATCGAGAGCGGTTTCAAGGGCCTGCTCTAACTCTGCCAAGGAGCCTCCCGGGTACCAGATGGTGATATCAACTGCGTATATTGTATGGTTTATGCTGGGGATGTCCCGGAGTTTGTCAGAACGTCCCTTCATTTCTATGTTAAAAAGGAGTGGAGAAATGACTGCCCCTTGTGGTGTCCCATTTGAACCTAATGGTTAAGTGTCAGATGCAAGTTGCTATACTCTAATCTTGGTCTTAGGTCTTGTAGGAATGAACGAATGTATGGCTGGAATCTTTTACCGAGACCGAGGCTGGCAATGAATACCAGTATAAAGGGGTGGGAGACGCTGTAGAACGCTTTAATGATGTCTAGGGCAAGGATTGATGCCACGGAAATCTCTCGTTTTTGAGTTGAAGATCTGTTGCTTTAGTATAGCATGACGTCTTGTGTTTATAAGTGTAGACGGAACCCGACCATGTTGAATAGAAAGAGTTCGTGATCCTCTATGTAAAGGGATACATGATTTAGAATACCATGTTCAGCTTCTTTTCCTATACATGAGGTCAGGAAGATAGGGCGTAAATTGTCGAAGTTTAGTGGTTTACCTGACTTTGAGAGAAATATTGCCGTGGCCTTGCGCTATTGTTTAAGTACCTGACCAGTTTCCTCCAAGTAATTAATGCCTTTTGTGAGTATTGTGATGGCTTGGTCGTCCGAATTCCGCAACAGGTGGTTGGTTGCCTTGTCAAGACCGGGGCTGATCGACTGTTCAGGTTGTGTAATGCTTCCTGAACTTCAGACTCCGTGAAGGGGTTGTAGAGCTCTGGTATTGTTTCGCACTCTATTTCTGTTCCATTCGTTGCACGGGATCCAGTACATGATATATCAAAATAATTTATGCGCACGGGTAGACCTCGACCAGGCGTATCTGGATATAAAAATCGGACAAATACTACTGTTTATGTATAGTGACAACAGGGAGGTATAAATAAATCTTGCTGGAGTGCAGGCCGCTTATACATACAAATGGGGTACAGTGAAGCCGTGGCAGCTATCTTGCCATAGGCAATATACGGTAGCCAAAGCACGCTCCCCGCTTCTTTCCATCATGGTTTTAACGAGCACGGAGGGAATTAGGTGGTAAATTGTCAAGAATGAGAATTCGACTGGCAAACAAGATGACAGTCGACCTCACTGTGTTTTTTTCGAGCGTTTTTTTTTTGCAATGGTGCAAACTTGTATAGTTTTCTATATCAGTTCGCACGTTTGCCCTCCGTCCCCATGAGTGGTTTTCACCAAGGCATATAGAGAGTAAAAAATGGTCATTTCAAGAGGGTGCCCCTCGCAAAAACAACGAAATGCCTTCTCCCAACCTCCCGAAAAAAAATTCGCCTATGCAAGGTTTATGACCGGGCTAGTTCGTGAAGATCCGCATAGCTCACTGCGCACTCACTTCATCCCAGTCATGCACTGTGAGCTATTGCGGCTACGCCGCTGCCAGTAATCAAAAACTAAATTACGGAGACTCGTATTTTTTTTCAACGAATAGTTAACGATGTGTTATTGTCCCACTCGCTAACCACTCTAGTAGTATCAGCAAGCACAACAATATGTATCAGTGAACATTGCAAATGTTTTAGAAACGCATTTAGCCCAGCCGGTAAACCTATGGCTCACAGTCCCGTCTGGTTGTTACAATGGGACAAGTTTCTGTAACGTATGTGGTCGCTGTATTTCCGCTACCAGACATCCCGTAAATTAATGACAGAAGTGTTCAACAACACGCTTTGAAGTGCTTCGAACATTTAGATCCATAAGAGACCCATTAGAAAAAAAAATGAATGATATGTGAAGACAGGTTTACAGCTATCAACATGCTTCTGTTCCGGCATACGATTTTCAAGCTCGATGTATGACACTCACAACTGAAACATTATTCTGGAAACCTTTTTGGCTTGACCTATGTAGCCTTAAGCAAGGCAAAATGTATTCATTACAATTGATGTCCGGACGGTATACAACACCGGCGAACATCTGGAACATTTGTGCGGCCAAAGCCGCTTGAGTTCCGGAAGGAGCCATTTCTGCCTATGGCAAGATGGCGGCGCGCTGCTACACCTGATGGCGGCCTCCTCCACTCCAGCAAGTATCACTTTAACCTCCTTGAATGACAACACCAAAGAGATCTTATAACCACTTAGGTTTACCAATAACAATTATCAACTTTTTGTAGAATAAACCCGAAAATATGATATTTTTTATTGTTGCTTATCTAATCAGCGATCCAACTATTACAATGACATGACTCAATTTATCGATGTTGCCAAGGCATAAATGTAGCGCGAAAAATGAAGACAACAAAGTGAAGAACACAAGCGCTAGTGTGGTTCACTTTTTGTCTTCATTTTTGCGCTACATTTACACCGCAATAAATCAGTACCAACTGAATCGCCTCTCTGTTTTGCTTTACCAAAGTTATCTTAAGAAAAAAACACGTAGCCCAAACAACGCTTTATCGAAATTCCGATGACTTTTTACTGATGTCCTGCAAAACTGGCCTAATATTCATCACATGTTTGGTTTATCAACCCAACGATATCCGGTCTCAGCACTTCGTGACAAGAATAACCTAGGTAATTCAAGAAGAGCTCACTCCCCAGCTTTGCGCCACCGCTGCGACTGCTGGGTTGCTAAACACTCACGAATTGTTGTCCGCTGCCCGGAACTACCACACGAATAAAGTTTCCACAACACCCTTCTGCCAATTACAACTTTCGTCGCAACTTATAGTCGCCTGTAATACCCAGAAAATGCACATGATGGTTTCGTTTTCTGGAACGTGGCCGAAGGCCTGGCACATCCTCACTGGACTGGCCTGGTGTGCGCCATGTTGGTTTGTGGGTAACGACTGCCGCCCGGTGGCGAAGCTGCCTTCGGCACTCCTCCAACAGTCAATGACAGCCGCTGAAAGTTGAGTCGGAGCAATTGCGTAACATTCACTGAAGCATGAGCAATGCGCCGGAACAGTGGCCGAGCGATCGCCGGAGCATAATCAGTTTATTGGCACCGCAATTCTTCGTTTTCCTTCGTTCTTAACCCACAAGAAGAAAACGGTGGAAAACGAATGTACATGCTCCGGTACATTACAGATTGAGTGAGGTCACCGGAGCAGAGCGAGAGCATCCTTCCCCGATTCCTCCCAGCTGGGTATACTTTTGTTTACTGTGTAAGTCCGTTTTCAAGGCAGCTGAATTGCTAAGATAGAAGTTTCTGCATTTGATGTTCAGAACATTTCAAACCGCTACCTAAAACTGTACCTGAAGTAAGTAGAAGGACAGGCGTTGCCGGACATGATATTGAACAACAGCTGTTCCTTTTTTTCTCTTGCTTGGAAAGCTGGTGAAGCGTCGAGAGAGCTCATTTATGCTCTCGTCAACTTTGCGGCGTAAACAATTCGCTGTTTCTGTTAGAAGTGGCATCTATCTCCTGGCTTATAAACACTGCATTATTGAATCGTTACACGATACATCACTGATGCATAATTGGTATATGCGATACGCAGTGGCCATAAAAAACGTAAAATAATTGCTGCAACTCACGTGCACCGCAAGAATCAACGCTGTTTGGACAGTGCATGAATAAATAAATAAAATCGTGCAAGAAAGCAAAATAGTCGGCGTTGGATGCTTGAGATTAATACAACAATTTTTCTCCTCATTTCAACGAAAAACAGTAGGCCTGCGTTCTCAGATTTGGGTGCACGTTATTGAACCACAGATGATTGAAATTTCGAGAACCCTCCACTACGGCGTCTCTCATAACCATGTGGTGATTTTGAGACGTCAAACCCTACATGTCACCCCGCAGGGGTGTCTGCGTAAGCAGGCGTTTGGTGTGTAGCGACACCAGGGACCCGAGCTAACGGGGAGGGGGGGGAGGTTCGGCTCCCTCCCACGCTTAGCCCTGCGTGGCATTGCCCTCTCCGGGGAAAAGGGGATTCAGGGGGTTCATTTGATGCTGGGTGATTGGACCGGGAAGCCCCACCCCCCTTCGGCAGAGGTAACACATCCCTTTGGCCCCGGTTTCACGTCTCAGGCATACGTGGGCTGACCCATCCAGGGGAAATCGGCTGTTGCCTTCTCCTATCTCTCTCCCCTACACAATCGTCTTTATCTTTCACTTTTTATCTGTCCTGTCTACTTCTCTCTTCTGTTTACTTCCGAGTCTTCCTGGCGGCAAGGGTTAACCTCGTGCGTTCACCCCACCTTGCGATGCGTCACATCAGGTTGCAGTGGCGGTGTACAGCCGGCGTATGCAAGCCATTTTTTCGTCTCTTGTTGCGTCCCCTTGTTGGGCTCGGTGGTGGGTGGCTGCCACCGCTACCCAACACAATCAATATTTTATGGCAAAATACTTTCAACTCTCTATTGATCCTTTCGTAAGAGGGTGCGCACCGAAGCAAACTTTCAACTTTTTCAACTCAACAAGGAGAACTTCCCACGCTACCAAGTCATTCATAGTGACACACCTGCGAAGCCAGTCAGAACACTCTCCCAGTTCCTAGTTTCAAGGTGCCTGATAAACACACTTGGAGCAGGTTACAGAGATACGAGAATGGCTATTGGAGATCTGCTTATTGAAATCCGGGACAAAGAAAAAGATGTAAGACTAGTAAACCTAAAGAGCTTTGGTGAGGTCCCCATCAATGTATCGGCACGCCGTTCAATGAGCACTGTCCGAGGAGTTGTATCGGAGGATGATTTAGCTGACTTGACGGATGCAGAACTTCTTGACAGCAGAAAGAATGAGAATGTAGTCAATGTCAAGACAATTATCATGAAGCGAGGTGGCAAAGATACGCCAACTAAAGACATCGTCATTACGTTTGGCTCAAGCATTCTTTCAGAGACGCTTGTAACTAGGTACACAAAGCTTCGTGCTCGCCCTTACATTCCAAACCATCGCCGTTGCTTCCAATGTCAGATATATGGTCACGGCTCACAAAGCTGTCGTGGTCGGCAAACCTATGCCCAATGTGGAGTTTCTGACCACAAGTCCGAAACCTGCAAACAACCCGCGCATTGTGTGAACTGTAACAAAAATCATCCTGCCTACTCACGGGCTTGCTTATTCGGGAAGAAATAAAAAGAGATTGTCATGTTGAGGGCGAGGAAGAATATCTTGTTTAAAGAAGCAAGAAGAGTTTCGTCATTTTATGGCTCAACCCTACGCTGACGCGGCGCGTAAGGGGGCAGCGTCGCCCTAGCCCTCGCCACCCCTTCGACCCACGCATAGCGAGCCATCGGCTGTGGCACCTGCTGCCATGGCGGCAGTAGTTCAGCCTACTCCGCCTTCTCACGAACAGAAGCAGGAGACCCTAGAGCCTTCATGTCTTAAGGCCTCACCTCACCAGGCGAGGCCCAAAATTTGAACTACCAGCTAGCACGTGCGCGCATCCAGAGCCTCCAAGGAGGCAATAGATACGTCGATTCCCTTGGTGTCGAAACAGCGGTGCGGCTCCTTAGAGCACGTCAAGAAAAAAAAAAGCAGATAGCGAGGCCTGGTGATGGCCCTGTTACTTGGATTCAAACTTCCTGCCTAAACAGCCACTCGATCTTCGTACACCTGCACTACTTTACATTCACCATAAGCACCCAAATTATACAACAGGACGTCAGGGACCTTCTTAGAAACCATGACGACGTTCAAGAACTTTTACACGAACACTCACCAAAAGTGCAGTGTGTACAAGAATCACACCTTAATTCATGGCGCACCAACTTTCTTCGTAAATAAGTTATTTTCCGAAAGGACCGTGATGATGCCATGGCATCATTCGGAGGTGTTGCCATTATAGTGAATACAGGGATTCCATGCACACACTTGCAACTCCAAACATCTCTTGAGGCACCGGCTCTTGGAGCTGTGATTTTCAACAAACTGATCAGTGATCAAAAGTTGTACTGTTTACGTATCTACGAGGTATCACCTACAAAAACTTGACTTCCAGACCTTAATAGACAAACTTCCGGAGCCTTGTGTTCCCTTTGGAGACTTGAATGCGCATAGTGGGCTATAGTTTATTCTCGTTACGAAGCACGAGGTCGACTGATTGAACAGTTCCTTCTCTCGTCCAGCGCGTGTCTTCTAAGTCGAAAAGAACCAACCTATTATAATCTCGCCAATAATACCTACTCCTCCATAGACCTAAGCATATATACACCATCCCTTGTGCCTCTACTTCAGTGAAAACTCATCAGTAATCCCTACGGAAGTGACCACATTCCCGTAGTTTTGAGCACAACTACAGCAACTGAGCGGACACCACGGGTTCCCAAATAGCTCATATACAGAGTGGACTAGGAACAGTTTTATACCATCACTCATTTATTTTGAAATGATATATGTACTTTGAGCCATAATGCTGTTGTCAACTACTTCACAGCGTTGTTGATTGATACTGCAACAAACTACATCCCACAAATGAATGGACACCCTGAAAAACGACGTCTGCCGTAGTAAAACTCTGAATGCCAAAACACAAGCAAACAGCAAAACAAAGCACGTAGGTTGCTTCGGAACTCAACGACAGCCGAAAATCTTGACAGCTTTAGGAAAAGAAAGTGTCAAGGCAGGAAAACGCGTCGGCAGGCCAGAAGAGAAAGCTGGCAGAAGGTTCTATCAGGAATCAGTTCGTATACACAGCAGGCTAAAGTCTGGAACATGGTTGGTAGGGTAGTAGGAATACAAGTACACTCACTCCCGCTCGTAAACACACAGGGTGACATCTTGGAAGGTCAGGCGAACTTCCTCGGTACACACTTCGAACGGGTGTGCCGCTCGTCACACTGTACTGATGCTTGCCAAAAATGCAGAACAAGAGTAGAAAAGCAGAAACTCGAGCACAAATTTACTAGGTACGAGGCATACAACAAAGCTTTCAGCTTAGCTGAGCTCCAAAAGTCACTAAACTCCTGCAGTAATTCCGCCCCAGGTTCTGACTGAAGCGTGTACGATATGTTGAAAAACCTACCAATCGAAACGCAAAAAACACTAATTTGCTTGTACAATGCTATCTGGTTTTCTGGCGCTATCCCTACTTCCTGTAAAGAGGCTAATATTATTCCCATATTGAAAGAGGGCAAGGATCCTTCTTCAGTTTAGAGTTATAGGCCTATTGCACTTACCAGCTGCCTGTGTAACCTTTTGAAAAAAAGGTATACTGCCAAACAATACATTTTCTTCAAAAGAATGATTCGCTCGACAAATTCTAGTGCGGATTTCGAGAGGGTAGATCCACCACCGACCACTTTTTTTCTATCGAGGAATAGATCAGAGATGCTCTCGTCCACAAGCAGTACTTTCTTTCTGTGTTCCTAGATATCGAAATGACACATGATACAACAAGGCGCTTTGGAATATTGAGAGACCTGTCCTACCTTAGCGTGTGTGGCAGAATGTTAACCATAATAGAAAGTTACGTATCATACCGGACATTCCGTGTTCGAGTTGGCAGTGTTCTTTCTCAAACATTTGTCCAAGAAACAGGCGTGCCACAAGGTGGTGAGCCTGGTTGCACACTTTTTATTATCAAAATAAATTATTTCCGCTTGTCGATTCCTTGAAATATGTTTTACTGTACATAAGTCGAAGACGTCCAGCTTCGTTTTAAGTCAAGTAATCTGGCCATGTGTGACAGGCAGGTTCACGTTTGTTTGAACAAAGTCTCCAATTGGGCAAAAGAAAATGGGTCCCGACTGAATGCACATAAAAGCACATCTGTCTTTTTCTCCGGGAAGAGAGGCGTTGATTCCGACCCGATATTCAACTGCATGGGCAACGTCTTTCCGTTAATACCAAACACAAATTCTTAGGTCTAATCTTGTACACCAAGCTAACCTTCATACCACACATTCAGTATTAAAAAACAAGCGCATAAAAGCCCTGAACGTTTTAAAAGTGTTGTCACGCACTAGTGGGGAAGTGACAAGAAGTGTCTGATTATTTTTATAAAAGCCTTATACTTACCCGCCTAGACTATGGGGCAATAGCATATCAGTCTGCGACACCTACTGCCCTTAAAAAATCTGATCCTGTTCATCATCTAGGCATTCGTCTCTCTAATGGTGTCATTCGCACTAGCCCCGCGGAGAGCCTGTACGTGGAATCGAATGAATGGTCGCTCCACCTAGAGAGATGTTACATGTATTTTAAATATATTTTAAAGTGAACGCTGAAAAGGATCACTCATCACATTCCACAATTAATGACAGGTCAAGCCTTGCTGTGTTTGAGAAACGGCCTTCTATGAGACAGCCCTACTCACTCCATGTGAGGGGCCTAGGATGGCTCCCGCAGTATGCCTGCCACCATGGCAGTGGCAGGCAACAGATTGCAACGTGTCTTTCTTGGAGGTTACGAAGCACGCACCAATTGCACATATTCAGACATACTTCCTAGAACTACAACAGAAATACACGTGTCCTGAGCTCTTTACGTATGTCCCAAACACCAACACTTCTGTCTCGTACGCAGCCATTGGCCCATCCTTTTCGGAAGCCGGCGTTCTGCCCTGTGATTCAAGCATTTTCACCGGCGAAGCTTATGCCATACGTGCGGCCGTTAAACAAATTAAACAAATGAAACTACAGAAGGCAATAATATATACATATTCACTAAGCGTAGTAAAAGCTCACAATAGGAACACAGACACAGACAAATTGCATTTTCATGAAGTTTTCGAAGGCTTTTCATCGTGTTGCCCATTGTCGTCTAATTTCCAAATTGTCTGCCCTTAAATCAGACCGTTTAACGCTATCGCGGCTCCGGAATTTTTTTATTTCTTGAACAGCTCACATTTACAAATGGTTCTCATTCAGAACTTGCAGAAATCAGTTCAGGAGTAACACAACCTTGCGTCCTCTCCTCCCTCTTCTTAATTTCGATCAATGATATGCCGACCAACACTTCGTCGTGCATACGCCTTTTCACAGATGACTGGGTCATTTATTGATCTATAACATATTACCGGGGTCCTTTAAGTGCCAGCCTTGTATTCTACCACGGGGCCACACTAATGCTTCGGTGCAGCGATGGCGTAGTAGTTAGAGCATCCGCCTCGCATGCAAAAGATCCGTGGTTCAAATCCCGGTGCCGCGCAGTTCCCATTCGGATAAAAAAAAATGAGCGTCGTGATGGAACTGCACAAAGAGGCCTAGGGTGCGGCCTAACCGGTAACCACCGCCGGGAACGCACTCTCTCACCAGAGAAGCATTGGCCATTCTGGTGCAGTATCCGACCACTGTGATGTGTGGTGCGCGTTCAAAGTGCGCGCCTTCGAAAAGTGCGCGTCACGGAAAAAAAAAAAAACAAAAGGAGAAATACCAGAGTGCACGTGCGGTGCTGCTTAAACAAGAATGACGACGTTAAAGAGCGTCAAGCACGAGGATGCGTGGCAGGACGTGAAGTAAACAAAAGGTAAAACATCCAATGGGCAGCGAACACGGAGATTTCAAGGCCCAATGGCTTGACACCACGAAACAGTAGTATCTCCAATGAGAACGAGACAAGTGGGCCAGAGCTGAAGCAGGAGCCTGGGGAGACGAGAGCAAGGGGAATTCGAGGCAGGCAGTGCAAGCGGAAGGTCGTCACCGGACCGGGCGCTGAAGATGGGCCGTTGGGTTCCGGACCCGAGCCTACAGGACTTCCACCGGCCGGGGCCTCCTGCTGTCGGGTTCCCGCTCCAAAGGACCGTGGCCATCCGGTCCTGAACTCCTTTCCAGAGCCTGCGGACTTTGGTTCCGGCAGGCGAGCTACAGCCGTCGGGCTCCGGGCCCGAGCTGTGCGCCCAGCTGCTTGACTAGGTCGACCCTAGTTCCCGGACGCGTCGCCACCAGCCTGCGTTCTCCCGTCTCCGACGTGTCCACGCTCCTCAAGCCGAAACCATCACGATTTGGTAGGGCTTTTCGACGTGTCGCCAGCAGCCAGCGTTCCCTCGTCCTCGCCCAGCCCACGCACTGACGCAGGAGTCACGGCGTTCCGGTTTCTCATCACCGCCGAAAACCAACTTGTGGGTGAGACTGCACCGATACTCTTGCGCTACTCCCATCACTCAGCCCCTTTCGAACGTTAGGTTTAGTTACTGACTTTGAACGTTTTTGTTGGGTGTTTACAGATGTGTTTCGTCATGTCCAGTCAACTGTTTATTAAGTGTTTTGTTTTGTGAGGAATCTTTGCCTTTTTTTCTTTTCAATTAAACTTTTTGTGTGTTTCTTGGAAACCGAACGGCTTTGTCCTTATTAACAAAACTCTCTGAGGCTCAGCCCGGGAGAAAAACAAATCAGCAACAAGAACCCGCATCACAAATTGGCGTCCGCAGCGACAGGACAAAGTCGTTTGTTTTTCCAGTAGATTTTTTTGACGCGGTTAACACGATGACGAACACGTGGGAGTTAATTGAGTTGGCGGATAAAATGGGACTGACGGGAGCGGAGTTTAGAGTATGGTACGAGGAGCGGATGGAGAGGGAGCGTGAGCAACGGGCTGCAGAACGAAAGGCGGCGAAGGAAAAGCTTGAATTGGTGCTTAGAGCTAAGAAGGAGGAGCTAGAGCGCGTAACGCGTGAAAATAAAGTGTTGCTAGAGCGTCAGACACGCATACTGAAGCAGCAGCTCCAATTAGAGAGGGTGGACTTCGAGCGGCGACTCGAGCTTGCGATGGCGAAAAGGGGGCAGCTGGCGATGCAGAAGGTCGAGCAAGCGGTGAATGTTTGCTCCGATAGCAGCGTTTGCTGGAGGGAAGTCGATTCCTGCAAGGTTGGCCTCGAGCCTCGCGACAGCCTTACTTCGGAGCGAGAAGCTCAGATAGAGGAAGGCAGAGAGGTGGACAGCCAAGAAGGCAGGAGTCATGAGGAGTTTGTTGAAGCGACGGAAAGCTTCTCTGGCTGGGAACATATTACTCCCGTTAGCTGCTTGGGGACCTCTGAGAGGCCAAGCACCTATGAAGAAGAGCGCCTGGATATGGGCGACCTAGAAGCTGTGGAAAATGTTGTGGAGCAAAGCTTCGATAGCAGGGAACGAAGAAGCTCCATTCAGAATGAGGTGTGTATCAGAACGTCTCAGAGGCCGAGCACATTTCGGGAAGGGGTAGGGCTACCTCTCAATAGCTCCATGGAAGGAGCGCTAGAACGTCATTGGGAAGATGGCAGCGAATGCCATGAAGGCTCTGATATAGTGGCCACTGATTGTTTTGTACCGACAGAGGTAGCAGCAGGCACCACGTCAATGGTCCTAGACCATACGTATATCTCACTCAGAGAGAGAGGGGATTCTAGTTCACAGGATAGCGTAACTGCTATTTGTCCGAGAAAACACGATGGGAGTGCTGAAGCACTCTTCAAAATAAACAGTATCGAATCGGAGGTGGGCTCGATAGTAGGTATGGAGAATGCCAGACAGGGTCTTGAACCTGAGAACGTGATTGGTTTTGAACCTATAATTAAGTCCACTCAAGATGAGCTGTATAATGACCGAGCACAACGGCATCCCTTCTCAAGAATCCAGGAACCTCACACGCTTGTCGGAGCGTTTGGGCTTGCTGAGGGCACCCCGAGCTTGTGTTCATTAGATGGTGAATTAAAAGAAAGCATTTGTGTGAGAGATTGTGGCATTTGGACATTCGTGTCTCAGTGCGTTTCGTGTCGACGCCGACGGCTCGAGACCGCGCCCTGTTCCTCTGTGACCGGTAAGCGTTCATGTGGCCGGCGGGGGCGCAGACACGCGTTTCAGCGAAAGTGCATAAAAGCATGTTTGCCACGGTTACTTTCGAAACGTGCGAGAAGGGCAGTGCGTCTGGTTTGGGACGCGATAACCTGAGTGTAGGGTTAGAAAACCGGTAGCTCTTTCTGGACTTCGACTTTTAGATGCGGACACAAGTAGCTTTGTCCATAGTCGATTTTGTAGTAAAAAGGTTTATTCCGGGTTTCAGAACTTTTAAATGCAATTGGGTGAATCTAAAGTTTAAGTGTGGACATTTGGACGATGTAGCGAACTGTAGCCCGGTGATGTGTTGAACTGCGTGGTGCAAATATGTGGTTTAATTGTGACGTAGTGCAGAACGCGCACTCATCGGCAGTTTTTTTTTTCTAAAAAAAAAACTTGAATAAAAGGGGGGCGTATGTGATGTGTGGTGCGCGTTCAAAGTGCGCGCCTTCGAAAAGTGCGCGTCACGGAAAAAAAAAAAAAAAAACAAAAGGAGAAATACCAGAGTGCACGTGCGGTGCTGCTTAAACAAGAATGACGACGTTAAAGAGCGTCAAGCACGAGGATGCGTGGCAGGACGTGAAGTAAACAAAAGGTAAAACATCCAATGGGCAGCGAACACGGAGATTTCAAGGCCCAATGGCTTGACACCACGAAACAGTAGTATCTCCAATGAGAACGAGACAAGTGGGCCAGAGCTGAAGCAGGAGCCTGGGGAGACGAGAGCAAGGGGAATTCGAGGCAGGCAGTGCAAGCGGAAGGTCGTCACCGGACCGGGCGCTGAAGATGGGCCGTTGGGTTCCGGACCCGAGCCTACAGGACTTCCACCGGCCGGGGCCTCCTGCTGTCGGGTTCCCGCTCCAAAGGACCGTGGCCATCCGGTCCTGAACTCCTTTCCAGAGCCTGCGGACTTTGGTTCCGGCAGGCGAGCTACAGCCGTCGGGCTCCGGGCCCGAGCTGTGCGCCCAGCTGCTTGACTAGGTCGACCCTAGTTCCCGGACGCGTCGCCACCAGCCTGCGTTCTCCCGTCTCCGACGTGTCCACGCTCCTCAAGCCGAAACCATCACGATTTGGTAGGGCTTTTCGACGTGTCGCCAGCAGCCAGCGTTCCCTCGTCCTCGCCCAGCCCACGCACTGACGCAGGAGTCACGGCGTTCCGGTTTCTCATCACCGCCGAAAACCAACTTGTGGGTGAGACTGCACCGATACTCTTGCGCTACTCCCATCACTCAGCCCCTTTCGAACGTTAGGTTTAGTTACTGACTTTGAACGTTTTTGTTGGGTGTTTACAGATGTGTTTCGTCATGTCCAGTCAACTGTTTATTAAGTGTTTTGTTTTGTGAGGAATCTTTGCCTTTTTTTCTTTTCAATTAAACTTTTTGTGTGTTTCTTGGAAACCGAACGGCTTTGTCCTTATTAACAAAACTCTCTGAGGCTCAGCCCGGGAGAAAAACAAATCAGCAACAAGAACCCGCATCACAACCACTACCTCCCACATTCACACGTCAAGAAACTCACGGCCCTCAGACCCCAGCAGCTGCGAAGCAACTGACCACGGCGCTGGTCAGATCTGCAACGCCGCAGAGGGTGCTAAGAATCTCTGGATCCAGACAGGCTGCCATTGAAACCTCAACTTGGCCACGTTTAACGCTAGAACCTTATCTAGAGAGGGAAGTCTAGCTGGACTATTCGAGGAGCTAGAGGGTGTTAAATGGGACATAATATGGCTCAGTAAGGTTAGGAGGACAGATGAGGCTTATACGGTGCTACAAAATGGGCACGTCCTTCCCTATAGGGGCTTGGCTGACAAAAGAGAACATGAACAGTGAGTGGGGTTCCTAATTCACAGAATCATAGCTGGCAACAGAGAAAAATACTATAGCATTAATGAAAGGGTTGTTGGTACCGTAATAAACTGACTGAAAGATACAAGATGAAGGTGGTGCAGGCTTACGCGCCTGCATCCAGCCATAATGACGCTTCATTTGAAAGCTTCTATGAAGACGTGGAATTGGCAATGAGTAAGGTAAAAACACACTATACTATACTGATGGGAAACTTTAGGACAAAGGTAGGGAAGAATCAGGCTGGAGACCAGGCAGTAGGAGACTATGGCATCGGTACTAGTAACGCCAGAGAAGAGCTACTAGTAGTATTCGCAGAACGCAATAATTTAGGGATTTTAATACCTTCTATCGAAAACAAGGAAACCGTAAGTGGACATGAAGGAGCCCTAATGGCGAGAATAAGAACGAAATAGACTTTATAAGGAGTGCACACCCAGGCATCGTGCAGGATGTGGAAGTGGTTGGCAAGGTACGATGCAGTGACCTTAGAATGGTACGACCTGGAATTCGCCCTAGACTTGAAGAAGGAACGACAGAAACTGATACGCATGAAGGCAATCAATGAGCTAGCACTGAGAGGGAAAGTACAGGAATTCAGAGACTCTCTTCAGAACAGGTACTCGGCTCTTAGTGAGGAAACCAACCTTAGCGTAGATACAATGAATAATAATTATCACGGAGTGTGCAGTGGAAGTTGGAGGAAGGTTAGTTAAACAAGACACTGGCAAGGTTTCCGAGGAAACGAAGAATCTCATTAAGAAGCGTCCAATCATGAAAGTCTCAAGTACGGCAGACAAAATAGAACTGGCAGAGCTCTCAAAGCTGATTAATAGGCGTAAGGTATGCGATGTGAGAAGGTATAACATGGAGAGGCTTGAACACGCTCTGAAAAACAGAGGAAGCGTCAAAGCAGGGAAGAGGAAACTTGGGAAAGGCAAAAGTCGGATGTATTCACTAGGGGACAAAGAAGGCAAAATAACTACCGATCTGGATAGGATAGTTAAAATAGCGGAGGAGTTTTACAGAGATCTGTACAGTAGCAGAGATAACCACGACTTTAATACTATAAGAACTGGCAGTTACCCAGATGACACCCCACCAGTAAGGATAGAATAAGTCAGAAAACCTTTGGAGAGCATGCAAAGAGGCAAAGCTACTGGTGAGGATCAGGTAAATTAGATATGCTGAAAGATCGAGGATAGGTTGTGTTAGAAAAACTAGCCACCCTGTTTACGAGATGTCTCCTGACGGGAAGAGTACCAGAGCCTTGGAAGAACGCTAACAGCATCTCAATGCATAAGAAAGGAGATGACAAGGACTTGAAGAATTATAAGCCGATCAGCTTGCTCTCTATAGTATACAAACTATTTACAAATGTAGTTGCTAACAGAGTAAAGAAAGTATAGAATTCAATCAACCAAAGGAACAAGCAGGATTTCGGCCAGGCTACTAAACAATCGACCACATTCATACTATCAATCAGGTAATAGAGAAATGCTCAGAATATAACCAACCACTATACCTAGCCCTCATAAATTACGAGAAGGCGTTTAACTCAGTAGAAATATCAGCCGTCATGCAGACACTGTTGAGTCAGGGCGTCTATGAAGTATATATAAACATCCTGGAAGAAATCTACAGGGGATCAACTGCTACCATAGTGCTTCACAAAGAACGCAACAGAATACCAATCAAAAAGGGTGTAAGGAAGGGGGACACAATCTCCCCAATGCTATTTACCGCGTGCTTACAGGAGGTTTTCAGAAGCCTAGAATGGGAACAGTTAGAAATAAGAGTTAATGGACAGTACTTTAGTAACCCGCGCTTTGCCAATGACATTGAATTGCTGTGTAACTCAGGGGACGAATTGCAACTCATGATTACGGAGTTAGACAACGAGAGCAAAAAGATGGGTTTTAAAGTTATTATGCAGAAAACGAAAGTAATGTACAACAACCTCGGAAAACAGCAGCGCTTTGAGATAGGTAATAGTACACTTCAAGTTGTAAAAGACTATGTCTACATAGGGCAGGTAATAACCGCGGAGCCAAACCACGACATTAAAGTAACTAGAAGAATAAAAAAGGGTGGAGAACATTTCGCAAGCACTCTCAAATTATGACAGGTAGATTGCCACTATCCCTCAAGATGAAGGTATATAACAGGTGTATCTTGCCAGTACTTAGCTACAGAGCAGAAACCTGGAGACTTACAAAGATGGTTCAGCTTAAGTTGAGGACGACGCAGCGAGCAGTGGACAGAAAAATGGTAGGTGTAACCTTAAGATCCAAGAAGAGAACAGGGTGGATTAGGGAACAAATGGGGCTTGCGGATATTATAGCTGAAGTCAAGAAGAGGAAATGGACATGGGCCGGGCATGTGGCGCGTAGACAGGATAACCGCTGGTCATTAAGGGTCTTCTGTCTCCCCCTAACCCACTTGCTTTCTCTGGAGTCCCAGAGAAAGCAAGTGGGTTAGGGGGAGACAGAAGGTTAGGTGGGCAGATGAGATTAAAAAGTTCGCGGGTATAAATTGGCAGCAGCAAGCACAGGACCGGGTTAACTGGCGGAACATGGGAAAGGCCTTTGTCCTGCAGTGGACGTAGTCAGGCTGATGATGATGATGAACATATTACACTGATCATGTCACCCTTCAAAATGACCTAGACCTCGTTAGCAGTCGGTGTACTAAGTGGTTAATGAGTTGGAATACTACAAAATGTAAAATATTGTCCGTTTGCCTCACAAGCTTGACTTCCTCGTCAGCTCTATTTGACACGGATCATCGAAATCATTCAAAACAGAACAGCCCGATCCATCTTTCATAACTACCAATGCCATAGCAGTATTACTCAAATAAAACATGATATCGAGTTACAGTCATTAGAAACTCACTGTAAGACAGCCCTCCTTGCATTGTTTCACAAGTATATCTATTATATGAAGGCATCTATTTTTCCTTTGTACTCACCAGATCACAGGTCAGCACGTGCGCAAAATAAGCTCAGCTTTATGCATCTTTTTGGCAGAACACACGCAATAAACCTATCCGCTTTGCCACGGGCAGTTTCGCTGCGTTATTATCTCCCGATGCGATAGTTCAGTGACTAACAACTAGGTGTTCTGAGAGCAACTAAACTGTCACAACACGTAGCATCACTTCATAGCCCTTTATATGGATGTGCATAAATTTGACATTTTCTTTGTAAACAATGTGTCAGTGATCAGTTCTGTTGTTAGGTTGTATCCAACTTGTGTAGCTCAAGTGTATACGTTCTCGTTGTTCTATATTGTTTGTTTTCCTGTACATGCCCTCTTATGCTCTAAGAAGAGCCTATAAGGTATGGTAAATTGATAAATAAACAAATTATATATGACTATGACACTTCCAGATGGCCGAAGTGGCAGCAATTTCTTATTGAACCATTTTTTGTAGTGGTCACCAATATTCTCACTGTAGTAATCACCTAAGCTTTTCTTTGCGCGGAACACTGCACCTCTGTGTTCCTGAAGGCCAATTCGGCTCCCGCGATTAGTCACAATAGGCCACTTTCTCCACCATGGTCTTGAAAGCCTGCGTGCAGCTCAAATCGACACGCTTTATGGACGGTATCATTGGTTCAGTCAACCCACACTAGTCTACAGGTCTGGTCAGCGTTGACCCATGCTCTGTCGATGTCAAAGATCAGCCTACCTTGTCGCCACTACTCCGCAATCTGACGCAAGTACCGGTGGTAAGGCTGCACAATGTTCACAACTTCCATGAGGATAGCATTAGGCTGCTTCTCATATTGTTAGTCCAGCTTCTTTAACATGATGTGCATAGTTGCCCTCATAGCAGATGGCAGCTAGCTCACTGTCTTCTTTGAAGTGGGGCATAAGGTTAGTGACAGTGGGTATATTGTTTCTGCGGAAAAAAAACGGCACAGTCTTTCGCAGCACTCTCAGGTCAATGCTGTTTGGAGACTTTTCGCGCTTGCATCCTTTCTCAGCACAACGATTGTTCTCTCCCCTTACTCTGCCCACCTTTTCTTTTTCAAACCCAAACTCGTACAGCGTCCACTAACTCACCTTTGTTGGCTGTGCAGTCCTCCAAATGGGAAAGTTCGTGCTGGCTCCTTCGCCGCATTCATTCCAAAGCGTTTTTAGGAAGGTTAACTCAAGTGTCCTCGCCTCTTTCGAGTAAAAATGAACTCTTCAAGAACGGCATGACCTCATTATTTTTCAAGATCTCATACATTATTCAAGAATGCCATTGAATAAGTGCTCAATCAGTGAATAGATTTTTTGCATACCTTCTCTGAATGTGGAAGGAACTATTCAATCAACGACGTTGGTGAAAAGTTCAAAAAGAAACTATAATACTAAAGTGAATATTCCCAAAAATAATCGCAGCAAAACACACCCATTCCGTTTCAAGTAATACGAGCACGCACAAAAGCACTTATTGTAGTTATTAAAACAACAAAAGTACACGCCCGAAAAGCGTACTACTCTGAAGTACACTAGAATACCACCACTGTGCACCCCGTCCACGCAGTGGTGTCTGCGTAAGTAGGTGTATATTTTATTTATTTATTTATTTATTTATTTATTTATTTATTTATTTATTTATATACTTACTTATTTATTTATTTATTTTTTTATTTACACATACTGTCAATTCCAGAGGGATTATAACAGGTGGACAATCTAAGGCAGTGATTAAGTACAGTCAATAGAAAGCGAAAAAAAATAAGAAAAAAGAATTACCAAAACAACGACAAAAAAAGAAAACATATAAGCACATTTGTCAAAGTACAATCATATGCCACTTTACTTAAATAACAAGAAATATCACATAGCACCATATTATGTTGGCGAGGTTATCAAGTCGCTTTCTACTAGTTTTGAGAAAGTGGCTAAGGATGAGCTACTTGTAATAGAGGGGGACAGGTTCCATTCTCTGATCGCAAGCGGGAAGAACGAGAATTTAAAGGCATCTGTGTGAAATCTGTAAAACGTTTAATGTGTGTACGGCACCACGGACCGGAGCTAACGGGGAGGGGGGTCAACTCCCTCCCTAACCTAGCCGTGCGTGGCTGAGCCGTGTTCAGAAAAGGGGATGCTGAGGGTCGAGCCGGTCGAGCCGGGTGATTGTACCTTTAAGGCTCCCAGGTAGAGGCAACACACTTCTTTGGCCCCAGCTTCACGATGGCACCCCTGGGCTGACCTAACCAGGGGAAGCTGGCAGTCGCTTTTTCGGATCTCTCTCTCCCTACATCTTCGTCTTTCTCTAACACATTTTATCTGTCCTGTCACCTTCTCATTTCTGTTTACTAATGAATTTCCTGGCGGTGAGGTATAACCTGATGTAGCTATCCAGCCTATGGTAATCATAGCAGGTTATAGTGGCGATCTATGGCTAACGTCTCAAAGTGTTTACTTTCAACCTTATAGCGTCCCCTTGTTGAGTTCGGTGGTGAGTGGCCACCATCACCGCCGAACTTTTTAGCCTTTTTATGACAATAGCTCCAACCCCCCCCCCCCTTCTTCCTGATCGCTTCCTAAAAAGGTGGCACACCGAAAACACAACCCTACTCAACACACCAAATCCGACGTTCCTAAAGTACCATGTGATCCAGAGTCAAAATGAAAATTAGACAGTCCGGGCGATTTCACCTTTCCTCGTGTTCAAAACTCTCCCAGAAGCAATAGGTCTAGGTTATAAACTGACGAAGGTGTGACGTGGCGATCATCTTCTGGAGGTTCGTGACAAAGCTCAGTGCGAGAAGCTGTCTAAACTTATAGCATTTGCGAAACCTCTGTTTCGGTGGGCCCACACTGGTCAATGAACACTGTCCGCGGCGGGATTTCTGACGATGACCTTATTCAACTTTCTAAAAGTGAACTGCTCGAAGGTTGATTGGACCAAAACGTGGTCAAAATCCAGCGAAGAACAATAATGCGCAACAACAAACAGACCCCTAAAAACACATATTACTTTCGGAACTAGTGGCCTACTAGGATCAAGCAAAACTGGCTATTGTAAGCTCAGTGTTAGACCATACATTTCCAATCCCTGTCGATGTTTCCAGTGTCAATGTTTCGGGCATGGATCGCAGAGTTGCAGAGGGCGCACCACTTGCGCAAAGTGTGGATCCATTAAACACATATCCGATAAGTGCACCAGAGAAGCAACTCACTGTTCGAACAGTAAAGGAGATCACCCTGCCTACACATGGAAAAAATATTTTTTCCATGCCCGACATGGAAAAAATAGAAACAAATAATAGACTTCAGGTCAAATTCAATCTGTCATTCCAAGAAGCACATCGACTTTTTCTACTACACAAGCTGTCTTTTCCCTCCTTCACCGATCAGACACGCTGGGGCACCGCGCTAAACGTTTCTGCACCCGCAAATGTCACACCGAGTGTCACCGCGACCGTGCCACCAGCATCCGCGGCTGGAGAAGCCTGTACTGCTCCACCACCAGAAAAACGGGGTTGGCAGACCCTCGTGTCTGCTGGACTTCAGACCAGTGCAAGTGCAGTTAGGTCCGAAAATTTGGTGAATGTGAAAATTTGGTGAAAGGCACTATCCACCACCTCACAAGAGGTGACTGATACAAATATAACTCCTCCGGTGCCTCAGGCGTCAAAAAATAGGCAAAACGTTTTGGAGCGCACCAAGAAAAAAACCCGAACTACAGGGCCCGCAAAAGGCCCTTTAACATAAGGCAACACTTTTGTACACACAGCACCTCACATCATTACAATGACACAAATACTACAGTGGAATGCCAAAGGACTGCTGAGGAACCTTGACGATATCTATGAACGTTTGCACAAACATACACCAAAAGTGCTATGCGTACAAGAAACAGACCTGAAAACGAAACACACCAACCTTTTACGTCGTTACGTTATTTTTCTAAAGAATGCAGATCATCCCGTCGCGTCGTCTTGTGGTTTTGCCATTATAGTCAATAAAAGGATTGTGTGCACATACCTACCTTTACGAACATCTCGAGAGGTGGTGGCTAGTCGAACAGTTCTTTTGAATAAGCTCGTGACCATCTGCTCTCTTTGTATATCTCCACACCGCCGTCTTGAAAAACATGAAAACAGTCCTTCATCGACAAACTTCCAAACCCTATATTGTCATAGAAGACTTCAATGCACATAGTGGCCTCTGGGGTGGCTCTCGCTGCGATGCGCGAGGTCACCTGATTGAACAGTTCCTTTTCTTCCACAGTGCGTGCCTCCTGTATCTAACATGGCCAAATCATTACAACATGACTAACAATACGTACTCAACAATAGACTTCAGCATAACATCTCCCTCCAACACTCCTGCCTCAACTTAAATGGGAAGTCACTAATAGTTCATATCGAAGTGACCATTTTCCTATCGCTTTCAGCACATCAATAGCAAATGCATGTCCTCCACAAGTGCCGAAGTGGCTGACCAACATAGCCGTTTGGAACAGTTTCAAAAAATGACTGTTACCTTGGACAGACATAGGGATGTTGAGCATAGATGCTGCTGTGGGCTACTTTACAGCTTTCTTGGTTGATGCTGCCACAAATTGTATTCCAAACAATGTAGACTGTCAGACAAAAGACGAGTCCCAAGGTGGAATAACGAGTGCCGTAATGCGTGCAAAAACAAAATAAGGTATAGAAGTCACTTCGAGGGTCACCGACAGCCGAGAATCTTACAAACTTTAAGAACATTAAGTCGCAAGGCAGGCGAACACGCCGACAAGCAAGAAGAGAAAGATGACATAAATTTTTATGGGGCATTAATTCATACACAGATGAGATGAAAATCTGGAACATGTTTGGTAAGGTAGCAGGTCGAAAAGCACACTCAATTCTTGTACGCACAAGGAGAGAGAGTTTGTAATACCAGGCGAACACTCTCGGGGCACACTTCGAACAGGTCTCCACCTCATTTCTTTACAGTGCAGCGTTTCAAAGTTACAAAGAAAAAAAATAGAAAAACAAAAATAGAGCGCAAATTAACACTGACGCATACAATGAACAATTAGACTTAGCTGAGCTCTAAGCATCACTAAGCTGCTGCAACCAAACCGTTCGCGGCTCCGACCGCATAGTATACCAAATGCTGAAACGTTGCGCCATGAAACCCGAAAACACTCCTTTCCTTGTTCAACACCATTTGGCTTTCCGGTGAAATTCCTTTCGCCTGGAAAGAAGCCATCATCTTTCCAATTCTTAAACAGGGCAAGGGCCCGTCTTCAGTGTCCAGCTATAGGCCAATGGCGTTAACTAATTGCCTTCGCAGGGTCTGAGAAAATGAGAAATTGTCGAGAATGCTCTTCTTTGAAACTATTGGCCTACTCGACCCATACCAGTGTGGTTATCGAAAATCTACGTCAACCACTGACCACCTTGTCCTTATCGAGGCACATTTTCGTGATACTTCTATTTATAAACAATTCTTTCTGTGTTCTAGATATAGAGAAGGCCTGCGACACTGAATGGCGCTTTGACATACTCCAAGACTTAACACACTGACGTGCGCAGGGTAGAATGTTATCAATATTTGAAATCTACCTAACCAACCGAACATTCCGTCTCCGAGTGGGCACTGCTTTGTCCCGTAGATTCATTCAAGAAACAGCATTGCAGTAAGGAGGCGTTTTGAGCTGTACACCACTTATAGTCAAAATGAACTCCTTTTGCCTCGGTTTTTCACGAAATATGTTTTACTGCACATATGTTGATGATGTACAGGTCAGTTTTAAGTCATGTAACCTCTTCATGTGTACACGCTAGGTCCTATTAGGTTTGACAATATGTAGAAATAGACGGATGAAAAGGGGTTTCAACTGAACGCACATAAAAACACTTGCATGTTATTTTCTAGAAAGAAGGGCCTTCATCTTGATCTTGGCATCGACCTGCATGGTCATTGTCTGCCAGTAAAGAGCGAACATAAGTTTCTTGGCATACTAATAAACACAAAGCAGACCTTCACATCACACATTAATCATATCAAAGGGAAAAGTAAAAAAAGCATGAATATTCAAACTACATGAGGTAGTGACAAGAAGTGCTTGCTGAACTTTTACAAAAGCCTCATTCGCACTTGCTTAGACGGGGCTGTCATTTATCAATCAGCAACAACAAGCGCTTTAAAGATGCTGGATCCTGTGCACCATTTGGGCATCCGCCTTTCTACGGGTGCTTTTTGCACTAGTCTCGCGGAGAGCATGTATGTAGATTCGAAATAATGGTGACTCCACCTACTGAGATGTTACGTGTCTTTTGTGTAGTTTTTGAAGGTGAAGGCAGACAAACAACACTGCTCTCATCTGATGATTGATGATTAGTCAAATATGGCTTTTTCCAGAACCGTCCTTCGTTAGGCTGCCCTACTCACTCCATGTGAGGGGCTTCGCCGAAAAAACAGGCACAAGACTTCTCGAACAGAGTTTGATGGCTCCTGCTTCATATCTGCCGTCATGGCAGTGGCAGCTCATTGACTGTGATGGCTCTTTCGCGGAAGTCACAAGGCACGTGCCACTTGCACACATTCATACATACTTCCTCGAACAACCTACACATACCCTGAGTTCTTTACCGATACCTCAAAGTCCAACACCTATGTTACATATGCAGCGGTAGGCCAATTCTTTTCAGAGGCCAGTGTTATCCATCCTGATGCAAGTATTTTCACTTGAGAAGCTGATGCAATACTGGCCATTGTAACACACATCAAACAGATAAAACTGCAAAAGGCTCTAATATACACAGACTTCCGATGTGTGGTGAAATCCTAAAAACTCCTAAAAACATAAAAACCCCTTCTTAGTTTCTCTTTACTAACATTTACGCACTGTATACACATCAAAACAGCATGCCGTTGTCTACTGGGTGCCAGGGAACCGTGAGATACAAGGAAATGTTTCGGCGGACAAGCTGGCTGCATCCGCCTACGACACCACTTTCAATGCATATATACCAATCCCTGCACTTGACTTAAAAGCTTTTGTAAAACAAAAGCTCAGGGCTATTGGCAGAGCACGTGGGATAGACAAGCAGACAATAAACTTCATGCTATTACTCCGCAACTTGGTAATTCGCTGCCACTATCAAAATCACGACACACAGAAGTAACACTTACAAGGCTAAGAACAGGACGCACACACTCTACACACTCACATATTTTGCCTGCCGGCGATACACCATTGTGTGAAAGATGTAAAGAACCACTAACGGTTCTCAACATCCTCGTCCAGTGCCATGAGTTAGATGCTCTTAAAAAAAGGCACTTTTTACTGCCGTACTGACAGCAGTTCCCACTACACCATGTGATGCTCATCGGTAGGAATCCTCTTTTTAAACTCTAATCAATTTTATGTTTTTAAAAGATGCTGATAGTTTTCACCCCATATTTCGAGGTGATCCGTAGCTTAACCTCTGTACAGAGGTCACGGCTGTGATGGCCCTCTCCACCAACATTGTCATTTATTTTACGGCCATGTGCTTGATGTCACCGGTTTGATTTTAATATTGTTTAGTTTAAACCCGAATCAGAATGTGAAATTGTAGCCCCTTTACAGCCTCGTAACACTATCATTGTTCATAATCTGTTTATATTGCTTCAATAACGTACCAATGCTTTTCCCTAATCATTGTTCATGGCGCCCTTTGGCCATTAGATGACGTTTGCACCAATAAACACCATATATCATCATCAACAACAACTGTGCACCCCGTAGCTTCCACAGCGCTGCAACCAGCTTGTGAGATGGAGTATAAAGCGACAGGTCAGCCATGATTTCTTTCCAACAAGACAATGCTTTATGCTGGGATACACCAAAACTTCACTGACGGTAACGTGACAGCGTCGTCGACGACGCAGAGAGACACTCGAGAGTGGCTGGGGTCGGCGTAAGCTGTTGTGGCGTTTGTGGTCGTGAAAGTGACTAGACGGCGTCGAATGTCAATTATAGCACCATGCTCCCTGAGAAAATCCATGCCAATGATTAGGTCTCGAGAACACTGCCGGAGAACGCTTAAACTAGCAACAAATGTACAACCGCGGGCTTGCAGTCTTGCCGTGCACATACCGAGTGGCGTGACGATATGCCCGCCAGCTGTATGAAATGGCGTTCGGTTCCAAGGCGTCGTTACTTTCTTGAGAAGGGCGGCCACCTTTTGGCTAATTATGGAATAGTCCGCACCAGTGTCCACTAAAGCGCTGACTTCGCGACTATCTAGCAGAACAGGAATATCTAAGGAAACACTTCCGCAATCAGCCGGGGGTGTCGTTGTCGATGTATCGTCGGTATCTTCAGTCCGCGTCGATAGGGGACCTTGAGCATGACCAGACTGAGCGGCCTTGCCCCTGAAGGTCACTGAGGCTAGTTTTCCCGACGCAGGCTAGGTGACCGGCCCTGCGCCACGCCCGCATAGGTGCGATGATTCGGCGAGAAGCGCCGTGGTGATGGAGTGCATGAATGGTGCCGAGATGTCGATCCGTGCTGCTGAGCAACGTAGTCAGCGATTTCCGGAGGCCGCTGGCCGAACCTAGTAGGTGGGGAGTTGGCCGAAAAACCACGTAGTCCCTGCTGTCGATAAGTGCACTGTCGGTAGATGTGCCCAGGTTCACCACAGTGATAGCAAAGGGGACGTCGATCGGGGGCGCGCCACACGTCTGATTTTCGCAGAATCGGTCGGCGGTCACTGAGGTACAGGCCTGCTTGAACTGTCTGAAGCATGACTGGGGCTGTGGTATAAGGCGGAGTGAAATGTTGTGCAGGTTGGCGCAAAGTTTGGCCTGCCGGAAGCATGGCAGGGGCCACGGTGGGAAGCGGAGCCAAAGGTGGTGCTGGCTGGAGCAGAGTTTGCGCATACGACATGCGAGGGGAGTCATTTAGGGGCCGCGGCTCTGTCTGGCAGGATGGTTCTCGTAGTGCCTGCTGAACTTCATCTCGGACGATGCCGGACAAAGATCTGAAAGTGGACGCTGAGAGTACAGATAACTTCTGCAGTTATTCGCGAATTACAGAGCGTATGAGCTCTCGAAAGAAGTCGATGTGGGCCCCAAGACCACCCATGTAGTCTATAGCAGAAGCAAAGTTCGTACGTCTGGGTCTGTTGCCGAAGCGTGCTTTCAATCAGGACGGCTTCAGCAAGAAACTCTGACGTAGTCTTGGGGGGGCTGCGTACAAGACCACCGAACAACTGCTCCTTCACTCCACGCATCAGGTATCGCGCCTTCTTCTCTTCCGGCATGTGAGGGTCGGCTCGTCGAAAAAGACGCGTCATGTCCTCAACATACATTGCTACGCCTTCATTTGGCATTTGCATACGACACTGGAGTTCACGTTCTGCTCGCTCTCGGCGATCGGGACTTGCATACGTTTCAAGAAGCTGGCGTTTGAAGTCCACCCATGATGTGAACACACCTGCCCGGTTTTCGTACCAAACACGTGCCCCGTCATTCAAACTGAAGTAGACATGTTAGAGCTTGTCTGTGTCATTCCACATTTTATCAGCGGCAACGACGTCATAGTGGACTAGCCAATCTTCAACATCCTCATGGACAGCAACATGAAAGGGATTCGGCGTTTTTGGTTTGAACAGTGTATATTGCAATGGCGTTGTGCCTTCCATACCGGCTGGGTTGGAGCCGCTTGGGACGGCGCTGCCTGGAATAGTTGGGGCCGTCATCTCCTCTGAGAGAAGTCCGAACTCAGGATCCAGTCCACGGATCCTGCGGCTAGCACGGTGAACAGGCGTAACCACTGGTATGGGGCTGGAGCTTCTTGCACTAGGAGGGGTTCGGTGCATAAAGTACCCAGCACCTCCACCAGTTGTCACGCGCTAAGAGCTCGAAGGAACGTATAAATGGACGCGAATGTCAAAAATCTCAGAGACAAAGAAGGACGTCTCCGCTGGCACGGGTTGCTCGTCTTCGTCTTCCTCGTTCACCGGCACAGAACTGACCCACTGTTCACAGGCACAGAACATTATCATCATCATCAGCCTGGCTACGTCCACTGCAGGACAAAGGCCTCTCCTATGTTCCGCCAGTTAACCCGGTCCTGTGCTTGCTGCTGCCAATTTATACCCGCAAACTTCTTAATTTCATCTGCCCACCTAACCTTCTGTCTCCCCCTAACCCGCTTCCCTTCTCTGGGAATCCAGTTAATCACTCTTAATGACCAGCGGTTATCCTGTCTACGCGCTACATGCCCGGCCCATGTCAATTTCCTCTTCTTTACTTCAACTATGATATCCTTAACCCCCGTTTGTCCCCTAATCCACTCCGCTCTCTTCTTGTCTCTCAAGGTTACACCTACCATTTTTCTTTCCATTGCTCGCTGCGTCGTCCTCAATTTAAGCTGAACCCTCTTTCTGAGTCTCCAGGTTTCTGCTCCGTAGCTAAGTACCGGCAAGATACAGCTGTTATATACCTTCCTCTTAAGGGATAATGGCAATCTACCTGTCATAATTTGAGAGTGCTTGCCGAACGTGCTCCACCCCATTCTTATTCTTCTAGTTACTTCAATCTCGTGGTTAGGCTCTGCGATTATTACCTGCCCTAAGTAGACATAGTCTTTTACAACTTCAAGTGCACTATTACCTATCTCGAAGCGCTGCTCCTTGCCGAAGTTGTTGTACATTACTTTCGTTTTCTGCAGATTTATTTTAAGACCCACCTTTCTGCTCTCCTTGTCTAACTCCGTAATCATGAGTTGCAATTCGTCCCCCGAGTTACTCAGCAATGCAATGTCATCGGCGAAGCGCAGGTTACTAAGGTATTCTCCATTGACTCTCATCCTTAACTGTTCCCATTCTAGGCTTCTGAAAACCTCCTGTAAGCACGCGGTAAATAGCATTGGGGAAATTGTGTCCCCCTGCCTTACACGCTTCTTGATTGGTATTCTGATGCTTTCTTTATGAAGCACTATGGTAGCAGTTGATCCCCTGTAAATTTCCTCCAGAATGTTTATATATACTTCATCTACGCCCTGATTCCGCAGTGTCTGCATGACGGCTCATATTTCTACTGAATCAAACGCCTTCTCGTAATCTATGAAGGCTATGTATAGTGGTTGGTTATACTCTGAGCATTTCTCTATTACCTGATTAATAGTATGAATGTGGTCAATTGTTGAGTAGCCTGTTCGAAATCCTGCTTGTTCCTTTGGTTGATTGAATTCTAATGTTTTCTTTACTCTGTTAGCAATTACCTTAGTAAATAGCTTGTACACTACAGAGAGCAAGCTGATCGGCCTGTAATTCTTCAAGTCCTTGTCATCTCCTTTCTTATGTATTAGGATGAAGTTAGCGTTCTTCCAAGACTCTGGTACCCTTCCCGTCTGGAGACACCTCGTAAACAGGGTGGCTAGTTTTTCCAACACAATCTGTCCTCCATCTTTCAGCAGATCTGATGCTACCTGATCCTCACCAGCAGCTTTGCCTCTTTGCATGCTCTCCAAAGCTTTTCTGACTTCTTCTATCATTACTGGTGGGGTGTCGTCTGGGTTACTGCTAGTTCTTATAGTATTAGGTCGAGGTTGTTTCGGCTACTCTACAGATCTCTGTAAAACTCCTCCGCTATTTTAACTATCCTATCCATATTGGTAGTTATGTTGCCTTCTTTGTCCCTTAGTGCATACATCGTAATTTTGCCTATCCCAAGTTTCCTCTTCACTGCTTTGAACCTTCCTCCGTTTTTCAGAGCGTGTTCAATTCTCTCCATGTTATACATTCTTACATCGCATACTTTACCTCTAATATTCAACTTCGAAAGCTCTGCCAGTTCTATTTCGTCTGTTGTACTTGACACTTTCATGGTTTGACGCTTCTTAATTAGGTTCTTCGTTTCCTGAAAAAGCTTGCCAGTGTCCTGTCTAACTACCCTGCCTCCAACTTCCACTGCACACTCAGTAATGATACTCGTCAGATTATCATTCATTGTATCTACGCTAAGGTTGGTTTCCTCACTAAGAGCCGAGTACCTGTTCTGCAGCGGCACTCTGAATTCCTGTACTTTCCCTCTCAGTGCTAGCTCATTGATTGGCCTCCTGCGTATCAGTTTCTGTCGTTCCTTCATCAAGTCTAGGCGAATTCGAGACCGTACCATTCTATGGTCACTGCATCGTACCTTGCCAACCACTTCCACATCCTGCACGATTTCTGGGTGTACGGTCATTATAAAGTCTATTTCTTTCTTATTTTCGCCATTAGGGCTCCTCCATGTCCACTTGCGGTTGTCTCGTTTTTGGTAGAAGGCACTGAAAATCCGCAAATTATTGCGTTCTGCGAATTCTACTAGTAGCTCTCCTCTGGCGTTTCTAGTGCCGATGCGATAATCTCCTACTGCCTGGTCTCCAGCCTGCTTCTTTCCTACCTTTGCATTAAAGTCGCTCATCACTATAGTATACTGTGTTTTTACCTCACTCATTGCCGATTCCACGTATTCATAGAAGCTTTCAACTGAAGCGTCATCATGGCTGGATGTAGGCGCGTAAACCTGTACTACCTTCATCTTGTATCTTTTATTCAGTTTAATTACAATACCTACCACCCTTTCATTAATGCTATAGTATTCCTCTATATTGCCAGCTATGTTTCTGTGAATTGGGAACCCCACTCCGAGTTCTCTTCTGCCTGCCAAGCCCTAATAGCAAACGACGTGCCCATTCTGTAACACAGTATAGGCCTAATCTGTCCCCCTAATCTCACTGAGCCCTATTATATCCCATTTAACACCCTCTAGCTCTTCAAATAGTACAGCTAGACTTCCCTCACTAGATAAGGTTCTAGCGTTAAACGTTGCCAAGTTCAGGTTCCAATGGCGGCCTGTAGTCCAGAGATTCTTAGCACCCTCTGCTGCGTTGCAGATCTGACCGCCGCCGTAGTCAGTTGCTTCGCAGCTGCTGAGGACTGAGGGCCGTGAGTTATTTGGCGTATCCATGTGGGAGGTTGTGGACAGATACTGCACCAGGGTGGCCAATCCTTCTCTGGTGAGGGAGTGCGTTCCCGGCGGTGGTTACCGGTGAGGCCGCACCTCAGGGCTCTTATTGTAGTTCCATCAACACGCGATTTTTTTTGGTTTGGAACTGCGTGGCACCAGGCACGTGGTCTGACTGTTGTTGTTTTCGCAGATTCACACTGTTTTCCGTTCCTAAAATTTAAAATTTTCGTTTGTAAGAGCAGTATTTGTAGCTGTTGAATTCCTTGTATCTTCACGAACAAATAGACACCACTCTGACCCTCCTAGGACCGAAATTGCTAAAGTTATAGGTAGATAAGGTATAGGTAGATATGTGCAGAGCTCACTTACTCGTGCTGCTGACGCGGCCGCTTCCGCTCCCGCAGTTGGAATAATCTCTGCTTATTGTCTAAGAGGTGGAGGAGCAGTTCCGGTGGGCTCAATTCGCTGTGGAATTTCGCCAAACCTAGCTCAAGCAGTGACAGCAGTCCGGCAACACTGAGTGTGTCTTCTGAATAAGTCTCTTTTGATGCTCTCAGTTGAATTGGGCGCTCGCGGTTTTTTCTACGGCTATCTCCGCATTTTAACGACTCAATTGAGACATGATTTGTCGTCCTGGGGTGTGTAAAAGCCGAGATATGACTCGTCCTCAAAGTGGCTTGGTCCCAAACAAGATGGCAGTCCCCATATGGTCATAAGGTGAGAAAAATTGCTTGTGGGTTTGTTTTCGCCGGTCAGAAACTGGTAAGATTGAGCTCAGAGCCCGAAATCCTCCTTCTGCTTGATTTAATAATGGCACCAATATTTGTTGTGATCTTTTGCCTTTTCATTCAATCTTTGAGCACGAAGGGGCAGGTGCTAAAGTCCCCTGTCAACATGGCAGCCCCCATAGGGCGGATACACGTGTTACTCACAGTTGATTTTCGGTGAAGAAAAACCGTTTTTTTCCCCGCAGATTCAAGATAAGATGGTAGCGGCGAGGCTCCGAAACGTCCCAAGAAGAATCGAGGGTGGTTTTTTTAGGTACGAAGTAGCTTCTCTTGCGGAATTCCTGATTTGATCGAAGTGGAGCCAGTGGCTGCTGTTGTTAGGCCTACCTGAAGTATGAGTCGTTAATTTCTCAAGTTGTAACTGATTTGGGTGGCTAAACCGTGCTCCTCGAAGTGCTCCGAAGCCTCATAAGACCATGCGAGGAAATTTAGATTATTACTCACAGTTTTGACGGAGATTTGAGGTCCGAATGTTGAGCTGTTGGGAAACCGCTCAACCAACCCGGGCCCCCTGGTCGCCCAGTCGGCACAGAACACCAGGTGGCAATATGTACAAATGTACATCAAAGCTCCACCAAGAACAAAATCATTGCATTGCTCTTCGTGTTAGCCTGCGACGGTCAAGGTAGCACTGCTTTCGCATACACCCGTGGTGGTTCTCTGCAGCCTTCTGCTTGACACGAACTCGCACTGCACTGAAAAGAAAATCACCACAAATAGACGAAGTGAATGATGATGAGTACATGAAGCACCGGAGGATCAATCGGTTAAGCCCGTGCATTTGCTTCTGGAACAAGGAAATGAGTGACCAGTGGCGAAGCAACCTCACTCCTCAGGTGGAATACATATATATATATATATATATATATATATATATATATATATATATATATATTTGTTGAGACGTTTATTGGCGGACACTTGTCGATGATGCCTAACAGCGACAGTCAATGCGGGTACTGACTCTCTGCACGAGCTGGTCTTCTTTTTGCTAAAAAGGGCGACCCACTAGAAGGTGCTGGAGAGGACGACCCACTGTACGAAGGCTTCGCCACAATATATATATATAAATATATATATATATATATATATATATATATATATATATATATATATATATATATATATATATATATATATATATATATATATGAATAGTGAATATATACGAAGAATAAAGCGTTCGACACTCTAACCAATGAGCTATCCCGGCGGCCCTTCCCCCAGCCACTTTATTGGGTTTATATGTAAATTTCAACGTGTTAGTGTCAGTCAGCGCCATCTGTAGCCATAGCGGCGAGTGTGGAACACCCTTTTATGAGCCTTTGTGGCGTCACGTAGCACGTGAACTTATTACGAGCGGGCAGCTGACCAATAGTCTCTCGTATACAACCTAACGGCACCAAGTCTGCCAGTATGAGAACCTCGTCAATGAATAAGGGAAAGTAGTTTATACCTAAGGGCTCGTTTTTCGTGTTTTTCCGGCTCATAAAAGGGTGTTCCACACTCGCCGCTATGGCTACAGATGGCGCTGACAGACACTACAACTTTAAATTCACATATAAATCCAATAAAGTGGCTGGCGGAATGGCCGCTTGATAGCTGTGTGGTTAGAGCATCGAACGCGTTATTCAAGGATCGTAGGCTCGATTCTCGATTCCTGCTCATGGGAAGTTATTTTTTCCCTCACCTTTCTTTCTTCTTATTTACATTACAATTTCGTCTAATAACCTCCCTTATATTTTTCTTGGCATTATTGTCTGCTAGAGTTCATTAATATTGTCTCAAAACACCGAAAAACGAGCCCTTGAGTGTCCGTTCTCTCCTTTATATATATATATATATATATATATATATATATATATATATATATATATATATATATATATATATATATATATATATATATATATATGGCTGCATTTTTGATGGAGGCGAAAATGGTGTAGGCCTGTGTGCTCAGACTTGAGTGCGCGTTAAAAAACGCCAGGTGGTTGAAATTTCTGGTCTTTTACTACGGCGCTTCTCATAATCATATCGTGGTTTTGGGACAGCAAACCTCACATATCAATCAAGCAACTCACGAGCACTCAAGCAGCATTTGCGTACACTAACCATTACAACACACCATGCTACAGAACCGTCTGAAATGAAACAGGTTTGTGTAGGCTCTCATGAGTCGTTTTCACACGGCGCGAAAATTCCTGCACTTACTCCAAAGAACGGATGCTTTTCATGCCGTGTGCAATTTTTTGCGCACGTTTCATCGTGTGGAGGTGCAAAGAGCCCTTTTCGGGGTAACTGCGCAGTTACTCCGCTAAACGTTTTAGAGTGTATGTGTGCGTGTACATGTCTGTGAGCTCATCCTTCCTGAGAGAGAGAGAGAGAGAGAGAACTAAGCAGTGCTGCGAGTGTGTGCTTCTTTTTTTATTATAGCTGTATTTTGAGCTGTAGAAGACACCTAGAGCTGAATGAGAGCTAACTAGTCCGACCCCAATCAGGCCTTCATCGTAAAAAAACCACGGCCTTTCACCTTCTCCTTGGTCTGGTACATCAAGCGGCGGGGTAAGCTTAAAAGCTAAGCTTCCCGCTGTACTGGAGTCTACCGCTTTATTCTTCGGCACTATGCGGACTGCTTTCATCACTCTTTGTTATCGTAAGCAAGGCTGATCAGATATATCAGACTAAAGCGGAAACCTTTTTGTGGCGTTTATAGTGGGCAGAACTAAAGCATTATAAAAGATTTGTCACAGTCATCGCCTCACAGCAGCTTTGATAAAGCCGCGATGACGCTGTACATTTTTGATAAAAGCAAATTTTCTCGAAGCAGCAAACGCTCTGACTGGTCCATAAAACGACTGCTCGTTCCCATCCATAACAAAGGAAGTGCACGACAGTTTCGCGCCTTGTACTGTAACCCGCTTTGCAATGCTACAGTACATGACGCGAAAGAATCGCATAGGCGGCCCACATCGCAAGGAGCATTCAAGGACAATCGTCACAGCAGATAGTTAGAAAAAATTATACCAAATAAAAGATTTCCTGGTAACATTTTAATTTCCTTGTAACAATAAAACTGAACAATAAAACTGAGTGACTACAGTGGTGGAGGAAAACTTCGCCTTTGTTGTTGGTTTCCCCAGCGTGAAGCCGACAATGAACACTGTCAAATGTTGGGGGGGGGGGGCCTCAGACCCCCCTTTTCTTAAAGGGCGGGGGGGGGGGGGGGCTCGTGCCCCTTTTGCCCCTCCAGCTGGTATGCCTATGTGAGTGACAACACGCGTGAGCACTATATACAGTGTTGTTTTATTTGTAGAGTACATTATTCAGGTGCGAACTTCGTTTTACGCGTAGGGCAAATGAATTGCTCACTGTGATCGTCATCAATGGCAAGCTCCCGCTACAGCAGACCAACGCGTTCTTTCGACACTGTACAGCTTGAATCTTGGTGACTTTCGTCAACTTTTTGTGAAACCAAAGGTCATCACATACCTTCTGGCTGTGCCTGAAACTGCAGTCAAAGGAATGGCGCCTAAACTGAGCATCCGCACCCCCAAACTTCAGGTTGAGCACGCTTACGACGTTTTGCCGCCGCTTCCACGTTTTCGCCACCTCCAATTTCGCTTGCCTGCGTCGCCTTGGCGAGGCTGCTGACGAGCCCTCAGCTCTTCTTGTAGTTAAAGCGACACTAAAGGCGACTATTAGGTCGACGTTGATTTTTGAAATAGCGGTCAGGAAACCTCGTAGTGTTGCTTTTGTGCCAAAGAATAACCTATTTCGAAATAAAACCACGTTCTAGTTGTCCGCATCAGGTTAGTGTGTTTCAAATTACCCGCCTCAAGAAGCGGACCAACTGGACCCGTTCATGTCACTGTTCCTGTGCGCAACGTTGCCCAGTTTTACTGCGCTATTAGCAGCAGCCGAAAGCGGTGGGAGCCACAACAGCAACAATGGCCGGTGATCAATTTTTTGCGATGGGTTTCGAGATTTTGGACGTTTTTTGTTTCAACTGTACCCCGCTAAATGACATTACCTGTCTCATGTAACCACGCGAAAATTGACTTTTCGAACCAGTCGCGCCATTCCCCATAGTGACGTCCGGCGGTTCTTTTTTCAGTGAATCAAACAAAACCTAACTAGCATATTTATTGCGTCTTTTCATGTATGGAAGGTTTTTTATTTAGTGAAGTTATATTGATTACTAGAGATCAATTGTAGGCAGTGTTTCTGATATCATCGGGGTGATTTTGAAAATGTCCTACAGCGGCTCTTGTCTTCTAGTGCATTTACTTTGATTTTTGCGAAAGTAAGGCACCGTTGTTAGTATTATTGTCGTTTTAGATGTTGTCATTCAGTTTTCACTCTGACGTAAATTGTTATTTGACTTTAGTGTCGCTTTAGGCCACCACTCACGTCCTCCTTTCTTTGTACTCGTCCACAAAGGTGGCGCCGATATTGATTTATGGCCAAAGAGAGAGTGTGTGTGCGAATGTTGAGAGCGACTCATTTGGCACCGCCGCACTAGGTGGATTCCGTGTGAAACGGTTAAACTGTCGTCCGCGATCTCATGACGCCATGTAGCTCTTGCCGATGGGTGCCCATTCGTCCGACTCTTTCGACCATGTACTTCGCCTTTCTATCTCTTCTCTTTCTTCACTTGCGTGCGGCGAGTATTCTTTCTTCTGTGCCTTTCTCTTTCTTCTTTTCTCTTTATCTCCTTACTCCATCCCCAACAAGGTACATACCCGTATCGCATCAAGGCAGACACGGCTATGAAATTAGCTCATTTCTCCCTTCCACCAAGAACCATTTACTACTTATACTACTGATACTACTACTACCAATACCACTACTACTACTATTACTAATACTAATACTAATACTACCACTACTACTACTACCAATTCTAATACCGTGCCCCGTACACCGATCAATCTATACAGCATGTGTCGAGTGGACCGCCGAGCCCTAGTGGACTCCAATAAAACTACAGCGACGACAGATGGGAAGACATGGTTCGACGTTAAGGAACGTCGCCCTTGAAACTGCTGCAGTAAGCAGTGCACGAAAGCTACAATGTCCGCATATGCATGTTGTGCCTTGGGCATAGCTTTCGTCGAGCTTGGTGAAGTCAAGAGGCAGGTGGAACACTTTCGTGCATTCGCTGTTCAAGATGTCAGCCTCTGCCTCCTGTGTTGTCTGAGCGCAGTTTTGTAGTATATGCCCGAGCACGTGCGTGAGTTACCCGATTGCTCGGGGGCACATAGTTTGCCGTTTTCCTTCTCAATGATGACATGTTGCAGAAGTTCAAATCGAGTATTAGTGTATTTTTGTGGTTATCGAAGTAATATTTGCGCGGTATTCATATACTTCGTTCAGGCACATATAAACAACTTCTGCTGTCACAGAGTTTATATTGTGGTCGTGGCCGTTATTTATTTGTATGAAGATGTACCACTAGACGTCAATGCAGGTAGCATTCTAGCAGCACTCATACATATCAAAGAAACTTCGGTATATTAATGCCCGATCAACAATACTGCTTCCTTGAAGACACGTTTCCCATGTCTTCTTTCTTACTCTGCTTGAAAAATAAGGCTTGTTTTTTTTTCAGAGCCACCTACACGGTTTCGCTTGGTCAATACGACAAGCATTTGGTATCTCACTTGGATCTGACGTTCAAGGGAGACAAAGGGGCCTATGTAGACTATTATCTCAACAGAAGGCAGCATTCCAGATACGACCTTGTTAGTAGAGATATGAACGGATTCCATGCTATCCGGTATGAGGTAAACAATAACGACTTGCAGGTATGTGTGAATTAATTTTGTTCGCGAAGCACAAGTACTGTATAAATACCATCCGACACGCATTGCTTTGAGATTATGAATTCAGAAATATTTGCATGGTGATTAAGTTAAATTTGTATGCACATTATTAACACAACAGTTTACATGACTTACGGCAGCAATGTGGTGCTAGTTCTTGAAGAAACAACACAACTGACACAAGTGTAATTGCGGTGCGAACCGGTTCTTATAGAGTTCGTGTTTTTTTTAAAGTCGCGAATGACTCATTCACACACACACACACACGGACGGTCCTAAGGTCTTAATGGTCATGCCATGGAGACCTTTGTAGTGATTAGTCTGTTTTGTGCTATATTTAGGAGATGTACCATCTTTTGAAATTCCGTAGTTTTTGTGACCTACGAAAGCTTCTTGGGGGCTTCGAAAAAAATGGCAGCATATCCACGGAGTGAATGATGGAGAGTGGGGCGAAGCATTCGTCCGTCCATGCGTCCGTCTGTGTGACCGTCCATGCGTCTGTTTGTGCGCCCGTCCCTGTGTTCTTTCATGCATCCGGCCCTGCGTCCGTTCATGCGTCCATCCATGCATCTGTTTGTGTGTCCGTTCGTTCATCTATTCAACACTCCAAGTCCCACCATCTCGCATCTTTTTATCATATATTCCCCATATGGAAGCACCGCCATCCAGCGGACATTACAAGGACTAAACGAGAGGTGGCAAACGCACACTTTCTTACGGCCTGCGCTTTGGGTCCACTTCCCACCTTTAACCACCTCGAGTTCATGGTATATTCTAGTTCACTGTATTCATGGCACTGCGACCAAACGCTCGCTAAACCTTTCGAAAACCAAGGAGGTTACGCCCAGCGAGTATAACGTAGCAACCTTTCCCTGTCAGATAGGGCTCAATTTACATGCCAATGGCTGCTAATGGGAAATGAGAGACAGGAGAATTCGGCTTTTACTTTCTTACGGCTTGCGCTTCGTATCTACTTCTCATTTTTAACCACCTTGAGTTCATTCATGGTATATACAAGTTCATTGTATTCATGGCGCTGCGGCTCAACGCTCGCTAAACCTTTCTAAAGCTAAGGAGGTTACACCCAGCGAGTATAATGTAGCATCCCTTTCTTGTCCGATAGTGCTCAATGTACATGCCAATGGCTGCTAATGGGGATCGCAGCGTGCGCGTTGACTAAAAGCCGAATGCTCATGTCTCTCATTCCCCATTAGCAGCCATTGGCATGTACATTGAGCACTATTTTTTATTGTTAAACAACGCACAGAAGAAATCTCTCTCTGGCACCACCTTGGAGGTCAAGTGTTATACCTATTTCGGGTATGTGCCACTGGTGGTTACATACGAGGGACGCCCAAGCCACGCCATAAGGAGCTTCGCCCCTAAAATTCACAGTTTCGCTTCAAGCCGATAGCAAGTGTCTCTGCCGCGTCGCGAGGCAGTTGTACTGCCCATAACTGTTGTTCGGTTATAGCACCTTTCTATATGGACGGCGTGATGACTTAACCACGTCATAACACTGAGCAGCGCGAGGGAATGTGTTTCAAGTTACCGATATTATGGTAAAAGGAACATGTATTATTTGGCAGTATTTCACAATAAATCTTGGGCAATGGCGTCGGGTTAGGGGGGGTTGGACTGGGAGAAGAATGAGTGTCAGAGCCTGTGGTCTGCTTTCTTTTCAGTGTGGTGGAGGGTACTGTCTTCGCGTCAGGCAAACATCTTTTGTCAGTTCGTTATATGAGATGGGAAAGTCCCGGTTTTCCGAAACGTCAGCACCGCGCCCCCCGATAGCTAGACGGTTGACTTGTACTCGCGCAGCGATGTAGGGTGACTCGTTGAGATTAGGCAGGGCCCCTGCAATACGTCCTATGAGAGCTGAGAACCAAACGAGTGTGTGTGGATCGACCTCATTGTCCTGAAGGATCCACAAAACCAATTCCGATATCGTGCCTTTGGCAAAAGCTCTGACCACACATATCGGGTCGCTGTAAATTGTGAGCCAAAAGACAAACGCAATCGCCGCTTGCTCAACTATTTCAGCAACCGTCATCCTGACAGCTGTGGAGTTCGTAATAGTGCCCTCCTGAGTTACGCTCACTGCCGCATACGGTTTCTCCTCGCGATATCAAGCCGCATCGAAGAAGCAGCAGTTCCCGGCGTGTAATCAGCCCTTTGTATTAGAGTCATTCCCTTGGCCATTTTCCCCTGAACTTTATGAAAACTTTCAAAAAATCTCTCTCTCCTATTTTGCTCGATATTTTCTAAGCAAGTTAAAACATGGAGATGCTCCCGCGGTCTTTCTGAATAAACTATGCTGTATTCAAAGCAAAAGCTCTGAAAAGGAGAAACTGCTTTTTGTTGAGGGACACAGACCAATGTCACCGCGCCACAAATATTCATTAGGATTTTTTAAAATGCCAACGCATTTATTAGTGGGGCTACGTCAGGCGTCTGTCGGGATCCGTCCACAGCCCTCTCCCATAGCAACAGCTGCGGGCGCGTGCGTCCCTAGCAACCTGAGCCTCAATCATGTCACGCTTCGGCGTCGGCAGCTGCCAGTAACAGCTGCGGGAGAGCGCGCTTATTCTTGCCTTTCGCAAACGAAACACGAGGTGCACGAGAGTGCAGGAGAGGGTAGGTGCAGTGCTTCGCTACTCTTTCTCTCGCTGTTTGCTCACTCTCCTCCCTGCACCTTACTTTTTTGTCCGTTCGCACGTCACTCTATACCGTTCTCTGGCAGGAGGCCTCTCAAGAACATCCGGAAATGCGTGCGCGAGACGCGCACACGACGAGCCGAGAACGCTGTTTGTCTTGCTCTCTTCATAGTATTTTTAACCGTGCACGCTATCCTCCAGAGCTGGGGAACTACTAGAGTGGCGAATGGCACTATTGACTGCACAGTGTAAGCAACATAAAAGAAAACATCATCCTTCTAACGCTGGGTTCTCACGTGCGAAACGCCATTATAGACACTACGCAGTGCATTCGAATTTCTCCACAAATCCCTTCGGGGAAGTGGGGCCAATTTTTTGCAGAGCCATGCTGATAGTAGATACTCATCTCAAAAAGATCCAATAGAGGTGTCATGTCAGACGAAGAGTCACGTGGACTCATGTAATGTGACTCAACAGGAGAGGAAGATACCAGCCAGCCATTTCAAAATGCTGACAGCGCAGTGAGTGTCTAGTTTGGTGGTCAGTCATACTTATACATCGTCATCAGCCAAGTGCAGCATCAACAAAGTGCAAATATACCTCACAGGTGGGTAGCGAGTACCATGCTTACCTGCAAGAATAATGTGGTAGAGCGCATGGTGCTAATGAACAAAAAATATCACTTATGGTGTAGTCGATATTTCACGCAAAGCCAAGACATCAAATACAGCGGGCCTTGCCATAACACGAATCTGGCCTAAAAATCATCATTAGGCAGTATCATATTCGTGGGCGAATTTTTCTCATTCAGCCTTCTGTGCCCCTTTACTTCATCCCCAGTGCAGGGTAGCAAGCCACAATTTGATGTATTATTAACCTCTCTGCCTTTCATTTAACCTTTATCTTGTCTTCGATCTTTGCAGCAATGTTTCCTCTGCCTGCGACAAGCCAGGCATAAAATAATAATAATAATATTATTATAATTAATAATAAAAGCTCCATGTCATTACGAAAGACGTTGTAGAGCAGGGTATTGAAAATTTCGATCATCACACATTACATCACACAGTACGGACCTTTGCAATTGTGCCTCCGCCGAAATCCAACCTCTACGGAAGGGATCAATACCGAAACGTTTAGATCAGAATCCACGCTAAAAAACCACTGAACTGATGAGAAAATCATTGGTGAACGTGTTGTTTCCCGAAATGTTCAAGTTCTGCTAAATTTTTCCAGGTGACCGTTGACGGTGAAGCGCTCATACCGGCTGGTGCGATAACGAATGTCGTTGACTTCACGGTTTTTTACACTAACAAAAGCTTAAACTACGCCCCATTCGTGCTTTTTGAGACACATTACACCATGGATGATGTGGCAGCAATTATAAAGGTAGGTGATATCACTCTATCCAAAGGTCCTTCAATTTATTTTTATCCTGGTGCACACTTAATGTCAACGTATTTTAATGGTATCAGTTGCAATGTTAACAAGATTATGGGCCCTTTTACTGTTCACAAACGTAGGCCCTTGATGACATCCGGTTTCGTCTACCGATGTGCCTTAATATTGTCGGTGGGCAATGAGAGCTTTGCAGCCTACTGATTTTCTCCATTGCTCTTCTGTTATTTACCAAAATATATTCAAAAATAAGTGTTCTTTCAAGCTGCATAAAAATGATGAAAGATTTTTGGAAGTATGCGCACGTTCCTATTATCTGAAAAACTGCAGAGACTTTCCTTACCCTTGAAAAAAAAATTGGCAAATCTCACGCACAGTGGGAATCGATTATATGCGAAGCACGAATGAGAAGGGTCCATATGTCACTTTAAAATCAGCACAACGTTACAAGGTGTAGGTAAATGATGCCGTACATGCCTTCCATGTCATTATTATCATATTTGGAAGTGTCGTTTACTTTCGTCATATGGTCACGTCATGTGGTGCCAAATTTAGTATATGTGGAGCTAGCGAAACAGCCGCAAGCCCACTACGCGCGTGGTATGTTGTCATGTTCTTACGTGACACGCCTATCAGGGTTATCATGTTGGCACCAGTCATACATTTTGTCATCCATTGACATTACGTAACACCAAATATGGTATATGTGCAGCTAGCGAAATGGCCGCGAGCAAATCATGAAGGGCCCAAAATACTCCTATGTAGCACTGACGCGGGCGCACGCTGGGGCGCTACATTAGCAAAACAGGAGCACTCTATAGCTTGACGCCAGGTGTGACCAGCGCGACCAGCGTCCATCGGTGCGGCTTGACGGCAACAGGCGCGAAATGCGACGTGCTGCATTTCGTGCCGATGCGTACCCAGACAACACTGCGTCTCCATCCTTTCGTGACGGAGGGACACTGGACGCGCTGAAACGCGCGTGCGTCAAAGCAACACAGCGCGGCGCGTGCCTGCGAGTGTATGTCAGCGCCAGCGCCTGGCGTGGTAACGCCAGTGTGACCCCACGAAATGAACGCCGGCGAACACGCGCACCATATCACGTCGAAATGTATGGGCACCTTGACTATGGCATGTAGTCCTGTTCTCACATGACACGCATCTCATGATTATCATGTTTGGACGTGTAACATACCTTCGTCATCCATTGACGTCACGTAATACAAAATTTGGCATAGGTGAAGCTAGCGAAACGGCCCCGAGCGCATCATGAGTGTGGCATGTAGTCATGTTGTTACATGACACGCGTGTCATGATTATCATTTTTGGATGTGTCATTTACCTATGCCGTCCGTTCGCATCGCGTAATACCGAGTTTGGTACATGTGAAGCTAGCGAAACAGCCACTAGTGCATTATGAGAGTAGCATGTAGTCCCGTTGTTACATTAGACGCATCTCATGCTTATCATGTTTGCACCTTCTTGATTTTAAAAGGTTTAGCGAGCGTTGGGCCAGTGCCATGAATACAGTGAACTAGTATAAACCATGAACTCGAGGTGGTTAAAGGTGGAAAGTAGACACGAAGCAAAAGCTGAATTCTCCTGCGTCTCATTCCCTGTTAGCAGCCATTGGCATGTACATTAAGTATTATTTGAAAAGAAATGGTTGCTACGTTATATTCGCTGGGCGTAACCTCCTTGGTTTTAGATAATTTTAGCAAGCGTTGGGTCGCAGTGCCATTAATACAGTGAACTAGTATATACCATGAACTAGAGGTGGTTGAAGGTGAGAAGTGGTCCCGAAGCGCAAGCCGTAAAAAAGTGTGCATGTGCCACCTCTCGTTTAGTCCTTGGAATGTCCGCTGGATGACGTTGCTTCTATGTGCGGAATATATGATGAAAATATGCGAGATGGTGGTACTTGGAGTGTTGACTAGATGGACGAACCGACACACAGACAGATGCAAGATGGACGCTCGAATGGCTCATGGACGGATAGAAGGACGCAGGGGTGGATGCATGGATGAACGAAGGGACGGACGCACGGATGGATGTGCGGACGCACGAACAGACGCACGCGCGGACGGGTGGATGGACGCATGAATGTCACACAGACGGACGCATATGTGATGAAAAGATGCGAGAAAGTGGTACTTGGAAGTGTTGACTAGATGGACGAACGAACACCCAGACAGATGCATGGACTGACGCATGGATGGGTGCATGGATGAATGGACGCACGGACGGACGCAGGGGGGATACTTAAACGAACGCAGGGACGGACGTAAGGATGGACGTGTGGACGCACGAACAGGCGCACGCTCAGGCAGGCGAATGGACGCATGGATGGTCACAGAGACGAACGCATGGACGGATGGAAGCAAGAACGAATGGACGGATGGATGCTTCGCCCCACCACTCTCCATCGTTCACCGCATGGATATGCTGCCATTTTTTGGCTGAACGAACAGTGCACTGCACTTTTATGGGTGTTTGGACGGGCGTCCCCGCGGAATTTTTCACGGGCATGACGATAGTTATAGAGCGAGAAAAAAACGACCACACAGAAACAAGAAGGACACAAAGGGCTTCTTCTTGTCTCTGTGTTATCGTTGTGTTCTCGCGCTATAACTATCGTCATGCCATACTTACTAGCCCAAGCTGCCACACTTCTAAGTTTTCATGGGTGTTTTTATGGCCGTTTCCATAGGCCTTTCCACGGGCGTTTCCATAGGTGTCTCAACGGACGTTTCGAGCCTAGTGACCTGAGGAGGTTGCAGAGCCTCACTCCTGGCGTTATTCACATTCTTAAGTGCGACTATCTCGACTCTAAGTTGCGCAATCGCCTCCTTTAATGCAGCGTTCTCCTTTTCAGCGGAATAATTCTATCATTCTTCTGCTCTGGCAGCATGCCCCCTCCCCCCGTTACCTGTTTCTGGGTCCCTTTGACGTGGTCAGCCCACTCGGAAGCTGTGGCAGCAGGCACCTCAATGCTGACGGCTCAGCCCCATGATCGGGAACAGCTCCGGGACTGAGAATGGCTTGTGGATCGGGCACTGCTCCTCTATCGGGAGCACCTCTCGAGCTCCTGGACTGGGACCTGGACTTGTTGGCTGGTTGGTACAGCTCATGTATCGGTGGGAAGTCCTTGTCAAAGTCGTGTCTCTCTCTTCTGCGCTGTCTGATGATGTAAGTTCTCCCTTTTTTCAGTTGGTGTTGAACTGGATACACACTCCCGTAGTAGAGTACCTAGTACTCTAAATCGTTAACCACGTTTTCTAAACACAGTTATATTGAATCTTTGTGTACAGGTTCTGTCGGCCGTTGGACGAGGCCCTCCACAGAAGGCGCACTTCGGTGAGCAAATGTGCTGGTCGCAAGGGAGGTCATTCCACAACCTCGACTGATAAAATTTCCTGGAGTGGGGCACGCGTCAGCTTTGTGGCGGAGTCTACCCCAGGTATAGCAGACGTCGGTAGAGGGTGCGCTTGACTATGCCGGCACCGCACATGACGTAATTTGGGACTCGAAGTCCTTCGAAGAGGATAACGACTCTGGTAGACTTCTTGATTCGCCGCACTTCGAGAGTAGTGGGATTCCTGGGCTGAATAAGAAGTCTTCTGAGCTCTTCGTCGTCAATTTCCATATCGATATTTCTGATGATGTCCTTGCTTGTGCTGTCGCGCACAGCAATGTAAGAGCTAACCTCGTACCCTGCGTTATTACGGTGATGGCCTCTAGACTTGCGTAGGCCTTGGCGTTGGCTTCCGATGGCGTACTAATCACAACAATATTTTCCATAGCGTTAGGACAAATGATATATTCAGTGATAACCGCAATGGAAAGACGTGCCGCTGTCGTGAGGACTTGATCCGGACGCTACTGGTATTCTTAACGTTCGGGCCTCCCCGAGGTCTATCAATGATTCGAAAATGCTCCCTTGGTAGATGAGGCAGCCTTAACGCGTTCGCGAGGCGTTTCATCACCTTGACGGGAGAGCGGGTGCCAGCGTTCTTCCCGTATGGTGGGCCTTGAACTTCAGCGCCTGCCATGGGTGCTTTAGTTGACATCCACTTAGAAAGCGCCGTTGTTCATCCAAACCACTAGAATTCTTTGGAAGAAATGTACTGCACTTGCCCAGTCACTTTCATAGGCATCTTGATAGTTGAAATGCGCTAAACCTAGCGTTAGGCTTAGCTAATCCTATCCTTAGTACTTGCAAGCCATAGCGTGGTCGAGCGAGAAAGTGCTTGAAAAGTTGGTATAAGGTGCACCCACCGCGACAAAATTGTTTTCACCTGGTCCTCGAGGCTTCAGGCGTCGGCCTGGAGCAAAAACAACAAACACAAAGGTAACTCTCACAGAAAAAATGACAAATCCCACGTACAGTGGGAATTGATATGCGAAGCACGAATGAGAACTGTTGATAATGATACACAACAGCCGGCACAGCCTGGCTGCAAGAAAGAGAGAGACGACGTTCGTGGCTGGTTGTTGAAGAACTGTCGCCATCTTGTTCGCCGAGCACGGTGCATCGTGTTTAATTTATTAAATAAGTTACCCGTAACATTAATGGTGGAGGTGGACGACTCCCGTACCCCGATGGAGACGCGCAGCGGTCGCAACACCGGGGACTCTTCGGCTAATTCAACTGCCAGTGCCTCATCCCCAGTGGCGTAACTAGGGGGGGGCAAGGGGGTACAAGTGCCCCGGGCGCCACTAGGGAGGGGGCGCCAAGCCGAGTCCTCGGGTTGGCGCCCCCTGGAAAGGTTGTCAATGTTTTTTTCCGTAAAACCGCCTGGAAGGGGGGAGGGGCGAGGTTGTAATGTACGACTGGAAGTGGGGATGGTGGTGAAGGAAAGGGTTGCCGCAATGGCTTTTGCATCGGGAAAAGGATCCTCTATTTTCATTTTGCTGCGCTACCTCCGTGCCTTCCCATGACCCTCGGCTAAGCTTTGTTTTGTGCTCCGCAGCACTGGGTTAGATGAGTTTCAGCGAACCCCACCAGCCTCCCAAACCACTTACTGAAAGCTTCCCTGAAACCAACCACGTACGTAAACAAAATAAAATAAAAAAGTTCGAATGCACCTTTTTTGAGTAAGAACAGAAAACTCCAACGAAATAGCCGATCGTCCAACGACTAATCGTCCACGCAGCGGCGGAAGGAAGGGCGAATATAATCCGTGACCTCGGCACCAAAGGCTAAACAAAGGCGTTTATTCGCAGAGTTCTCTGGAGGAAAGACGGAGAAAGCGTGACACGACGGCGACGTTTGTTGATTCCCTGCATCGCGGGCGCCAGCAAAGCAATAGAAGGGCGGGGGTCAACGTTTCCCACATGCCATCCACCGCCATGGGCAGGTTCATCCTTTGGCCCAAAGAACACGCACCTGCGAAAAAAGCGCAGAGCGTAGTGTACCCGACAGCATGTGCCGACTGCCCCGCTTCGTACGTTGGAGAAACCAAGAACTTCCCTGAAAGAATGCGGCCGCACAAGGATGACCTCCATCAATGGAACAGCGAACGGAGCGAAACGGCAGAACACTCCGACCAGTTTAACCCCCATACCAGACCCGAGGGCGCGGTGTCTAGCTGGTTGCTTTGTTTTGTACTCACCCTGCATTCCTTGGGATGCACAAATAGCGCGAAAGCTTAGGTACGAGAAACTTGGGCCTGGGAAGCGCCCGTGCCGTCAAGATTTTTGCAGTGTGGACTGGAAGAGAACAATGACGGGTAAGGGACTTCCGGAAGTTTGAATAAAAAAAGAAAAATACTATACAAAAACGCGGGCGTAGCTCATCGAAATCAGAACTGGTGGCCCTTGGCCTCCGAAATGGCCCGCCGCGCGCCAGTAGGCAATCGCGGAAGCCTACATTAGCGCTAATAATAATAATAATATAATAATAATAATAATATTATTTAATATTATTATTATTATTATTATTAATATTATTAATATTATTATTATTATTATAATTAATATTATTATTATTATTATTATATAATAATAATAATAATAATAATAATAACAAACATTATCACGGGCATAATGAGGGGCGCGGAAATATATTTGCCCTGGGCGCCGTCCTATCTAGTTACGCCACTGCTCATCCCCACTGGTCTCTCGATCCGAGTCGACAACCTACGTCACCCTGCCACCCCTGCGGGATCCTGGAACTTTCTCCGCTGACGGTACCATCAACGTTGACTCCTGGCTGCACCGGTACGAGCGAGTAAGTGCTACTCACCGCTGGGATCCCACGCTCATGCTCGCTAATGTTGTGTTCTACCTCGACGGCACGCCGCGGACATGGTTCGAAGCCAACGAAGCCGAAACCACAAGCTGGGATCTTTTCAAATCGAAGATCCGTGATCTTTTCGTTGATTCATCTGGTCGTCAGCTCGCTGCCAAGAAGACTCTCACCACCTCGCGCCCAGACGTCTACTGAATCGTACGTCTCATACATTCTTGACGTCTTGGCGCTTTGTAGCAAGGTCGACCAGCGCATGTCAGAAGAAGAAAAAGTTATTCACGTCCTCAAAGGGATTGCTGAAGATGCCTTCAACCTGCTGGTTTTTAATAATTTCACGAGCATCGACGCGATTCTGACAGAATTCCGCCATCTAGAACAGGCTTAAGCCCGCCACGTCAGCCACGGCATCACGCGCCTGCCGAATACAGCTGCTACATCTTGTGATGACGCCGTCCGCCCAGTTCCCCGATGTGACAACTTCACCCGCATCATTCGTCGCGAGGTCGAGGCAGCCCAACCAGTAGCTCTTCCATTTCCAACGCCTGATCCTTCACCGACCACAATCTCACTGATACAAGCCGTCGTTCGTCAAGAATTATCGAACAACGGCCTACACCCCATTCAACCAGTCTACTCTGCCGAGCCGTTTTATCGTCGTCCCTCCGCTCCTCGAGTTGGTTCGAACTACTCTCGACAGCGCAATTTGTCTGAATGGCGTACACTGGACGACAAGCCCATATACTTCAACTGCCGATGTCTCGGTCATATTGCTCGCCACTGCCGCAATCACTGGGCTCCGCCGGCACACTATGGGCCTCCTACCCAGGCCACTTCTGTCCACCAGTCGTCATCGACATTTGATTTTGATTACCCTATGCCAACCACATCCTCTGATTCTGCCGCACCTCTGACGAGACCTCGCTACGCCCGCTCACCATCCCCTGCTCGCCGTCAATCTCGTTCGCCCCCACAACGCCATCCTGCCTATCTGACCTATTCGTAGCGCCCCCGACCGGAAAACTAGGCAGTGCAGCTTCTGGAGGTGAAGCTGCATTGACGACGACCTCTGCAAGAAATTCTCGTGTAACATTACCGACCACCCGGAATCTGTTGAACGTTACTTCAGACAATGTACCTGTGTGCGCGTTGATCGTTACCGGTGTGCATGTGTCCATAATGAGTGCTGCTCTTCGTCGCCGCCTAAAGAAAGTTATCACACCCACCTTGAACCAAGCCGTTCGAGTCGCCGACGGGGGAACTGCCGCGATTATTAGCATGTGCTCTGCCCGTGTGACTATCGCCGATAGAAGCACTGCTGTTCTTTTCACCGTTATAGAAAATTGCCCTCATGAAGTAATTCTAGGCATGGATTTTCTAACCGCTCACTCGGCCCTTATAGATTGTTCAGCCGGCTGTCTTTACCTTGAAATGCCTCTACTTTCTGATCTGACCAACCCACCCCAAAGTCGCCTTTGCTGCATTGATTTCGCACGCCTTCCGCCTAACTGTGTTACACATATCGACCTCTTCTCTACACCACCTGTACCTGACGGCGATTACATTGTGGCCCCAATTCATGCCGTGATGCTTACGCATGGCGTCGCTGTTCCGCACACCATTTTGACAATCTTTGAAAACCGCACATGCCTTCCTATTGTCAATTTTGCCCTCACTGCCCCAATTCTGCAACCACTATCGAACCCTGGCCGAAATTACTGCTCTACAAGACCATACGGTTGAACCCTTCAAAGTGGATGATTGCTGCACCTCAGACCACAAACCAACTCTATCACGTTCATCGGGCGTCGACGTTGATCACATGGTACCAACAGACCTCGCTCCTGATCACGCGGAAGCCCTTCGTCACGTCCTGGAGTCCTATAGTGACATTTTCGACTTCGCCAGCACGGCTTTAAGCCGAACGAGTGTCGTTACTCATCGCATCAATACCGGTGACGCGAGTCCCATTCACCGACGTCCATACCGTGTTTCCGTGTCCGAGCGCACAGTCATACAACAGGAAGTCGAAAAGATGCTTGCGAAAGACATAATCAAGCCCTCTTGTAGCCCCTGGGCATCTCCTGTCGTCCTGATTAGAAAGAAGGATGGAACATGGCACTTTTGTGTAGATTATAGGCATCTCCACAAAACTACAAAGAAAGATGTTTACCCTTTGCCTAGAATCGACGATGCCTTAGACTCCCTTTACGGTGCTATGTATTTTTCCACTATCGACTATCGATCTGGCTATTGGCAGATCGCTGTGGACGAGATGGACCGTGAGAAGTCCGCATTCGTCACTCCTGACGGGCTTTGTCACTTCAAAGTTATGCCCTTCGGTCTCTGTAATGCGCCGGCCACATTCGAAAGAATGATGGACTCATTGCTCCAAGGGTTTAAATGGTCAACCTGCTTATGTTATTTAGACGACGTTATCGTTTTCTCGCCCACATTCGACTCCCATATCAAGCGTTTATCGGCGATTCTTGAAGTTTTTCGTCGAGCCGGACTTCAACAGAACTCGTCGAAATGACACTTTGCTCGTCGTCAAATAACCGTACTTGGCCACATCGTCGATGCCGCAGGAGTCCGCCCGGATCCTGAGAAAATTCGCGCCGTCACGGACTTTCCTGTTCCGAAGTCAACAAAGGACGTTCGCAGTTTTGTGGGATTGTGCTCGTACTTTCGACGGTTTGTTAAGGACTTCGCCATCATTGCACGCCCCCTCACAAACCTCCTGAAGAAGGACACCTCGTTTTTTGGGGCGCTGATCAAGCCTCATCTTTTTCCCAGCTCACGACGCTCCTTACAACACCGCCGATTTTAGCTCATTTCGATCCATCAGCTCCAACCAAGGTTCGAACTGACGCTAGTGGGCATGGCATCGGGGCGATGCTATTGCAACACCAACACGGACATGACCGTATTATAGCATATGCAAGCCGACTGCTATATTCAGTCGAGCGCAACTATTCAATCACGGAGCGTGAGTGTCTCGCTCTTGTGTGGGCAGTCGCCAAGTTTCGCCTATACTTATACGGGCGTTCATTTCGGGTAGTCACCGACCACCACGCACTCTGCTGGCTGGCCTCACTCAAGGATCCCACGGGACGCCTCGCTCGTTGCTTCCTGCGATTACAACAATACACATTCACCGTATCGTACAAAACAGGGCGGTCACATCAAGATGTGGATTGTTTATCACGCTACCCTGTGGAAGAGGCTGCCCATACTGACACCTTTCCAGACCTTCTGTCTGTGACGCAGCTACTCAACCTTGGCCACGAACAACGCCGGGATGCATCCCTGCGAACCATTATTGACAAACTTAAGTCAATGCCTCGCGACGCATCTCTACAAATGTTCGTGGTAAAGGACTGCACTCTGTATCGTTTTAACCTCAATCCATATGGCCATGACTTGCTCCCAGTCATACCAGCACATCTTCGTGCGACTGTTCTCAACCAACTTCATGACGCTCCTTTGGCGGGCCACTTGGGCGTCTCTCGCTCATACGACCGTGTACGTCGTCGTTTCTTTTGGCCTGGTCTTGCCCGCTCTGTTTGACGCTACGTCGCCGCTTGTGAGCCTTGCCAGTGCCGCAAAAAGTCATCTTCCCTACCAGCTGGATTCCTTCAGCCGATCAACATTCCCATTGAACCTTTTTTTCGAGTTGGCCTCGGCCTGTTTGGCCCATTCTCGATCTCCAGCTCAGGCAACAAATGGATCGCTGTCGCCACTGACTATGCGACACGGTACGCTATCACACGAGCACTTCCGACGAGTGGCGCAACCGATGTGGCGGACTTTCTGGTATTTGATATTATTTTAGCACACGGAGCTCCACGCCAACTTCTCACAGACTGAGGCCGGACCTTTCTATCAACTGTCGTTGATGAAATCCTGCACTCTTGCTCTGCCACGAGTTTGCCACTTTGTACGATCCGCAAACGAACAGTCTTACGGAGCGCCTCAACCGCACCATAACCGACATGCTTTCTAAATACGTAGTGGCCGACCACCAGGACTGGGACGTCCATTTGCCATTTGTGACGTCGCATATAATACGTCACGTCACGACACTGCCGGCTATTCACCACTCTATCTTCTATACGGCCGAGAACCCGCCCTACCATTTGACACCTTACTGCCCTCGGTCACTGAGTATGCCGGTGAAGCCATCGCGCGAGCCGACCACGCACGCGAACTCGCCCACAGCCGCCTGCAGGCCTCACAGGAGCACCAAAGACAGCTCTACGATTCCCATAATCGAAACGTGCACTTTTCACTGGGTTCCCTTGTCTTCCTCTAGTCCCCCACTCGGCGTGTAAGGCTTTCTGAAAAACTGCGCTCACGCTACACTGGACCATACCGCGTCGTTCGCCAGGTGACTGACGTTACATACGAGATCGTTCCAGCCAATTCAACGTCATCATCGTCACCTTCGAGTGATATCGTGCCCATAGCTCGACTCAAGCCTTATCACCCTACTTCTACGGCATCCGAATTGCTCAAGCGCCGAGACGGTGCTTCTACCGCTTAGAGGTTATGATACACAACAGCCGGCACAGCCTGGCTGCAAGAAAGAGAAAGACAACGTTGGTGGCTGGTTGTTGATGAACTGTCGCCAGCTTGTTCGCCGAGCACGGTGCATCGTATTTAATTTATTAAATAAATTACTCGTAACAATATGTTACTCTAAAGTCAGCACAGCTTTACGAGGTGGAGGTAAATGATGCCGTACATGATGATTATCATGTTCGGATGTGCCGTTTACCTTCGTCATCTATTCACGTCAAGTGATACTAAAATTAGTGTATGTGAAGCTAACAAAACGGCCGCGAGCACGCTACGAGCGTGGTATGTTGTCATGTTCTTACATGACGCGCGTGTCAGGGTTATTATGTTTCCACCAGTCATGTAATTCGTCATCCATTGACGTCACGTGACACCAATTTTGGTATATGTGGAGCTAGCAAAACGGCCATGAGCGCATCATAAGGCACCGTGGGCGGATCAGAGGAAGCTGCGTTGCTGGCACTAGCCCATCCTAAGTCTGCTGAGGTTGTCCGTTATGGGCACGCAGAAAACAGACACACGCACGCGTCCCCGTGTATACCTGCTGCAATCCACTCACTCACGTGGGCAGGGAGACGCGGCCATCGCGGTCTATTTTGACTGACCCCAACCTATTATTTCGTTTTTCAGCGCTAGGGACTGCGTTCTGGCGCTGCAGTCACACGGGAAAACTCGACTGCACGGTGCCTATACACCTTTTCGCAGGAAGAAAAAAAAACACCGCCATAATGGGCTGTGCGCGGGAGTACAAAGGCTAAGGGCGCAGCGTTTTCAGTGCATATTCGAAGGGACGCGCCAATTTGCACAGCCAAAGGAGGGCTATGGCGGCGCCCAGGGAGGCGTTTGTGAAAAGGTGAATACATGAGCCATGTTGTTACATGACACGCGTGTCATAATTTTCATGTTAGGGTCTGTCGCTTGTGTTCGCCATGCAATCATGTCATACCATACAAGTTTTGCACCATTCAATGGGAACGAAACCACCGCAAGAGCTGCAGGACCATTAAATGCATATTATGACATTGACGACCTAGGTGTCATGATTTTCATGTTATGACCAGTCAAATATGTTCTTCATACAGTCATGTTATGCCATACCAAGTTTGGTATCGATACCATTGTAGAAACGGTCAGGAGAGCTAAAAGTCGTTGGCGGCTAGATAGATAGATAGATAGATAGATAGATAGATAGATAGATAGATAGATAGATAGATAGATAGATAGATAGATAGATAGATAGATAGATAGATAGATAGATAGATAGATAGATAGATAGATAGATAGATAGATAAATAGATAGATAGATAGATAGATAGATAGATAGATAGATAGATAGATAGATAGATAGATAGATAGATAGATAGATAGATAGATAGATAGATAGATCAAATGGAATAAATCCAATCTAAAATGGGGCTGAAAATACCAACCCCTGACTTTTCGTCATACTGCGATGCGTCTGTAGCAATAATAACGTTCGCTCTAATACTGCGCAGGTGACCTTGTAGTAAACCATACAAAATATTATGGGGAAGTAATTTTTCATTATTAGGAAAATTGTCATCACACTGAATTTCCACCGGAGCTGAATTATCACGACTCGGCATGATGTCGCATATACACACGTTTAGAGGCTCCAGTAAATTTTGCGCAAATATAATTTGTGGGGTGTAAAATCGTGCCCATCTAGGACCGTAAAAAACGATTGCGGGGTGCAAATAAAGGCTGTTTCTGAATGTCGTAATTGTGATTCATAACTACTTAAGAATGTCTGGAAAGTCAGAAGTGAACCGAAGCATGAACCGAGCGAGCCGGGCGTTGGCGATGCTTCTCACTGTAGGCGCACCTTCTACCTCACATACATAGGTCTTCGAGGCACTGCTCCCAATTTTACCTGTCACGCCGTGTTCTGCTTTTTTACACAAAACAAGCAGATTTGACTATCGTTGTGCCTCAAAAAACAGATTATCTGCTTGAGCCATTTCCTCATGTTTAGAGCATTTTTTTCACGCAAAAAAGCGCCCCTTCATCATGTCACTAACTTATGAACTTTTCAGCTACAATTACGTCACGAACTGATGCATATTCCTTCTTTACTCCCGGCATTTCCAACCAGAGGTTGAAAATCTCATTAACCTTGCAGCATACTGCCTGCCGGTTTTTCCCTCTTGAGGCTCACTGTGCCGAGACGTCTTTAGCGCGTCTCCGCTAAGATGGCGCAAACTTAGAACCGTGGCTTATTTGCCTTAGAGCCGTGGCTTAGAGCCTTGGCTTAGAGCCTTGGCTTAGAGCCTTGGCTTATTTGCCTTAGAGCCGTGGCTTGTTTGTCTCTAAGCCACTGTTGCCCCGTCACAATATTCCAAATCTTTTTCAAATATGCGTCTAGATCATCCCAGGTTTCGTCAAACCCTGCTATTAAGTTTTCACGGTGAAGGTTAGCAGACACTCTTGCTGGTCGACATACGTATGCCCCGAAATTCTCTCTAGCGGCTTTAGTCTGAGTAAGTTGGAGGTGCAGTTGAATCATCTTTTGTGCCGCTTCCTCGACCCATATTTGTAGCTAGATGTATTCTTTCTTCGCCTCTTTTTCGGCTGCTCTCTCCAGATGCGCGTGTGGTTCACGTTCCTCAATCCGTAATTGGAGCTCCATCTGTTCATTTGTTGCATCTTTCTGCAGACCTCTTTTCACAAGCTCGAGCTTCTCACTAATCGATACGCGATTTCGATTCCTCGCCCTCCAAACGCATGCGCGTGGCTAACGCGGTTCAATTCGTCGCGCTTATCCTCTTTGTCTAGTCGTCAGCCTCACTCACGTGATACGAGTGGCCTCGTCCTGGCGTAGTGGTCGTCAGTGTAACGTTTCTGTGGATGTTATTGCAACGTGCAAGTTCTTAATGACTGGGTGTCCGAGGCGCCACCACAGGCACCCACGAAAAGGTGAGGCTGTTTGTACACCGCACTTTGAAGACACACAAAAAGTGAGCACTCATAACATTGACAGACCATGAAAATTTCGACAGATCTCACGTACCTATAAATCGAGGTTATGGGAAGCATGCAGAGGGAAGGTGACCACGTTGCATTTCTTTATTCAGCTACACGTCATGAAATGACGCTAAATATATGTACAAATGTTGCACGCCCAGATATATGCTGAAGATTTGCAGATGCTTATACAACCTTTTGTTTGTACTTGCACAACGATGCCAACGGAAACATGCGTATTAGGAACACCAGAAGCAGATATGAAGCGCTGTTGCTCGCGATGATGCTGACCCTGGACAGTGCTACATAAATGAACTTCAGCTCATGGCAAATAAACACAATTAACGTTAACCCGACGTAACGGCTGTGTCCAACGAGTACATATGTAATGTTTATAAAACTAGGTAGGTAGCACTGCAACCACTATTGACGTTTCATGAGGATTAACGTCTATTTGAAAAGTAGTTCCTAGACCTGACGTAGCTCTGAGGTAAAATGCTTCATTGCCACGCAGAATGCTTGGGTGCGATTCCAGCTGCGACTCTGACATTTATTATTTGCATTTGTTGGGTGTACGCTACAGATGCCGGGTACTTCTTAACGCTCGCGCGATGAAATTGCCCATGTGTGTTCTCATCGTTCCTGGGTAAATACTAAGTGTCACCCAGGAACCTGTGGCACATACCCGCATACCAGCGGCCCGTGTATATGTGCCAATGTCTGGCGGGAAGTGGTTGATGACGTACGCGACGGTATTGTGACATTTCTCATGTCTTGACCAGCGCGTCATATTCGTCAAACTATCTTACCCTCCCATGCTAATGTTGGTTCACGCCGAGTTGAGGGGGTGACCACGAAAGCACCCAAACGTAAGTGGCTAGGTCGATAGATTAATAGATAGATACGCTCAAATTCGCCGAAGCTCGCTACAAAATGCTAATAATCTTGCAAATTACATTTAAGCTACCAATGTGTTATTTTAATAGCCCCTTATATAAGCACGGACACCAGACACTACGTCGGTGTCCGAAAGTTCATTGCTAAGTCTTCAGCTTGAGCATGTTGTTCGAACGGTAGACCAAGCGGCTACTTGGAGCGTAGGCGCCACCATCATAGCCTTGTCCCGGCCGGTCACCTCTGCTGAAAGTCGTAACCGCAGGACTCCAGCTTCCCATGTCCTAGGACACAAGATGCATTGAAGCCCCAGCACATTAAAGGCGCCCGGTCGTGGCAGGCAGCACGCAGCAGGTAACCCCGGGCTCAGCGGTTACCAATTTCGTGTCCTGAACCCAACGGTTCCGATCATTCCCTACAGTCTTCGCTCATTCTTTTGTCCCTTCAGCGCCACGCACCACCCTCCTTTTTCTCGTGCCTACCATGGCCTAATCCTATTGGATTGTTTGCTCGTTTATCAAAAGCGAATCCTTTTTTAGCGAACTTCGCCGACATTGAGCGCATCTGACTGTCTATCTATCTATCTATCTATCTATCTATCTATCTATCTATCTATCTATCTATCTATCTATCTATCTGTCTATCTATCTATCTATCTACCTGTCTATCTATCTGTCTGTCTATCTATCTATCTATCTATCTACCTCTCTATCTGCCTACGACATTTAGCTCTCCTGCCCGTCTCGATAATGGCATCGATACCAAAATCGGTATCGCATAACAATACTGTATGGCGAGCATTATTCACTAGTCATAACATAAAAATCATGACATGTATTTCATTATTGTCATGATTTAAATTTTGTGGTTTTGCTGCTCTTGTCGTGGTTTTGTTCACGTGGCATTTTGCGAAACCGGTATGGTATGGCATGACTGCATGGCGAACATAAGTGACAGACCCTAACGTAAAAATCTTAAAATGCATGTCATGATTTCAATGGTCTTCCTCATTCATGCTTCGTATATCATCGATTCTTACAGTACGTGGGATCTGCCAATTTCTTTAGGGGCGAAGCTACTTATATCGGCACCTGTTCATCCCTCGTAGCCGTTGTAGTATGTAGCAAGTATAACATTTGACATCCAAGGTGGTTCCGGTGAAAGATTTCTTTTGTGCGTTGTTGAACAATAAAAACAATGCTCAATGTACATGCCAATGGCTGCTAGTGGGGAATGATAGACAAGAGCATTCGGCTTTTAGTTAACGCGCACGCTGCGATCCTCATTAGCAGACATTGGCATGTGCATAGAGCACTATTTGACAAGAAAGGGTTGCTACGTTATACTCGCTGGGTGTAACCCTTTTAGTTTTAGAAAGGTTTAGCAAACGTTTAGCCGCAGTCCCATGTATACCACGCATGAACACGAGGTGGTTAAAGGTGGTAAGTAGATACGAAGCGCAAGCCGTAAGAAAGTAAATGCCGAATTCTCCGCTTCTCATTTCCCATTAGCAGCCATTGGCATGTACATTGACCACTATCTGACTGAAAAAGTTTGCTACGTCATACTCGCTGGGCGTAACCTCCTTGGTTTTCGAAAGGTTTAGCGAGTGTTTGGCCGCAGTGCCATGAATACAGTGAACTAGTATATACCTTGAACTTGAGGTGGTTGAAGGTGGAAAGCGGACCCGAAGCGCAAGCCGTAAGAAAGTGTGCGTGTGCCACCTCTCGTTTAGTCCTTGGAATGTCCGCTGGATGGCGGTGCTTCTATATGGGGAATATTTGATGAAAAGATGCGAGATGGTGGTACTTGGAGTGTTGAATAGATGGACGAACGGACACATAGACAGATGCATGGATGGACGCATGAACGGACGCAGGGGCGGCTGCATGGACGAACGCAGGGACGGACGCATGAACAGACGCACGCACGGACGGGCTGATGGACGCATGGACGGTCACACTGACGGACGCATGGACGTACGGAAGCAAGAACGAATGGACGGACAAATTCTTCGCCCCACTCTCCATCATTCACTCTGTGGATATGCTGCCATTTTTTTTCTTCATAAGGGATCTCGGCTGCTTCATACACAGCTTTGTCTAGCTCCGTTAAGCTGAGCTTGGATAGCTGCAGTCCTCCTCTTGGCCTTATAACTGTCTTGTAGTCGCCTGTCGGCAGTCTTGGCATTTTGCTGGTTCTGGTTATCCGGGATATCAGATTTGCACTGCACGTTCTAGGCGTTCGGGTAGGGCTAGGGCTACTACAGCGTTCCTGGCTACCTTTCTTCGCACGTTTTCTGTTTCAAACTTCTGTCCACCCGTTGCCTGTGTCATCTTCTCGTTGGGTGACGTCTTCGTCTTCCCGTTAGGTGGCGTCTTTATTCTGCTGCGATACCTCCATTATTGGTGATTACGGCCTGCATGGCGCGAACGCCGAGGCCTGGCTATCGTGAGGCCACCCCAGTCGACGCGGAGCGCCAGTCGTAGGAATAGTAGACGCTGCTTGTTTGGGGCTGGTTTTCGGTCGTAAAATCTCGAAAAATTATCACCCACCTTAGAATATGGTCTCTTCGGATTCTCGGTGACGAGAAGAATCAGATGGTATATAAATCTGAGCGGTGCCTGGCTGTTCTCGCTGCGAAATCATTCTATGAGAACGGAGCCGTCGTGAAGAGCGTTCATTCACCTCGGTGACCGAAGCGCCTCATCATTCCCAAAAGCTCCCATTTTATTTTCTTAGGCACATCCAAAGTTGCTTCACACAACATTCACATCACAAACCTGCTCTGGACTCCTGGTCATGCCTCACTGTCGGGTAATGAACGCGCTCATGCGACTGCTCGAGAACTCAACCTCCTCGCAGCCCCGCGCAGTGAGGCGGCCAACACAGAGCCAAGTTCTCCACTTCTCACATGTCACGAAGTCACACAACACTACATATGCACGCCAGCGACAGCAATACCAACTCCCACCAGATTCCTTCACACGCGAGGAGGCTGTCGCACTTCGCCAACTGCAGACCCGAACTTTTCCGAAACTCCATTTCATGAATAAAATATACCTGACTCGTTATACTGATGCCTGTCCAGGCTGTGGCGCTATCCCCACAACTTTTCACGTTACCGTAGAGTGCTCCGTCGCTTACATCCCCATGCTCCCTCAAATCCTTCGGTTCACCCCGTACCCCAGAGCAGTCGGACAGCGGCCTTCGCGACGGCGCCCCCGAGGTCTGCCAGACCTTCATTTTCATGGTCTGGGCTGTCGCAGAGGTTACCATAGAAGTCCTGGAATAGGGAACTTCCCCGTTTTTTTTTTGAATTTTCATAACATTTTTTCATCATCATCGTTCACGGATGCGCGCAACGAAAAGAACAAATGACCATCAAAAGGTGCCCAGGACGTGTCCTCACCTTATACTCACGAGACCGCCCCCACACATCGGGAGAAATTGAGACATTGGGGACGGGAGAAATCTGAGACGAGAGAAATTGGGAACGACTGTTTTCGAAGACGAACCGGCGAGACGAAGCTCTTATTCCATAGATGTCGTCATGGTACGTGTAATGCCCCGTGCAACTACATGGAATGTTCTCGAAACCAGAGAGCATCCAAACTAGAGCTCATGGACGGTAGAACGGGTGGTGAACTCGGTCAAGAAGTACTGGTGTTTGAACGGTTCGAAAGAGGCATTCGGTACGGTCAGTATGTGTTGAGGAATCGACTGATGGCACCGTGGAAGTACTGCTTTGAAGATCGTCGCCGGCAAGACGCTCAGCTGGTTTCAATGTTTTTTTTGAATATGAATATTCAAGAAACGTTCGATGAATTGTGGAGTGCACACGTGTGGCGCATAACAAAGGCTTCTTTGTGTGTTTGCCCAGTTTGTAATGCGTGCGACTGCGCATTGGTAGCGCAGTAAGTTTGTTCTCGTGGTTTTAAATACCCTCAAAGTGATTTTGTGAGTTGTTATTGAGAGCTGCTGAGTGTGCAAGTTTGTGTGATGTCTTTACTCTGAATAGATTTCAAATGCGAAGCATTTCTTGGTGAACGTCAGTGACTTTGGGCGTATCTATCTATTTATCTAGCCACCTACGACTTTTAGCTCTCCTGGCCGTTTCGAAAATGGTATTTATACCAAGCTTGGTATGACATAACATGACTGTATGGATAACATATTTCACTAGTCATAACATGAAAATAATGACATGTGTGTCATGAATGTCATGATTTACATTTCATTGTCTTGCAACTCTTGCGGTGGTTTCGTTGACATGGCATGTTGCAAAACTGCTATAGTATGGCGTGATTGCATGGCAAGCACAAGCGACAGACCCAAACACGAAAATCATGACATGCGTGTCAAGTAACAACATGATTACATGTCACGCTCATGATGTGCTCCGGGCCGTTTCGCTAGCTTCACCTATAACAAATTTGGTATTACGGGACGTCAATGAACGACGAAGATATGATACTGGTGGAAACTTCATTAACATGAGGTGCGTGTCATGTGACAACATGACTACATGCTACGCTCATAATGTGTTCGCTGCCATTTCGCTAGTTCAACATATGCCAAATTTGGTATTACATGACGCCAATGGATGACGAAAGTATGTGACTGGTGCAAACATAATTAATAATCATGTGAGGCGTGTCATGTGAGAACATGATTATATGCCACAGTCAAGATGCCAATACATTTGACATGATGTGGTGCGCGTGCTCGCTGGCGTTCATTTCATCGCGTCACGCCGGCGTTTCCACGCCAGGCGCCGGTCCTGCCATATATAAGGTCCCTAGATGAAACAAGGTAGCGTCACTCATTGTTCTCGAGCCGTCTTCCTCACTCTCTCGATTACTCCTCTTTTAGATGCGGAGCATCTAATACTCGAGGCTTGTAGTGCGGCGCCGTCCGCAAGCTTCCTCCTCCTTCATCCACCATCTGTGCATCCCTTCCTCCTCTACACACCGCACGCGCTTCACTCCTCCACCATCAGTGCCAACACCGACTAAATTTGTCTGTGCACCCTTCCTCCTCTACACACCGCGTGCGCTTCTCCTCTTCACGAACATTCGCTAGCTGTATAACGTAGCGCGCATGCGCCGTCACGCTTCGAGAACATCGGCAGCTGACGCGCGCGCATGCGCCGTCGCGCTTCGAGAACATCGGCAGCTGACGCGCGCGCATGCGCCGTTGCGCTTCTACCCCTTCTCGAACATTCGACAGCTGACAGTGCATGCGCCGTCGCGCTGTATATATACTCAAGGTCGGTGCTCGCTCGCTCAGTTGCCGCTCGTCGGTTGGTTTGTACGGCGCGTCGACGTCCGAGGTCGCAATGATCGACGTCCCTTCGACCAGCGCCGGCCAAAGTGGCATCTAAAAGCCATCGTGCTCAAAGTTCGTCGCAATAAATAAACACCGCCCTTTCGCATACGTGTCGTACGTGTTCACTCATGTAACACCCCTCCTACAACCACCTTAACCAATTTAGCCAGTGACCCAAGTAAGTCGCAATTTAACACCCCATTTCACAACCACGTTAACCAATTTAGCCATCGACCCAAGTAAGTCGCACTTTAACACCCCGTTAACCAATTATATGCTCCGCATCCTCCTCAGTGTTCCCCCGAGGGAAGCTGCGGGCAATTTTTTTCTCTGCCATCCGCGTCTGTAATTGGTACATTACTTGCACGTGATCTTGCAAATGGCTGGTGGTGTTATTTCTTGTTATGCAAAAGGTTCAAAACGAGTACGCATGCGCATATGGCTCCAGCCGGATTCTCGTCATGACCGAAGACCAAATCGTAGCCAGAACATAAACTGAAGAGGAGGAGCGTTTCGGTGTGCGCTAAGTCGACCAAGATTGTTTCGCCATGCTCGTTCAATGCAACATCTGCGTTTTTCAGCAATGCTGCGTTGCCGTAAACAACAAAAAATGGTTTCGCTCTCTTCAACTTACCTCGTGCTTTCCGAGATGAAGCGCACCATGAAGTGCAACTATGAACCATTTCACGCGAATGCTTTCGTGCAACTCCGTCAACGTATGTTGACGCGGATCTGCGAAGCGAGTTCACTTGTCGGTTTTTATTGAAACGCCAGGCGCGCGTCGAATGCGTGTCTAGTGCATGCCAATTGGTACAAATACATGTGGGTATGCACGTATACAGAGCAGCTGTAGGTTGTAATCAACGCACCTTCAGAAACATTTCACTCTTGACCATTTCCCGCTTGAGCCAAAACGCGCTGCTTCGAGACACCTCACCAGTAGAACTCTCACTTTTCAGGAAGTTCCCAGCACCGCATCAGAATCACTTGGCATCACGATTGTCCAAATGGGCACATTTAAAAAAAACGTCATCGCAGTGCTGCTGGACGAGTGTTCGTACCAGTCTGGTCATAGTTTTTTTCTTGCGTGTGCACAAGCCGGTTGTAATCAATCGTCACAACGTCACGCCCTGTGGCCACTTACAGGATCCAGCAAGAAGCACGTTCACTGTGTCACAGCACGAACAAAACACAATCGGAGAAGTGGACTAGTTAGAACTGGACGAAATACCGCGGCCGTGGAACTAAAATGTACTACGCGAGACGCCATGGCTAGTGGTGTAAAGTATAGAACTGCACAACGTTGCCCGTTGAGTAACGCACATCCCACTTGCTCTTGTGTTGTGCCGTTTATGTTCATAAAGGTAACTGTTTATTCTACGTCTTATTTCGTTCCATTTTGTTTCATTTACATCTATTCACCGTAGCAACGGAACCCAAACATTCGCTTTTGGATGAAAGTTTTAAACCTCCTAAGGGGCGCTTCAGGAACATAGGCGAAGAGGAAAGGGAAAGGTGTCGCTACCTTGGAAACTTGTTTCATCTAGGGACCTTAGCCATATACTCACAGGCGCGCTGCGCTGCGTTGCTTTGATGCATGCGCGTTGAAGCGCATCCGGCGTTCCTCCGTCAGTAAAAGAGGGAGACGCAGTGTTGTCTGGATAACGCATTGGCATAGAGTAATGGCATCGGTGCGAAATGCGGCATGCCGCATTTCGTGCCTTTTGCCGTCTGGCCGCGCCGACGGACGCTGGTCGCGCCTGGCTTCAGACTTTAGAGTGCTCGAGTTTCGCTAACGTAGCATCGCTGTGCCCAGCGTGCGCGCACGTAAACGCTGCATCGGAGTATATTGGGCCCTTCATGTTGCAGTTGCGGCCGTTTGGCTATCTCCACTGATACCAAATTTGGTGTTACGTGACGTCAATTGATTGCGAAATATATAACAGGTGCAAACATGATAATCCTGCCCCGCAGGGGCGCCTGCGCAAGTAGGCGTTTGGTGTGTAGCGACACCACGGACCCGAGCTAACGGGGGAGTTTTGACTCCCTCCCATGCCTAGCCGTGCGTGGCTTTGCCGTGTCCGGGGAAAAGGGGATCCTGGGGGTTGAGCCGACGCTGGGTGATTGAACCTTTAAGGCCCCCCGGCAGAGGCAACACACCCCTTTGGCCCCGGCTTCAGGTAGATGGCACCCCTGGGCTGACCCACCCGGGGGAAATCGGCAGTCGCCTTTTCCTATATCTCTCTCCCTGCATCTTCGTCTTTATCTCTTACTGTTTATCTGTCCTGTCTTCTACTCTCTTCTGTTTACTTCCAAACTTCCTGGCGGCTAGGGTTAACCCTGTGCAAATAGCCTACCTAGGTCTAGGCGCATTGGGTTATAGTGGCGTTGTACGGCTGGCGTCTGCAGTTTTCAGCATCTGTAAACTTGTAGCGTCCCCTCGTTGGGCGCCGTGGTGGGTGGCCGCCAACGCTGCTGAACAAAAATAAGAAAGGCATGCATGGAGCATTCCCCTTACTGTCTGATCGTACCGGCTTAAAGCGGGTACGCACCGATAATATAAACTTTTTTAACCAGACCAAAGAAACATATCCTCACTATCATGTTATTCACTGTGAAAAAACTGAAAAGCAAGCCAGAACCGTCTCTCCTTTCCTGGTTTCTAGATGTCTTACTGAAACTCTTGGCACAGGATACAAGGTAACCAAAATGGCTAGTGGAGACCTTCTCCTCGAAATCCGTGACAAAGAACAATTTGAAAAGCTAGACAGTCTTTCAGATTTCGGTGGCCTACCAATAACCATAACACCACATAGATCAATGAACACAACTCGCGGAGTGGTATCTGACATGGACTTACTTGACTGAGACTGAACTTTTAGAGGGGTGGAAAAGCCAAAATGTCACTAATGTACAGAGAATCATCATTAGAAGAGATAATAAGGAAACACCGACGAAACACTTGATACTCACATTTGCATCCAGTAAACTACCGGAATCTATTCAAACAGGGTACACAAATACATCTATCAGGCCGTACATACCAAACCCTCGTCGTTGCTTCCAATGCCAGAGGTATGGCCATGGCTCTAAAACCTGTAGTGGTCGCCAGACTTGTGCACAATGTGGAGTTCTAGGCCACGTGTCTGAGAACTGCAAACAACCGCCACACTGTGTAAACTGCGAAGGAAACGATGCCGCATATTCACGCTCCTGCACATACTGGAAAAAAGAAAAAGAAATAATTACGTTGAAGGTGAAGGAGAACATTACATTTAAGGAAGCACGGCGAAGAGTCGCTCCATTCTATGGACCTACATACGCTGATGCGGCGCGTCAGGGGGCACCGCCGCACCAGCCCTCGCCACTCCTTCGGCCCGCGCATACCAAGCCGGTGGTTGTGGCACCTGCCCCCAAGGCGGCTGTAGCCCAAGCTACACCGCCTACTCCCAAACAGAGACCGGAGACTCCAGAGTCCTCCGGTCTCGAGGCCTCACCTCACCAGGCGAGGCCCGAAATTCGAATTAACAGCCCGCACGTGCGGGCATCCAGTGCCTCCGAGGAGGCAATGGATACGTCGGCACCCTTGGTGATTAAAGAGCGGCGCGGCTCCCTGAAGCGCGTCAAGAAAACAAAAAAGCAGATAACAGGGCCTGGTGATGGCCCTGTTAAGTGAACTCAAACTCCCTGTCTAAACAGCCACTCGCTTTTCGTACACACAGCACTATTTCACACTCACAATGAACACTCAAAATATACAATGGAACGTCAGGGGCCTTCTCAGAAACCTTGACAACATCCAAGAACTCTTGAACACTCGCCAAAAGTGCTGTGTGTACAAGAAACACACCTTAATTTAAAACACACAAATTTTCTTCGTAAATACGTTATTTTCCGAAAAGACCGTGTTGATGCTATGACATCATCCGGAGGTGTTGCCATCATAGTTAATCAAGGAATAGCATGCACACACTTACAACTCCAAACATCCCTTAAGGCAGTGGCTGTTCGAGCGGTTCTTTTTGATAAACTGATCACAATCTGCACTATTTACATTCCTCCTAGCTATAAGCTGCAAAAACGCGATTTACACTCTCTAATTAATGAACTTCCGGAGCCTTATGTTCTCCTTGGAGACTTTAATGCGCATAGCAGGCTATGGGGTGACTCTCGGTATGACGCGCGAGGTCGACTGATCGAACAGTTCCTTATCTCGTCGAGCGCGTGTCTCCTAAATCGAAAAGAACCAACCTATTATAACCTCACTAATAACACCTACTCCTCCATAGACCTGAGCATAGTATCTCCATCTCTTGTGCCTCTACTCCAGTGGAAAGTCGTCAGTATTCTGTACGGAAGTGATCACTTCCCCGTAGTTTTGAGCACAACTACAGTAACTGAGTGCCCACCACGTGTTCCCAAGTGGCTCATAAATAGAGCCGACTGGGAACAGTTTTATACTATCGCTTGTCTAGGTTGGAATGACATCTGTACTTTGAACATTTATGTTGCTGTGAACTACTTCACAGCGTTTTTGATTGATGCTGCAACAAAATGCATCCCACAAACAAATGGACACCCTGGAAAACGATGTGTGCCATGGTGGAACTCTGAATGCCGAAACGCGCGCAAACTGCAAAACAGAGCTTGGAGGCTGCTTCGGAACTCACCGACAGCCGAAAATCTTGAAGCCTTCAAGAAAATAAAGTCTCAAGGCAGGAGAACGCGTCGGCAGGCCAGAAGAGAAAGCTGGCAGAAGTTTTTATCAGGGGTTAATTCATACACACAGGAGGCTAAAGTCTGGAACATGGTCGGTAGGATAGCAGGAAAACAAGTACACACACTTCCACTCGGAAACACTCAGGGTGATACCTTGGAAGATCAGGCAAACTTCCTCCGTGCACACTTCGAACAGGTATCCAGTTCGTCCAACTATACTGACACTTTCCAAAAATACAGAACAAGAATAGAAAAGCAGAAACTCGAACACAAATCCACTAGATGCGAAGCATATAACCAAGCTTTCAGTCTAGCCGAGCTCGGAACATCTCTAAACTCCTGCAGTACTTCTGCCCCAGGTTCTGACCGTGTGATGTATGAAATGTTAAAAAACCTACCAAACGAAACCCGAAAAACCTTACTTTGTTTGTACAATGCTATTTGGTCTTCTGGCACTATTCCTACCTCCTGGAAAGAGGCTATTGTTATTCCCATTTTGAAAGAGGGCAAGGACCCTTCTTTACCCTCGAGTTATAGGCCTATAGCACTTACAAGCTGCTTGTGCAAAGTCTTCGAAAAAATGATAAACTGCCGACTTGTACATTTTCTTGAAACAAAAAATTTGCTCGACCCATTTCAGTGCGGGTTTCGAGAAAGTAGATCCACCACAGACCACCTTGTTCATATCGAGGCACAGATCAGAGACGCCTTCGTCCATAAACAATATTTTCTCTGTGTGTTCCTCGATATCGAAAAGGCTTATGATACAGCATGGCGTTTCGGAATTCTAAGAGACCTGTCCCACATTAGTGTGCGCGGAAGAATGTTTCATATAATCGAAAGTTACCTGTCAGACCGGACATTCCGTTTCCGTCTGGGCAGTGTGCTCTCCCAAACATTTGTCTAGGAAACAGGCGTGCCACAAGGTGGTGTGCTTAGTTGCACACTTTTTATTATTAAAATGAACTCTTTGCACTTGTCCATTCCCCGCAATATGTTCTATTGTACATATGTCGACGACGTTCAGCTTGGCTACAAGTCATGCAACTCGGCCATGTGTGAGCGGCAGGTTCAGCTGGCTTTAAATAAGGTCTCAAAATGGGCAGATGAGAACGGATTTTGACTTAACCCACAAAAAAGCACGTGTGTCTTGTTCTCTCGAAAGAGAGGCATGCACTCGGAACCTGACATTCGACTGAACGGGCAACGTCTGTCCGTCAAAGCCGAGCATAAATTCTTAGGCTTAATCTTGGACAACAAGTGTACCTTCGTACCTCACATAAAGTATTTAAAAACAAAAAGGTTAAAAGCCATGAATGTTATAAAAGTGTTGTCACGTACTACGTGGGGTAGTGACAGGAAATGCCTCATGAACCTGTATAGAAACCTTATTCGCACCCGCTTAGATTATGGGGCCATTGTTTATCAGTCTGCGACTCAAAGTGCTTTGAAGATGCTGGATCCCGTGCACCATTTGGGCATCCGCCTTTCTACGGGTGCTTTTCGCACCAGCCCCGTAGAAAGCCTTTACGTTGAGTCAAATGAGTGGTCGCTTCATCTGCAAAAAACCTACATGTCCTTTGTATACTTCCTTAAGGTGAAAGCAGACAAGAGGCACCCCTCATACTCTACTATTAATGACTTGTCGAGCTCCATTCTTTTTCAAAACAGGCCTTCAATGAGGCAGCCCTTCTCAGTTTGCCTGAAGGGTCTAGCTGAGGACACTGTAGTGTCACTCGAACACAGTTTAATGGCTCCTGTAGCATACCTGCCACCGTGGCAGTGGCAGACTATAGATTGCGATGTGTCTTTCCTAGAAGTTACTAAACATGCGCCTATTGCCCATATTCGAACATACTTCTTGAAACTTCAACACAAATACACACGTCCTGAGTTTTTTACAGATGCCTCTAACTCCTGTGTGTCCTACGCTGCTGTTGGCCCTTCCTTTTCGGATGCTGGCCCTCTACATCCAGGCACAAGTATCTTCACAGCGGAAGCTTACGCGATACTTGTGGCAGCTAAACACATCAAACAATCACAAATACAAAAAGCAGTAATTTATACAGACTCCCTCAGTGTGGTAACGGCTCTGCACAGTCTTAAAAAACAAAAAAACCCTGTCCTCGTTTCACTTTACTCCATTTTATGCACACTCTACACACTCAACCGACATGTTGTGTGCTGGGTGCCAGGGCACCGTGAGATTCAAGGCAACATGATGGCGGATCAGCTTGCTGCATCCGCCCACGAAAGCACCGCCATTACACCAACATCAATACCGGCCCTTGATCTTAAGCCGTCTCTCAAACGAAAACTCAGGAACTACTGGCAGAGCAAGTGGGATACACACACACAAAACAAACTACACGTTATCAAGCCACACCTTGGCTATTGGCCACCAGTATCAAAATCACGTCACACAGAGGTAACATTAACGAGGCTCAGGATAGGACACACATACACGACACACACATATCTTTTGTCTGGCTGCGATCCACCATTGTGTGACAGATGTGGTGAAGCACTAACAGTTCTTCACATTTTAATTCAGTGCAAACAATTGGACACTCTTAGAAAACAACACTTTCCTTCACCCTACCAACAACATATACCTTTACACCCTGCAATGTTCGTCGGTAGGGAACCGCTTTTTAGTCACAAATCATTGTTAGCGTTTTTAAAAGAAATTCATAGCTTTCATGTCATATACCCGGGCATACCGTAGCAAGACCTCTCCAGAGAGGTTTTCGCTGCGGTGGCTACACAATAAAGCACTTGCCTCACGGCCCTTGGACGCAAGGGTATGAACGAGTCAGGCAATTGTGCTAATGCCATACATGTCCACCATCGTTTTTATTATCATTAACTTTTGCCATCTATTCGCACCACACACACCTTTCACGGCATGGTCATGATTTTATTAATTGTATGTTTTTAACCGCTTTACTGCGAGGAATTTTATGGCCCTTTAACAGCCGCTAATCACAATCATTGTCCACATTCCTGTCTCATGAACTGGCGCTCTTTGGCCATCAAATGGCCCTTGCGCCAAAAAACACCATATATCATCATCATCATGATAATCCTGCACACGTGTCATGTAATAACATGCCAACATACCACGCACATAGCGTGCTCGCGGCCATTTCGCTAGCTCCACATATATTAAATTTGGTATCACGTGACGTGAATAGATGGCGAAGGTAAGCTACACATCCCAACATGATAATCATGACACGGAAGTCATGTACGGTATCACATACCTTCACATCACCCCATTATTTGTGCTGATTTTAAGTGATATATGAACACTTCTCATTCGTGCTTCACACATCTTCGATTCCCACTTTACGTGGGATCTGCTAATTTTTTCTTCTGAACTAAATCTCAGAGCTTCAAAGAAGCTTCGGGTTTCTTCCCTTTAAAATGAACATTTTATGTATATCCTTCAAACAAATCTCCCAGTTGTTCCATGGTGGTAGTGTGAAAAGTGCATGTCCGATGCGCTTGCGAAACCGAAAGCAACATCGCACGAAAATGGACTACTTGGCGTAGTAACACATGTGCGGAAGCTGCTCCGACGTAGCTTCGCTGCACTGTCACGGAAAGTGTCGCCAAGTTTAGACAAGAGCACGCCTATCTCGCACCCATTCGCCTTCGGAAGTATACTCTCGCTGCCAGAGACGCCATAATTTGAAACTGCCAAGGCATGCCTCGCTTGCATAGCAAGCAGTGGCTCTGAGACTTTAAAATGTAAAAAAGCGCCTGTTCACGCTGCGCCAGTTACAAGAAATCTTCTGGATACTACTGCGCCATCTCGGATGCAAAAACAACCAGCTCAAGAGTGAGATATTACTGAAAACTGTCTGTGAAGATCCCAACACAATGCGGCAACCACGCCAGTGCGGTGTTTTCCGATAGCACAGGTTTCCATCCGCAACGAAGAACTCCTAGCTCCGCCATCAGTAGATATAATCACAATTGGCTCTAAAAACTACGAGTCCAGTAAAAAAGCGCGAGTCTTATATTAGTATTGCTTTTTGGATATTGTAAAGCGGAAGAGCTGACGCCAGCTCTTCCGCTTTACAGCAGCGATTTGTGCGCAGTATGACTGTATAGTATGCGGCTCTAAATCACTGCCTTACTCTTTCGCCGGCTGCATGCCAGTAATAGGATAAAATATGACTCAGGCATGCATGCAAGCACCGCGCACGGCACGTATACAATTGTAACGACGTACAATAGCGATGCACTGAGACGTGAACGGCTTCAAAAGCATAGCTTTCGACTCAGTGAAAAAGTGGCATGCCTTGACTAACCAGGCGAATCTGTGTTTCGGTTGGCGTCACCGTGTTTTAAAGTCTTGTTTGGTTGGGCACTTTCACTCGCGTATGTATTTCCAGTGCCCGGCATGAGTGGCAAAAGATAAACACACGCAGTAAATGAGCGCAAGCTGGAGCGAGATTCTAGCGCTTCTGTCTTGCCACAGCCAAAGCGCGCTTGAGGGCGATTGAGCCAAAAATACACAATTTCCGCTGTTCTCGTTTTTTTCACTTGCAATAGTACGTCTCTAATAAAGTTGCTTCCGTAGTCTGAAATGCACGTGCTGTAGACATTCCGGACTGTCATAGAAGGTCTCCTGGACGTTTGACACGAAATCAGCACAAAATTCCAGGAGAAGAAGAGCGCGAAACATGCTTACAGCCAGACTCGGGTTGTTCAGTTTCGCGTTTGATTTGTAGAGCGTCTGCTCGCATGGCAGTGCCTGATTGTTGCTTCGCCACGATTGGGACAGATGGCGCAACGTGCGTTTCACTATGGCAGCATGCTCAGAGCTCGCTCTGTTCTGGTGTATAGGCCCCGGACGCTGCTTCAGCGGCACGCAACTCGCTGCACCTTCTTTTTTGTCCGGCGGCAGTGGAATGGGTGTGCTGGGGTAATCAGAGTAATGAGATAAAGGGGTCAGAGTGCGTGTGTTAGGGCAGTGAAGAAAGTAAAGTTTTGGAGTGGTAGTCTGTAATGAATGCCAGATGTTTTTTTTGGTGCTAATTTAGGGTTTCAGTATAGTGCTGTGCATAAATCGATTGGTGGTAGATTTTCTTAGACAAATCATTTGCGAGATGAGCTAGATCCATATTAACGAGGCTTAGAGAGAGCACGTCCTCATAGGTATTCGCAGAGGGGGGTTAAGTTTCATTGCTGTGCCCCCTCCCGAATATGTCAGTGTGCGGGACATGCCTTTGTGCCCTAGTCCTTTTAGGTGACTTTGAGGAGAGGCAGCGGTCCCCCTTGCCCTCCGCCCTCCCGTACGCACGCCGGTGCGTCTTCTTAAGTGTTCCGCGCGTGACTGTCATAGGTGCAGATAGCGGGTCTCTAGTCGATACCAGGCCCAGCGTGAGGGGAAAAGTGCAGAAAAAAACCTATCGCTTTTGTATGAATGCTTAGAAACATAAATATGCTTTGCACGTCTCTCCTGGCAGATTCCGGCATGGTACAACAAAGGCACAGATTTTAATTTTACTCACACTAATGTATCCATCACTGTAGGAGGCTACGCATTATGGAACGGAACATGGACGCCGGGAGAGAAGTGAGTACAAAACAGAAATAGCGCAAGCACAGAGCGCAGTGTGACAGAACTGACCACAAAAGTGCTTGGTTGTTTATAGGCCGAGTTGTAACGTGTGTGGTACGATAGCACAGGCAGAGCTGTTACTGCATTAACAGCTGTTAATGCGCTTTACCGTATTTATAGATGTTCTAAGATGCCGCGACATATTGAGGATCTTCCTGTTACCTCATTCCTTTGGGACACATTTTCGTGTTCCGATCTCTTCTTGTAGAAAATAAGTCCCAATATCACCGCAAGGTAAAGCAGTATGCGACAGCAGCAATTTGGAATGTTATACAAAACAAACGTAGCAGCAATCTTCTTTGAGATGGCCTCTAGCATATACATGCAAAACGTTGGCACAAGGGCGGATGCTACAGAGAGAGTAGCGGTTTTGGGGAGGTATGTTGCTTGAATAAAAAGTAAGCGATGGAAGCACAGCCTCCACCAGGGTTCAAGCACTCTACAGTTGTCTGCGAGATAGCGCTGTGACCACGCTCTTCTGATCTTGATTTGTTGCGTGATTAACGCACCGCTTCCATCCCCCTGCCACTCCCACACCGGCACCCCACTATTCTGACATTCCTCAAGCACATTTCGTTTGTGCTTCAGACTCCCACACCTGCAACCTTCCTAACCTTTCTTTTCGCCTGTACGACACGCGAGGCAATGGTGGTATGCTGTTGATTGAATCTTTGTTCAGAACGTGACGACGATGGTGACAAAATTTGCTTCAAGTTACTATACCATTGAGTGTTTTTAGCTTGAACGCAAACTTATTTACGTTGCCATGTTATCAGATAATAGAAAGAATCTGCGCATGCGCATGCCTTTAGGAAACAAGGACTTTTTTATGGAACGGAAACTACTGGCCGAATAGGCTTAACGATTACGTTCCTATTTCAAAAATCAGCCTTCGTGCATACCTACGTGCAATACCGACTTCATGGAGACCTCTGCGGCCGAGTTAGGTTATGCCGAAGCGCTAGAGTGAATAGCGATCAACATGTTTCAGCCAGCTTACCGAAGCTATAGTCATTGGACTGACGAAGAATGCCGGAGTCGTCAACTTGAAAAGCCTAAAGACCCGACATACTGGATACGTGGTGCCATCTGACGAATTGAAGAAATTTCAAACAATCACATCACTTCTTTTCCAGGAACACTGTGAATTCTAACTTCTATATAACAGCCTTGCACGTGAATTACGAATGAGTTTTTTAGGGGCGAAGCTCCTTATGGCGTGGCTTGGGCGTCCCTCGTATGTAACCACCAGTGGCACATACCCGAAATAGGTATAACACTTGACCTCCAAGGTGGTGCCAGTAAGAGAATTCTTCTGTGCGTTGTTTAACAATAAAAAATAGTGCTCAATGTACATGCCAATGGCTGCTAATGGGGAATGAGAGACATAAGCATTCGGCTTTTAGTCAACGCGCACGCTGCGATCCCCATTAGCAGCCATTGGCATGTACATTGAGCACTATCGGACAAGAAAGGGATGCTACATTATACTCGATAGGTGTAACCTCCTTAGCTTTAGAAACGTTTAGCGAGCGTTGAGCCGCAGTGCCATGAATGCAATGAACTTGTATATACCATGAATGAACTCAAGGTGGTTAAAAATGAGAAGTAGATACGAAGCGCAAGCCATAAGAAAGTAAAAGCCGAATTCTCCTGTCTCTCATTTCTCATTAGCAGCCATTGGCATGTAAATTGAGCCCTATCTGACAGGGAAAGGTTGCTACGTTATTCTCGCTGGGAGTAACCTCCTTGTTTTTCGAAAGGTTTAGCGAGCGTTTGGTCGCAGTGCCATGAATACAGTGAACTAGAATATACCATGAACTCGAGGTGGTTAAAGGTGGGAAGTGGACCCAAAGCGCAGGCCGTAAGAAAGTGTGCGTGTGCCGCCTCTCGTTTAGTCCTTGGAATGTCCGCTGGATGGCGGTGCTTCTATATGGGGAATATATTGACACAATGTGACTTTAAATTACGCGCGCTAGCAAATACTTGTGCCTTCTAGATGATTTGCGATGCACGAGCCTGCGGGACCCAGCTGCGCGCGAACCGGGTTGAAAGAAAAGAAGAACGTAGAAGAAGAGGCAGAAGGCGATCCTCGAGACAATCTAGCTGTGCTATAATTCTCGGGCACAAGTTCGCCCAGCCTACGTTAGCTTATTAAAAGAGTTTATTGAAAAGTGCGTTACAAATCTGGTGGAGGTGCTGGGTATGATGCCAAGCCCCTCTCGAGTGACGGAGCACAGTCCAGAACCACAGCGATTTCGACCCAACGAGCTGACGCCTATTCATCAGCGCTGCAGTCGACGCCTACGTGGTGAGGGTCCTGAATTTTCACCTTTATCGACTTCGCTTGGAACATCAACGGCTGTGAACGGGTACGCAACCAACATGACAGCTCAGGTCACTCCAGCCAATATTGTCGTAAACCAGCCAATGCTACCAAAGCCTTTCCACGGTGAAAGCTACGAGGACTCAGAGGACTGGCTTGAGCACTTTGAACGCGTCGCAAAGGCTAACGGATATGGGGAAGAGCGCAAACTTGGAAGTGTTTACTTCGCACTGGAAGATAGCGCACGAACGTGGTATGAAAACCACGAAGCCACCTTCCGGTCATGGAATGATTTTCGACGGGAGCTGCTCGCTGCTTTCCCGAACACAGACCGTAAAGAGAGAGCTGAAGCTGCGCTCCAGACAAGAAATCAGCGCAATAACGAAACTGTCGCCATGTATCTGGAAGACATGTCTCGCTTATTCCACCGAGCGGACCCAAATATGAGCGAAGACAGGAAGCTGCGCCATCTGATGCGAGGCGTGAAGCAAGAACTCTTTGCCGGACTAATTCGAAGCCCGCCGCGCACCGTCGCCGAGTTTCGTTCCGAGGCGACTACAATGGAAAGGACGCTACAACAGCGAGCAAGGTTATACAACCGGGATGCGATCGTCACTTCCTTGGACATGTTGCCACCAGCCTTCGGTAACGGCATGGAAGCACTACGCGAGCTGGTGCGGTCTGTTGTGCGAGAAGAGCTGCAGAGGCAGCGTCTTGACCAGAACGCTCCAATGCTTTCGTCTCTGGCCGATGTGATCCATGAGGAGGTCAGGCAGGTGGTACGCGAACCTTCGAGCAACGCACAGCCAGGGCCGCCACTACAACAGAAGACGAGAATGACGTATGCTGATGTGCTACTACGAGGACCTCCAGGACGTGCGGACGTCGCGGCGGCTACACCTATGCAGTACCCGATGCCGCCGAGCACCCTGCAGCCAACGCCAGAGAGGAGACTAAGGAAGAGCGATGTCTGGCGCACTCCCGACAGGATACCGCTGTGTTACCACTGTGGGGAGCCTGGTCATCTCTACCGAACGTGCCACTACCGCCAGGCAGGACTCCGTGGTTTTCCTGTTAATGCACCTCGACCACGAAATGGTGAACGTCCCTTCGAAATTGAAGAATACCTGTCAGGTCGTCAAACCTCAAGTGGCTTCCAACGACACCAACCTCGGGCAACGACAACGGGGAGGTATAGATCGCCTAGCCCCCGACCTTCAGCAAGCTCCCCAAGGTCTCGTTCCCCAAGCCCGCGTCGGGAAAACTAGAGTCAGCGACCTGTGGAGGCAAGGCCGCTGTCGACGCTAATGCAGAAAAACCTCCATTGCTGACTCTGAACGATGACCGATTCAGAAACCGGTGCTTCGATAGTGACGTTGCTTCCGATTTACGTGTGTTCGTTGACGGCTACGAAGTCATCGGACTGGTAGATACCGGCGCAGATTATTCAGTGATGAGTAGCGGACTTTCTAAAATACTAAAGAAAGTGATGACTCCTTGGAAGGGACCACAAGTTCGCACAGCAGGAGGGCACCTCATCGACCCTACTGGAATATGCACAGCAAGAATCGGAATACGGGGTTTCACGTACGTCGCCAGTTTTATTGTGCTGCCGGAATGCTCAAGAGACTTGATTATCGGCATGGATTTCTTACGAGCTAATGGCGCTGTAATTAACTTGCGAGAATCTTCCGTCTCATTCTCGACTAGGCACGCGATTGGTACCTTTGAAACGGAAGAAAACGTATATGACCTTTGTATTGCAGATGATGGCGTCATGGTTCCGCCAAGGTCGAGCATATCTGTCGCAGTAAACAACAAAGCATTCAGTGAATTCGAAGGATTTGCTGACAACAACACTGCCTTACTACTCCAAAAAGGGATCTGCATGGCACGAGGCCTTGTTAAGTTACGTGACGGATGTGCAAATGTTCTACTCACAAACTTTGGAAATGAGGTGCAGCACGTTGCAAAAGGAACCGTCGTCGCCAGTCTGAATGATTTCGTCCAGGTTACGGAGCTGCGAACTTTTGAAACCAATGATTCTGATTTCGAAGACGTGGAGTCTGTCCTTGCAGCCATCGACATCGAGCCAGGCCTACTACCAAGCGAAAAAGAGCAAATAGAGGGTCTTTTAAGGGAATTCGCCGAATGTTTCTCGTTGTCATCTAAGGTTCGACGCACTCCTGTCGCTAAACATCGCATCATTGTCGACGAGTCAGTGAGGCCAATACACCAGCATCCCTACCGAGTGTCACCAAAAGAAAGAGAAGCTATTGGTAATCAGGTTAAAGAAATGCTCAAAGACGATGTTGTCCAGCCTTCATCAAGTCCATGGGCGTCACCTGTTGTTCTTGTGAAGAAAAAAGACCAAACCTTACGTTTCTGCGTTGATTATCGGAAGCTGAATGCCGTCACCAAACGGGATGTTTATCCTCTGCCAAGAATTGACGACACTCTGGATAGGCTGCGAAATGCCAGGTATTTTTCCTCATTGGATCTTAAAAGTGGGTATTGGCAGATAGAAGTGGACGAAAGAGATCGCGAAAAGACAGCGTTTGTGACACCGGACGGTTTATACGAGTTCAAGGTACTCCCTTTTGGCCTTTGTTCAGCACCCGCCACATTCCAACGGATGATGGACACAGTGCTTTGTGGTCTTAAATGGCAGTCATGTCTGGTTTATCTCGACGATGTTGTAGTTTTCTCTGCTACCTTTGAGCAACATTTGGAAAGGCTCCGGGCCGTGCTCACTGCGATCAAATCAGCGGACTTGACGATAAAACCGCAGAAATGTCATTTCGGCTTCCGTGAGCTCCTTTTTCTCGGCCATGTCATCAGTGCAGAAGGCGTCCGCCCAGACCCTGCAAAAACTGAGGCCGTAGCAAGATTTCCGAAGCCAACAGACAAAAAGGCTGTTAGGCGATTTTTAGGTCTCTGCGCCTATTATCGACGGTTCGTTAAAAATTTTTCACGAATTGCTGAACCACTGACACGGCTGACAAAAGAGGAAATGCCTTTCGTATGGCTTGCCGAACAAGAGGATGCCTTCAATGAACTACGAAAGTGCCTTCAAAGCCATCCTGTTCTGGCGCATTTTGACGAGGAAGCGGAAACCGATATCCACACGGATGCAAGCAATTTAGGTCTTGGGGCCGTGCTCATCCAATGGCAAAACGGACAAGAACGAGTCATTGCGTATGCCAGTCGCACTCTTTCGAAAGCTGAGGTGAACTACTCAGCGACCGAGAAAGAATGCCTTGCCGTGGTATGGGCTATCAGCAAGTTTCGACCATATATATATGGTAGGCCTTTTCGAGTTATAAGCGACCATCATTCGCTATGCTGGCTGGCTAATCTCAAGGACCCATGTGGACGGCTTGCACGATGGAGCTTGCGATTACAGGAGTATGATATCACGCTTGTGTACAAGTCAGGTCGCAAGCACAGTGATGCGGACTGCTTGTCACGTGCTCCGATTCAACCTGCTGCTTCTGCGTCCACCGAGGATGGTGAAGATTTTATTTTCTTGGGAGCTGTGACACCATCAGAGATGGCACATCAGCAGCGATCCGACCCTGAGATACTCCTCTTGATCAAGTACCTACAAGGACAGTCTGTCGATGTTCCACGACCTTTTGTCCGCGCCTTGTCAGCGTTTGTCCTACGAAACAACATCCTGTATAAAAGGAACTTTGACAACAATACAGCGACATTCCTGCTTGTCGTCCCTTCACCTCTGCGACCAGAGATTTTGGAGGCTTGCCATGACGATCCATCGGCTGGACACTTAGGAGTAAGCAGAACGTTAGCACGCATCCGCACTAAATACTACTGGCCGAAGTTGCTTAGCTCTGTACGACACTATGTCAGAACCTGCCGGGACTGCCAAAGACGTAAAACGCCACCGCTAAAACCAGCAGGTCTCCTTCAACCGATAGAACCACCAGAAGCCCCATTCACACAAGTAGGAATGGACTTACTGGGCCCATTTCCTACTTCGTCATCGGGAAAACGGTGGATAATAGTTGCGACCGACTATTTAACCAGATATGCCGAGACAGCGACTCTAGTTAAAGGATCAGCCGTTGAAGTAGCCGAATTCTTCGTCTCCAACATAGTACTGCGGCACGGAGCTCCAAAAGCGTTGATCACGGACCGAGGGACTGCATTTACGGCCGACCTGATGAAATGTATCATGAAATTGACGCACACCAGTCATAGAAAAACGACGGCATATCATCCTCAAGCAAATGGTCTAACGGAACGACTGAACAGAACGCTGGCTGATATGTTGTCAATGTACGCTGATATAGAACACCGTACTTGGGATAAAATATTACCCTATGCAACATTCGCCTATAACACTGCGATGCAAGAGACAACACGGATGACGCCATTCCAACTTGTTTTTGGCCGGACGGTAACGACACCTTTAGATGCAATGTTACCTATTGACGAGACGCCCGAGAATTACTATGACGTTCACGACTACATACAAAGAGCAGAAGAAGCTAGACAGCTGGCACGATATCGCATTCTCCAACAGCAGAAAACCGACACGCATCGATACAATCTGCGAAGAAGAGACGTCCAGTACGCACCAGGAGACAGAGTATGGGTGTGGATTCCTGTACGAATACGTGGGCTGTCAGAAAAACTGCTTCGCCGCTATTTCGGTCCGTACAGAGTGCTCCGCCGCGTCGGCTCGCTCAACTACGAAGTTACGCCAGAGGGACAGGATATTTCATCCCGACGGCGGCATCGCACGGAAACTGTGCATGTCGTCAGGATGAAACCATATCACGACAGGCAATGAAACGCTGAAGATACAACGTTCTTTGACGTTAACGACATCCCCGACGAGGGTTTGTGAATGACTGCCATGCAACCAGTTTGACACAAGCATCGGGACGATGCACTCTGGAAAGGGGGGCAATGACACAATGTGACTTTAAATTACGCGCGCTAGCAAATACTTGTGCCTTCTAGATGATTTGCGATGCACGAGCCTGCGGGACCCAGCTGCGCGCGAACCGGGTTGAAAGAAAAGAAGAACGTAGAAGAAGAGGCAGAAGGCGATCCTCGAGACAATCTAGCTGTGCTATAATTCTCGGGCACAAGTTCGCCCAGCCTACGTTAGCTTATTAAAAGAGTTTATTGAAAAGTGCGTTACAATATGATAAAAAGATGCGAGATGGTGGGACTTGGAGTGTTGAATAGATGAACGAACGGACACACAAACAGATGCATGGATGGACGCATGAACGGACGCAGGGGCGGATGCATGAAAGAACGCAGGGACGGGCGCACAAACAGACGCATGGACGGTCACACAGACGGACGCATGGACGGACGAATGCTTCGCCCCACTCTCCATCATTCACTCCGTGGATATGCTGCCATTTTTTTGTAAATCATTTTAGGCGCGAAGCCTCTTGAAGCGGTACCCGTTCGTCCCTCATCGTAGTGCGTAACCAGTCTTACGTTTTGACTTGCAAGGTGGTGCCTGTGGGAGATTTCTCCTGTGCGCTTTGTTGAACAATAAAAAATCCGCAGCGTGAGCGTTAACTAAAAGCCGAATTCTCCTATCTCTCATTTCCCATCAGCAGCCAATGCCATGTACATTGAGCACTATCTGGCAAGAAATGGTTGCTACGTTATACTCGCTGGGCGTAACCTCCTTGGTTTTAGAAAGGTTTAGCGAGCGTTGAGCCGCAGTGCCATGAATACAGTGAACTAGTATATACCATGAACTCGAGGAGGTTAAAGGTGGGAAACAAACACGAAGCAAAAGCCGAATTCTCCTGTCTCTCATTCCCCATTAGCAGCCATTGGCATGTACATTGAGCACTGTTTGAAAAGAAATGGTTGCTACGTTATACTCGCTGGGCGTAACCTCCTTGGTTTTAGAAAAGTTTAGCGAACATTGTGCCGCAGTGCCATAAATACAGTGAACTAGTATATACTATCAATTCGAGGTGGTTAAAGGTGGGAAACAGACACGAAGCGCAAGCCGTAAGCAAGTGTGCGTGTGCCACCTCTCGTTTAGTCCTTGGAATGTCCGCTGGATGGTGGTGCTTCTATATGGGGAATATATAATGAAAAGATGCGAGATGGTGGTACTTGGAGTGTTAACTAGATGAACGAATGGACACACGGACAGATGCATGGACGGACGCACGGATGGCCGCACGGACAGATGGACGCATGAACGGACGCAGGGGAGGATGAATGGAGGAACGCACGGATGGACGCATGGATGTACGTAAGGACGCACGAACAGGCGCACGCACGGGCGGGCGGATGGACGCATGGACGGTCACACAGACGGATGCATGGACGGACGGAAGCAACAATGAATACAAGGACGGATGCTTCGCCCCTCTTTCCATCATTCACCCCGTGGACATGCTGCCATTTTTTTAAATACAAAGCATTTCTTGGCGAACTTCGGTGACTTTGAACATATCTGTCTATCTATCTAACCGCCTAGAACTTCTAGCTCTTCTGGCCGTTTCGATAATCGTATTGGTACCAAACTTGGTATGGCATAACATGACTGTATGAAAAACATATTTTACTTGTCATAACATGAAAATCACACTATGTATGTCATGAATCTCGTGATTTACATTTCATGATCCTGCAGCTTTCGCGGTGGTTTAGTTCACATGGCACGTTGCAAAACTGGTATTTGGTGTCATGATTGTATGGCGAACACAAGCGACCGACGCTGACTTGAAAATCATGACATTTGTGTCATGTAACAACATCACTACATGCCACGCTCATGATGCGCTCGCGGTCGTTTCGCTAGCGTCACATATACCAAATTTGGTGTTACACTACATGAATGGATATACTGGTGCAAACTTGATAAATATGAGATGCGTGTTATGTAACAACATAACCAAATGCTACGCTCATGATGCGTTCGCGGCCGTTTCACTAGCTTCACATGTTCCAAACTCGGTATTACGCAACGCGAATGGACGACGTAGGTAAATTACGCATCCAATTATGATAATCACGACATGCATATCATGTAACAACATGACTACATGCCACACTGATGATGCACCCGAGGCCGTTTTGCTAGCTTCGCATGTGCCAAATTTCGTATTACGACATGCCAATGGATGACGAAGGTATGTGACTGGTGGAAACATGATAATCATAAGATGCGTGTCATGTGAGAATATTAGTACATGCCACAGTGAAGGCGCCAATACATTTCGACGTGACGCGGGGCACGTGCTCGCCGGCGTTTATTTTGTCGCGTCACGTTGGTGTTGCTGCGCCAGGCAACGGTCCTGTCATATACTCGCAGGCGCGTGCCACGCTACGTTGCTCTGACGCATCCGCGTTTCAGCGGGTCCGGCGTACCTCTGTCACGAAAAGAGGGAGACGCAGTGTTGTCTGGGTAACACATCGGCGCGAAATGCAGCATGTCGCATTTCAGAGCGGTTGCCGTCAAGCCGCGTTGACGGACGCTGGTCACGCCTGGCGTCAGGCTGTAGTGCTCACGTTTTTGTAACGTAGCATCGCTGTGCCCAGCGTGTGCGCGCCACAACGCTACTTAGGAGTGTATTGGGCCCTTCATGATGCGCTCGCGGCCGTTTTGCTAGCTCCACTTATACCAAATTTGGAGTTCCACGACGTCAATGGATGACGAAATGTATGACTGGTAGAAAAATAACCCTCACACGCGTGTCATGGAAGAAGATGACAACATACCACGCTCATAGCCTGCTCGCGGCCGTTTCGCTAGCTCCACATATACTAAATTTGATATGACGTGACACGAATGGATGACGAAGGTAAACGACACATCTAAACATGATAATCATGACACGGAAGTGATGTACGCATCATTTACCTCTACCTCGCAACTTTGTGATGATTTTAAAGTGAGACATCAACATTGCTCATTCGTGCTTCGCATATCATCGATGCCCACTGTATGTGGGACCTGCCAATTTTTTTCGCCTGATAAACACTGCACAATAAGTAGTGCTTTGTGGTACTTTTTATTAAATTTACCCTAAAGGCCCGAAGGCATTACATAGAGGGAGAAGGCAAGGTGGGTTTTTACAGAACATTTCTCATAAAAACAAGGAAATTAGTAGTGTTTAATTATTAGTGCCTCTAAACATACCTGTACACTTGGTCAAGAATATGCAAGAAAACAAAAAATACTCACGCAACAAAATGAACTGCTGAAAGGTCAAGGCTCTGTTTGATTTTAGGTAAACTTGATTGGGGAAGGGGATCGGAGGTGATAAACCTGGCTGCTTTGTTTTGTAATGATTCTAGCCTCTTAATGACGTGTGATTGGTAAGGACTCCAAATAATTGACCAGTACTCAAGTTGAGATTGGACTAATGAGTTGTAGGCGAGATTTTTTGTGTCTTTATTAGCTTGGTGGAGTGTGCGTCGAAGGAAACCAAAATTTCGGATTGATTTACGCAATACCCAGTCAATATGTGTGTTCCAGGTCAAATTCAAAGTAAGTACACACCTAAGTATTTGAGTGACTCAACTGTATCGATGGTCTCATTATTTATTGTGTAGGCATGCAACACTACTTGATTGCTAGTTGTAAACCGCGTAAGTTTTGTTTTCTTAATAGTAATACTGATCTTCCAGTCCTGACCCCACTCAGCCAATTTCCGCAAGTCAATATTTAGTTCTTCACAATCATTTTGGCCGAAACAACACAACATTTCATGCAATCGTCGGCAAATAGACGAATTCCTGAGTTTACATCCATGTGAATATTGTTATTGAAGATTAAGAACGTGTCGACGACGGTAACGAAATTTGTTTCTAGTTACCACATCATTCAGTGCTTTTAGCTTGTACGCATATTTATTTACGTTGCCATGTTACCAGATACTAGAAAGATTTTGTGCAATCGCGTGCTTTTAAAGAACATGGACTTTTATGGAAGGGAAACTACTGGCCAAATAGGATTCATGGTCGCTTTTATCCAAAAAATTTGCGTCTTGTGAGAATTTGAATTTATTTGATAAACTCAGATTTCAAGGCGCATTATGATCTGGTTGAATTCTTTATCGAAAAGGCGTGCCAGGGGACAGCAGAGCTAGAAAGCGCAAACATCAAACTCATGGACCCCGGTCTTCGCCACCCTCAAGAGATTTCATTGGAGTGTATTGTAGCCACGCAGAGTATTGGGTGTGTGTGCTCTGTCTGCGTTTTTACTTCTCAAAGATGATCAGCCAGCTTGTGACTTATTATGGAAAAATCAGCACCCGTATCGACTAAGGCCGTCACTTGCTCTCCATCAATAATTACATAAAGGTCGGCGCTCACCATTTCGTCGTTGTCAATATTCGTCGGCGTCGAGTCGTTCTGTAGTGGCAGTACTGGGGACTTTTTATCGTCTTGTGGTCGGGCTGTAACCATACCCCGAGAGGTCGCCGCCTTTAGTTTCCCCGGTAAGGGCTGGGCGACATTGTTTTCTGAAGGTCAGCAAAAGTATACGTAGATTCGGGGACCATGTCTGAGCAGGAGATGGAGAGCGTGACCTTTGGGTGGAATTGGGCTGGCGATTAGGAAGCGACTCGTAATTAGGAGACCACGTTGTTGAAGGTCCTCGAAAACCAGGGTCGTCATGGCGAAAAATGTAGTCAGCGTTGGCACGGTGACCGTCATACCCTGGCCGAGACGGGCGAAGCGATGTATCACGGTACCAACAATAGCGAGCTATCTGACCGGCACCACCACAATTGAAGCAGAGAGGGCGCCGATCGACAGTGCGCCAAGCGTCCGTTCTGGGAAATTGTGGGCGTCCCATGTCCTTTCGGGGTGGTGAGTAAGGCACGGAAAGTGGTGGCTGGGGGCATGAAGACATCAGAGACATGGGCCGACGTCTGAAAGCCTCCTGCAATGGTTGCGACGAAGGTGTGGCTGTAAGTGGCTGGTAGTATGATGTTATAGACGGGACGGGTGGTGTACGGCGGACAGCGTCGGCGTAACTCAGTTGAAGCTGCTCGCAACCGAGATCAGCTGCTGAAAAGCGTGCCTAAGTTCGTCACGAATGACTGCGGCAACGGCGGTCCCTGGTGTATCCACTGGAGGAGTCCAAAGCTTCTGAATTTCTTCTCGAACAATATCTCTGATCAGGTCACGTAGGGAGCCCTGTTGTCCAGAGTGACTGAAGCGGCGTTGGTTGGGGTGGTAGTGGCCAAACAATCATACTGCCTCGATCTTCGGTGCAGAGCACGCTCAATGACATTGGCTTCTCTTATAAAGCCGGCGACGGTAGTTGGGGGCATTGCGCACAAGTCCAGCGAACAGTTGTTCTTTCACGCCGCGCATAAGGTAGCGCAACTTCTTTTCCTCGGATATATTGGGATCAGCCCTGCGACATAGGCACGTCAGGTCTTGAGCAAACATTGCCACAGTTTCGTTAGGTTTTTGAAGCCTTAACTCGAGCAACTGCTGAGCCCACTCTCGACGGTCGATGCTAGCAAAGGCGTCAATCAGCTGCTGACGAAACTCATCCCATGTGGATATACGGCCTTCTCGATTCTCCAGCCACGTGTGAGCGCTGTCATCGAGAGTGAAGTACGTGCGGGCGAGCTTCTGTTGAGCATTCCACTGGTTGATGTCGGCAACGCGTTCGTAATGCTCAAGCCAATCTTCAACATATTCATGTGGAGCACCACTGAAGCGATCAGGCACAAGCGGCTAAAGAAGTGTTACCTGGGCTGGATTCGAGACGGGACGGCCTTGTATCTCTTGGACCACCTGTGGCTGGCTGGCGGAGGCCATTGGCAGAGGTACGTAATGCCTGGTAGAATGTTCGTCCAAGGAGGTCAGCTCAGGAGAGAGGCCTAGCAACCGCCGACTGAAGCGGTACACTGCTGTCGTAACAGGTGGCTGCTTGTCGGGACTTGATGAACGGCTCCCAGATGGGGTGTTGAGCATCGGCAGGCTTGCAAGCCAGTGCCTCCATCAGTGTCGCACTTCAACGTAAGCAGTTTACCGAGACGTTGAGTCTGAGAACCGACGGCGTGTGTTTTCATGCAGGAGCCAAGAGCAAGAGAGCTAAACAAAAGCACGTCGTCTTTTTCAGTGTCTTTTTTTTCAGACTGTTGGCACGCACATCGTCTTCGTTCTCTGTTTCGGGCACGGCAATATTTATATATATAATATATATGTATATGTATATATATATATATATATGTATAAATATATATATATACACACATATATATATATATATATATATATATATATATATATATATATATATATATATGTATATATATATATATATATATATATATATATATATATATATATATATATATATATATATATATATATTACAGATACAGATGGGTATATTAAGATGGCGACATTAGTTTGGGAGTCAGCTGCGGTCAGTCAGGCGTCGGGTTTGTTTCTATGCACAACGTTAGCATATTTTCAGTATGAAACGCTTTTGGTAGATGCGCGCATTACTTAAAAGCTGCACCATACGAACGGAAAACAGTTTCCGATAACTCATCCTAACTTCAGGGGAGGCGCTCTAGGTGCCGACCAGTGCGGACGCGCGAAGATCGGCTCCTGCTTTCAAGAATGCTTTCCTGTGGTATACACAAATTTGTCGCCGAGTTTTCAGTCCCATCGTGTGCCTAAGTTCTCAAGAACTCAGCAGATACCATCTTTGTGCTGGTGAGTAAACTTTTAAACCGTTTTGGGGGCATTTTTACACGGCAACGCCACCGGGGGATTTAAGCCTAACAACCAAGGAGGTGATTGTCGCAGATGCGCCGACCCGGCACCAACGTGACGCAACGCTCTGCGCGTTCCAGAACCTGCAACTGAGAATGGAATACCAAGTAGATGGAGAGGACATCTCTCCAGAGGATTGCATGGAAGACATGGGTTGGAAGGAAGCCGAAACGAGACGCTCAAGGAATAAGCGAGCCACGGTTAGCGTTCCTGCTGCCAAGGGTTCGACCAAGGCTGGCGTTGCGGGAGACGCTCGAACCAGTCGTAGTAGGTATGATACCAAGCATACAATCGTGCGAGCTGGACGCATGCCGCCACTACCCAAGGACTTCAGCAAAATTGTGCTACGACCACGTGGAGGATTACATATCTCGAGAATTGGCACTGGAGCCGTGGCAGACGCGATAGTACTAGCGGCTGGCATCAAAGAGGAGGAGGCCATGCAGGACATCATCTGTTCCAACTTGCAGCAGAACATTATGGTGGCGAGCACTCCAGACCAAGAGAGAGCTTCAAGATACCTCAAGGTCAACCAAATTGACATTGGAGGCAAAGTTTTCGAGGTTATCGCGTACGCCACGGCACCCTACGATACTTGTAAAGGAGTGATTCGCGGGATCCCCGTAAGCGATACTCAGGACATTTTGATCCGAAAGATTGTGAACGCGAACAACCCGCTCGCGCTGCAGGCCAAGAGAATCAAGGACACCGGGACAATCATCATAGCGTTCGAAGGACACAAGGTGCCCAGATTCGTGAGATATGGACCTTCACTTTTGCAGTGCTCTCTTTACCGCAAGAACATCGATATTTGTTACGTCTGTGGAAAGCTGGGACATCAGTCTGACGTCTGTCCGAACCCACCTGAAACCATCTGCAGAGGCTGCGAGATCAAGAACCCAGATAGCCTGCACTAGTGCAATCCAAGATGCAGGCTGTGTGACGGTCACCATCCCACGGCAGATAAAGAGTGCAAGAATAGGTTCTTAGTGCCATACGTCGTCAGACGCAGACGTTGGGAAAGATCGCGAGCAGCCGCAGAAGCCCGGGACGCATCAATCACATCGAGTCTAGACATCAACGACAAGCAGCTTATTCCAGCCTACGGAACCCAGAGAATCCAGACTACTCAAGAACAGCAAAGGCGGTCCCACTCCAGGGGGAGGTAGCGTTCCAGAAGAGGTTCTAGACCCAAGGCCCGCTCCCAATCACGGGGGCGCTCGAGTTCTCAAGGTCACCATCAGGGTCGAGATCACCCTGGGCGGCACCCGAATGGCCAGCTGCCTGGCGTTCAGTTCGAGATCACGGCTTCACACCCGGGGAGGACGCCTGCAGTTGCATCGAAAGGCAGCTGGGCTGAGCGAGTGCACAACGGCGCGGCAGAGGTGATGATAGGTAAGCTGCCAGAGCATGATAGAATTGCACAGCTAGAGCAAGAAAACGCGAGACTTACAAAATCAAATGAGAGGCTATCAGCTGAGTTAAAGGAAATTAAAATTCTTCTCACTAAGCTAACCAGCGCGAAGTCTTCACAGCCAATGCCTCAGCCAGTTGATGTCCCTGTGGCTGAAAACGTGGGGGACTCGAGAACCACAAAAAAGATGGCAGTCATGGCAGAACACGTGGAAGCCAACTAAACGAGCATGTCAGATATGAAGGAGGTCCTTGACACGCTCAGCAAAGTAGTAGCCAATCTTAGCGAGCAGATGGGTAGGCTACAGTCAAGCGTGGCGGCACTGGAAGAGCATATGACTTTGCGCATTACAAAGGTCGAAGCATATATGCACAATACAGCAAGGCCTCCTCATGCACCAAACTCACCCCTTCGGCCACCAATACTAGTGATACAAAACCTGTCGACAGGTGCAGCATCAGGCTCTGGCCACCCATGTAATAACCATGATAGCAGCGCTACGTGAAGCATTTCGTATCTGGCAATGGAACTGTAGAGGTTACCTTAAAAAGAAGGCAGCCCTACAGCAGTATATGAGGAGCAGCCAAGAAAAGCCTCATAATATAATATTACATGAAACCCTTTCACCGCAAGCAACGTTGCCTGGATTCCGGCCTGTAAAGGGGATACTGAAGGGAGGGGAGTCTGCACCTTCGTATGCAACAAACTAACGCACGTAACCCACGACCTAAAGATAGAAGCAGGCCGGTTGGAACACGTCATGGTAGAGATCGTGCCAGGTACCAGCAACCGTCAGAGCATTTTCATTTTCATTCAAAGCAAGCACTACTGAACCGTTGGAAGGGTCAGCGCCTGAACCGAAGACTGAGGAAGAAGATAGCTGAGGTAAACAGATCAGTCGAGGAACATTGTCGCGCACTGTCCAGGCAGCAATGGGACGAAATCTGCAACTCTGTCGATAGTCAGATGCGCAATGGCAAGACATGGAATATGTTAAAGCACCTCCTCAACGAAAACACCACCAAAACAAATCAAAAGCATGTTATTGCTCGAATTTTGCACAAAGAGATAGGGCGCACTACAGAACAGCAAGTGGTCCAGCGGCTCGTGCATAAGTACCTCCCAATCAAAAGAGGATTGGCACAACCAAGTAGACAGTACCAGGGCAGGCCCAATCCAGGTCTTGAGGGCGACTTTAACATCGAGGAGATCAGAAGAGCCTTGCATGATCTCAATGGCAGGTCGGCCCCTGGCCCGGACGGTATATCAAACAAGGCCCTTCGTAACCTTGATGATGATTCAATTGAAACCCTGAAGGATATGATCAATGCAGCATGGAAAGAAGGCAGGGTGCCAGAGCAGTGGAAGCTGGCCAGGAAGATCCTTATTCCTAAGCCAGGAAAGCCCCCTAACTTGGACAACATGAGGCCAATATCCTTGACATCATGTATCGGCAAGGTTGCAGAACATGCCATACTGCACAGGATAAACAAGTACTTGGAAAATAACGACATATATACACGCAATATGGTTGGATTCAGGGCAGGGCTATCCACACAAGATGCATTGAAGCTTATCAAACACCAGGTCATCGACAACGAAACGAGAGACGTGAGAGCCATTCTGTGCCTAGATCTAGAAAAAGTGTTTGACAACATCCACCACTAATTCATACTCGAAGCAATTTCCAAGCTTGGTCTGGGGAAAGCCTTCTATGACTACGTGTGGTCCTTTCTTACAGATCGGAAAGCCGTGATGAAGATTGCAGATATCGAGACCGCAGCAATCGAACTAGAAGCAAGGGGCACGCCGCAAGGGGCAGTGATTTCACCAATGCTGTTCAACATTGCCATGGTTGGACTGTCAAAGAAATTATCGAGCATTGAAGGATTGAAGCACAGCATCTACGCAGATGACATTACCATCTCGTGCACAGGTGGAAGCGAGGGGTAGATTGAGAGCACCCTGCAAGAGGCGATTGACACCGTAGAAGAGTACCTTCGTCCTTCTGGGCTCAAGTGCTCCTCGAGTAAGTAGGAACTTTACTGTATAGGACTGCACGCCGGGGACCGAAACCCAGGGGATGGAAGCCGTTAAACCAGATAGACATCCACCTCCGTACAAATCAAGGGGATTCCATCCAGAAGGTCGACTCCATCAAAGTCCTGGGCATGCTGATAGAGTCTACCGGCACCAACAGCAAATCTATAGCCAAGTTAACTTGGAAAACAGACAGTGCGGTGCACCTCATACGCAGAGTGGCCAACAAAAGAAATGGGATCAAGGAAGACAACCTCATCAGGTTGATGCATGCGTTTGTTCTAAGTCACTTCACGTACGAGGCAGCAATGCACAACTGGTCAAGAGCAGAGTCCGAGACACTGAATGTGCTCCTCAGGAAAGTTATCAAGAAGGTCCTGGGCCTACCCATACATACCAGCACCGAGCGTCTGCTTGAGCTTGGCATTCACAACGCGCTCGAAGAAATAGCAGAAGCCCAAGAGAGAGCACAGTTTGCAAGGTTATCTACAACAAGGTCGGGGAGAATGATCCTGCACGAGCTGGGCCAACACCCAATGGCAATCAGGCACAATTACAATGATATTCCCGACAATATCAGGGAGAATATCACGGTGTCTCCTATACCAAGAAACATGCATTCAAAACACAACGTCGGAAGAAGAGTAGCGAGGGCCAGGACTATACTTCGTCAAGTCTCAAACGAGGAACGAGGGGTCGTATTTGTTGACGCGGCTTCCTACGCCAATGGGAAAGCGTTTGCGTCAGTGGTGGTCGATGAGGCTGGCCATGTCGTCAACTCAGCGACGGTCAAGACGAAAGACCCAATCATTGCGTAACAGGTGGCCATCGCCTTAGCACTCAAGATGGATAACATTGATGTCGTCTACAGTGATTTCATGGCAGCACTACGGGCGTTCGCCAAGGGGACGGTCTCTGAACAAGCGCTGAGAATACTGCAAGGCAAGAACATAACGCATCATTTTCTGAGTTGGTTCCCAGCTCACCTTGGGCAAATAAACGATTCCCCTCCCAATCTCAATGAAGCAGCACACGAGGCGGCGCGAGAACTCTCCAACCGCGCCTCCCCGGGGATGCGTTTTACCGGTGAAGGGGATAACTGGGAAATTCTTACAACATATAACGAGCTCACTAAACATTTTTACCTGTCTAGAAGGATTTTCCCTACACCTTACAAAAATCTAACCCGCCCCCAAGCACTTACATTAAGGCTTTTGCAAACGCGGATGTACCCTACTTTGAAATTGTTACACATCATGTACCCTGACCTATACCCAAGTAATCTTTGTCCACATTGTGGGGAAATAGCTTCATTAGAACACATGCTCTGGCAGTGCACCAAATTCGCTCATACATCGAACATCACCTCTGCCAGATGGTAGGCGGCAATCCGCAGCTCATCCTTGGCAGATCAGCTCTGGGCTGTCCACCAAGCCCGCGAGGCGGCTGAGGAGCTTGGCATCTCAGTCCCTACGTGGGAGCTGCCCGCAGCACAGTGATCTGTGTTTTTGAGGACCAAATAAAAGTTTATCCAATCCAATTCAATCCTAACTTCACATATTTTCAGGTATCTGTATGGTCAGCGTTCGCGTGGTTGAGAGAATTTTAAAGCAAAAATATAGGCGAGTATTTAGATGAAATGCGATTGTTCCTGCGCAACTTAGTGTGCCTCAACATAACACCCGGTTGCAATTTCCCGCTTTTTTTATGATGAGCTCAATATAGCGTACACCGCGCTTTTGTGATAGAGCTCTTTAGGACTGCCAAGCTTAAAATCTTCACATTGGCTGACACAGCGTGTCTGTCATCACCTCAGTCAATATGAAGATTGTCTGATATGTAAAGCAACTACCTAGTGTAATCAGCTCTTAACTGTGAACCGAAGCTCATGCTTGTTTTGGGCGATCACTCGTAACATAAAGAGAAGCGTACACGATGGAGCACTATAATTACTTTGGTCCGCCTTGTTTTTGTTTCTTTGGGGCGAAAACCACAAATGCCTCATCAAATCGGGAAGTAAACGCTGGCATCCCGCATCGTCAATACGAGTGACGAAAAACATAATGATGTCCTGACGCCACTGATTAGGCACTTGTGACGGAATCATGGCGTCTTCGCATGACGTCGTTCAGCCGGAGGTCTTGCGATGACGTTATCACTGACATGAACACTGTGCACTGTCTCCATGATCCGTTGACCCATCGAGGCCAGTTAAAAGCAGGGGACGAGCAGAAACCTTCCAATAACTTCTATTTTGGGTGCAGTGCGAAACCACATTAGGGGAAGAAAGCTTTCGGAGAGGGGTGGGGGTGGATCAAGCCCTCGAATGAAAAAAAGAGCAACATGGTTTCCTGCGTTTCGTTCGTATCAGGCGAATGCATCAGGGAGCTTGTGAACTTTTTTCATGTATTTTAGCTATGTAGTGCATTCTTCAAAATGTATAGGTAATTCCTTCATCTCGACACCGATATTTCTGCTTCCCATGTTTGCATTCCCTGACGGAGAGAAATCGTCAGACAGCGCAGCGTCAGAACTCAGGCCGACGAAAGGGGGTTTGCGTGTCATACGCCATATCATTACCATTACTCGTTACGCAAATAACAAAACGTCAAGCTAGTGATGCCATAATCTTACGAAGTGTACTTCACGTCACGCGAGAGTTATGTTATCGAGTTACGTTCTTATTTTGGTACTACTTTCACGCTGACGAACTCATACCGCTTCGCGCGAAAAGGCTCGACACAGCAAAGCGCGGGAGGCAGCCACTTTAAACAAATCAAACGCATGAAATAAAAGAATAGAGAAGAAGTTTGCAAATGCGTTAGCACGAGAGATTTCTTTACTATGCGCATATATCTGCTGCGTTCTCCTGGCTAACTTTGTGATCTACAGCCTTTTCTCTTCTAGAGCACGCTTACGTTCGTTATTATTACGATATCATTTATATGAACACTGTCGCTGGTTTTTGCCGCTGGCGTCGGTGTCATTCACCGTATATGTATAGCTATATATAAATATGAGAACGCAAGAAAATGAAAAAAATAATCAAGAAAAACATGCCGGCGCCCGAAATGGAACGTCCGAGTTTTTGCTTGTGAGTGCGAGGCATTAGCCACTGAGCCACGAAGAAGCACTTCCTTCAACGTTGAATCCGCAAAATATTTATATATACCACTTACCGCTGGCGATGGCCACCTTGGGGGAACTATCATGTTTTGAGCATTACCGGCGAGATGGCATATCAGCGCGTCGCGTGGGGTGGACGCTCACGCGTGCGCGCGCTTATCTCGCGGTGGGGAGAATCGTACGCCTTTGGCTTTCACCGGAACAATTTTGCTGTAGGTATTCGGCACACAAAGATCACTTCACTCGCTGCACAATCTTCATTTGCGAAAAGGGCGCGTTTTTCAGATGCAGCGAAGTAACAACTGCGACCTTTATTCGCGTTCACCTGTACCCGTCAGTACGTTTCGTGCGTCGTTTGTGCGCGAGCGACGTGGATCACGTTTTGATCTGCTTGCCATTCTTCGCGTGGCATCCCAATTTGTCCCTATTGCATCTATTGCTTCGCCCATGCAGCAAAGGTCTGACATTTTTTCACACGAAACCAAATTAAGCGCCTTCGCTCACGATGGCTGCGCGTAGAATAGGTTCTTTCAACGGATGGGTTAGTGTAAACGATTGTGGTGACGAAGCAGCTGAAAGGAAATATGGAAAATCTCCCTTTCACAACCAACAAACGCATTCTTTGTAAGGTGATTCACTGCAGAATCATGTTGCAGGGACACAGTTATAATTATTTTTTATGTCTTCGCAATGCTTCCTCTTAGTGGCCAAAATATCGGGAATGTGGCAGTCTCTCGCCGCTTTCACTCGGCTTCCACCGCGAACAAAGCCGACGTGTCTGGCACAGCAGCGCCGCGGCGCTGGAGTTGAATGCGAAAGGCCCTCACTCCACCCATGTATTCGCGTGGCCCTGCGGACACTCCCCTTATTCTATGTCACCCTAGTCATAGCCTCCAAAATGGCGGACTAATGGCGTGTTTTTCTTCGGCCGTCCCAATCACACAGAAAGAGTGCGTTTCCAGAGGGGGGTGTGTGGTATGGTATAATATGGAGAACAATATTGAAGTCCTGAGGATCAGTCTAGGACTGATGCTGGCTGCTTCCACGTCGGGGCAGAGAGTCCAAGCCCCTCTGCCGCCACACGGGCCTTCTGGACATCCCCGAGTTGGTCCGCCAGCACTTCACTGTGCAGCCTTCGCTGCCACCACTGTTCACCGTGAGAAGCCGCACCAGCTATTCCCGAGCAGCGCCAGAGCATGTATACAAAATTGAGCAAGCCCCCGCACTTATCACAATAAATCGAAACCCCGTAGTCCGGAGTAAATTTATTCATGACGACCGGGTTGGGGTACGTCCGCATCTGCAGAAGTATTAACGTGACCGCCTGTGGCCTGTTAAGTCTAGAATTTGGCAAGGGAAATTCTCTACGCTCTAAGTAATAATGTTTGGTTATATCGTTGTACGATAACAGCTGGTCACTAAACTCTGGAGCAGGAGATTCAGCCACCTCAGGGATTGCACGGCACACTAATCCTAGTGCCTCCCTGTGCGCCGCCTCGTTGGTGTTTCGTGGGGCTCCCTCCACTGACTCCATGTGCGTCGGAAACCAAGCAATGGTACGTCGAGTGATGTCCTTACTCAGCAGCAGTCTGTAAGCCAGTTCGCTATTTACTCCCCTCAAGAAGGCTTTATTGCAGAGCGAGAGTCACTAAATACTAAAACTCTTCCCGAATCAAGGAGTGCTATGGCAACGGCCACCTGTTCAGTGGCCCCTGGATCTTTCGTATAACCAGAAGCGGCATTTTAAACACTGCCATTCTCATCTAGCACCACCACAGAGTAAGCATCTTTGCCGTTAATCAACGCTGTGTCAACAAACGCGGACACTTCCACCTGATCCTCTGCCTCGCGCAACAAAGTCCTAGCTCTCGCCATTCGCCTCCCTACGTTATGCACAGGATGCACATTTTGCGGAAACAAATGAACCATGATATCACCCCTGATGTTCACTGTTAACTCTTATAGGCGCGCACCATCACGAGTCGCCACCGATTCTCCGGTTGTCTGTAAGATACACTTACCAGCTGGCATACCCAGCAACCACTCTCTCTGTGCTATACGCTGATCCTCGGCAGTTTCAACAAGGGTATTATGCAATCCCAGCCGCAACAACATATCACTTGATGTACTAAAAGGCAAACCAAGCACCGCCTTAACGGCTTTTCTAATTAAAGCTTCCCATTTGTCTTTCTCCTGCTTTTTCCAATTTATCATAGCAGCTACGTACGAAAATGGCACAAAATAAATGCGTCAACCAAGTGCAACGCACCTTCTCCTAATCTTCTGTGCTGTTAGAGATCCTTCGGATAAGTCGTATATCCTCCTGTGTCTTCGTGGTAATACGCTGAATAGTTATAATATTCTATACATTTGCTTGAATTACAAAGGCAAGCACCCTAACAGCATCGACTTTTGTAACCAATGGTCCATTGCTAGTACAAAATGTAATGCAAGTCTCAACCTCTGGTACCCAAATTCTTCGGCCTACGACCTAACTGCTTGGATTTGAAGAAAAGCTACTCCGACTATTCAGAGGAGCACTTGAGTCCCATACGAGCCAAAGTTTTTCGCAAGCGTTACCACATCCTGCCGCCTAGCCTCCAGCTCTCCGTCTTTAACACCAACACTCCATACCGTCACCTTCTCCGCGTAAAGAGTATAGCCAATATCCTCGACAGTTTCCAGTAGTTTAGCTATCTTTGACATCGCAAAATTGAACAACAGTGACGAGAGTACGCCTCCTTGTGGTATACCACGACAACCCAAATTTGAAGACTGCAGACTTGATCTCTCCCAACCTGAGACATGTCCTTCTATCCTCAAGGAAAGCTTTGTCAAACAGAAAAAGCCCTTGCCCAAGATTCAAGTTTCACAGCAGCTGTAGAATGAAGGAGTGTTGGAGATTGGCGAAAACTTTTTTCACATCAAGTCCAAGTGGTACCTTAGTATCCCTTGTCCGCCGATCAAGTAAGTGATGCTGAGTCATGAGGCTGGAACGAAAACGTATTATCGAGTGCAAAAATACCCCATTGTCCTCAACATAATGCGTTAGCCTACTTAAAATTACATGCTCAGCAACTTCCCTCAAACACAATGTTAGAGAAATTGGTCTGAGATTCTCCAGCCCTACGCTCTTGCCCCGTTTCAGTTTGAGAACAGTAGTCACAAGTTTCCACTCTTCTGGGAAAGATCCTTCCTTCCATCGGCTATTTATCTCCCGCGTAAGATATTCAATAGACCTCTCGTCGAAATTTCTTACCATTTTATTGGAAATGCTATTCGGTCGTGATGCCGATCCACTATTAAAATCCTGCAATGTCATCCTTATATCACTTTTAGTCAATTTCTTACCCGTAAATTTAGTCTCCTCCCCACTATATTCCAAAAGAACGCCAAATGTAGCCTAGAGGGTTTGCAGTGAAAGGTATCTGTCAGCCCAATTCTTCAGCACCTTTTTCTCTGATGAGTTTCGGCATGCCTCATGGATCAGCTTACCTATCACTGTCCTCTGATTAAACTTAAAATTGGCCTCATCCAGTGAATGTCTGAATAAATTCCTGGCACCCCCTCTTCTAATACCACCATCCACAGAATTGCATACCTCATCCCATTGCTGCTTGTACAATACCCGACAGTGTTTTTCAATTTTTAATAACCATTGCTATACGCTTTCTAAGCCTTCTGGTGAACCGCGGACCCTTCCATCTCACCAACAGTGACTGCTTTGCTTCCAACAAGTTTGTCAGACGACTATCCATTTGTTTTGTGTCCATATCTGTTTTAAGTTCCTTAGTGGCTGCCTCATCGTCAGTCTTGAACTGACTAGTCCACTGTTCCGAGGTCAACTCATTCCGTGGCATTCGTTTCTCTGTTCTCTTCGTTTCTTAAATGCATCCCAGTCAACAAGCTTGAATGTTCGCTCCTTTTTAGGAGCCACCTCTAAAGTAATCATAAGTATGTAATGATCGCTGCTGAAATCTGTATTAGAATTTCACCAAGGCGAATCCACCACTCCACAAACAATAGTTAAATCTGGTGTCGAATCTCTACATGTCGACGTACCTCAACGAGTTGGATACGAAGGGCATGTAATGAGAGATAAATTCAAGTCTAGGGCTTCTTGCCATAGTCTCTCGCCTTTGTTTGTGCTATAGAGATACTTCCACACATGATAGAGCACATTAAAGTCTCCTCCAATAAGCAACGGTGCATCCTTAGCGATATTGGCTGCCTTGTTCAAGAGAGCTTTAAATTTTGTTTCGTGTCGCATGTGCTGCTGTACAAGTTAAGCAGGTAAACGCTCCTCTGACTTGCTCCTTTCTGACCTAAAATCATCTCGACCATAATATATTCAATCCTGCAATCCGCCATGTGAAGATGATGTCGAACATACGCCAACCTTCTACTGATCAGTGTTGCGAGCGCTCTGCCTTTCTAATTCTCTTTAACTTCCACTTTGAAACCGCTCTAGACTTCAGAGTTTCTTGCAACATGACAACATGAGGTTTCACATTGCCTGTTCCAACAAACTGCTGTCGGAACGGCTTCTAATGATTGAACCCCCTACGATTCAACTGCAATATACTAAATGAACTATTTAATAAATCCACCATCTTGGCTATGTGAACTTGGTTTACTCATGGTGAGTTTATTTCACTAGAGGACTTGTCCTGCTGGGCCAGCGGCTGACAGCACTCTCGCTCTATAATAGGAACCACCATTTCGTTAAGATATACTTCAATTTTACCTACTCTCTGATCCGTCATATTTTCTCTCTCTTCTATCCGCTCCAATCAAATAATGATCTGATTCATACTTTTCTGAAATATCGCCATCATTTTTTTAGACTCAGAACCAACCTTTGCCTAGGCCCGCGCAATCAAGAGCGCTCTCTTTTTCAGAGTCCCGTTCGTTTTAGGAACCTCCACAGACCTTGGTCCCTCAATTAAGCTATTAGGATTGCTACGCTGACTATTGCTGTTACCAGACTGTAAACTTCGTCCAAGTTCAGCTATATCTTTTACAAGCCCTTGAATGGCTGTTTTAAGCTATGATTTCATTTCTCCAATTGTTTAATCCTGTCCTTATCCCGATTGCAACCCACATGCATTGGGCACTGCTCACGTGTTCGGCCAGTGATGGGTCCACCCTTGACCTTGTCAGCCCAGGTGGCGCACTTTCCAGCTACACTGCCGCCTCCACCAATAGATGCAGAGCGGTTCCTTGAAGCTAGACTCCAATACGATGACGGACATCCTGATTTCGAACGGCTCCGAAAGCGCGAGCGTCTCGCAAAGCGTTGAGAGACACTTGCCAGCTACGCCGCCTCAACTGCTTCTTGTTCCACTGCTAGTTCCACCCTGGCACGCTCCTGTCAGCGAACACGCACGACGTAGGGAACCTGGTACCGTTGCCTGCATTGTTTATCCGCCGTCAGGTGTCAACATCAACTAAGCTTGCAACAAGGCCCACAGTTATGGTTCTCTGCAGGATTCCGAGCACTGCATCCCTAGCATTCAAGGCAATCAGGCGCACGACAGACATCCGGCCGGTTTCCAAGCTTACCACGCGCATAGCATATGTCGACTTGCGGTATAAGTAACAACGGACCAAAGTTGGCGTATACCTTACAAACTTGGGGACTCTTAAGCCATCCAACACAATGATAGTCGAGCCGGTATTCTTGATTCTTTTAACGACCAGAGCCCGTGGATTGCGTTCATTTACGATGTTCCGCTCAAGTGCAGCAGGTTCATTCATAATGACCACATGGAGAATGACCCCTTTATACATAGAGTTTGGAGCAGTCTCGTATGCACTGACTTCAAAATCCTTGTTCGCCACTCTTACTGACCTGATTCAGACAAGGTGTTCGGCGTCGCTCCATTGTGGCGTACTAGCCACCAAGATATTTCTTCTGAAGTTGGGGCAAATAACGTCTTCTTTAATCGACTCAGTAGTGAGGCCTGCCACTTCGACGATAGCCTTGCCCAGAGTTGTAGAACCGACTTTCTACGAATTCAATCCACCCCGTAAGCGAATCTTGATGTGCTCTTCCGGCATCAGTGGCATTCACAACGCCTTCATAATACGTTGGTTAATTGAGAAGCCTCTGCGCCGTCCATCTGTGTCACATCGTTCAGCCAGCTCACCATGTGAACCGTCATCAACTGGTGCAGGCTTCGTCGGAAGTCTTTATTTTTGGTTAGACACCGTCCACCATCCTAGATCTTCAGTAAAGTCCTCTGCCAACAGCACTTTCCCTTCTACTTGCACAAATGTCATGCCGGACGCGCGCGTCCCGCCACGTAAGGCTGCCAGACGCTGTGCCTAGCGCTTAGCCAACACGGCGGTGGCACAAAAGTCGAGATAATGTCCAGAAAAGCAGTGGCCCACCTCAAAGTTCGATATCTGCCGAATACTCTCCTCTGCATGGATCTGATGATCTCAAATATGCACCACACGGTAACAAAAACATTGGCACCGTATCTGCATGCTAATCTGCAAATGTCCTCGAAAGACGATAGTCATGCGTCTGGAAAGAGTGAACAAAACGTTTATTTTTTGTTCTGCGCAATAAAATCGGCGAATTGTACTCTGGGGGCGCTGCATTAGAAAGCCTCGAGCGTGCAGCGGAGGTGAACGAGCGAGTCAAGTCACGTCACACGAGAGACATGAGCGCTATCTGGCAGTTGTTTGGAAAACGAAGCGTACAGCTCTGATACAGGCGTGCGCGCCCGTCTCAGATAATCTGAATATTGTTGTATTGCAGTTTTTGTGTACGTGTGTTGTCTCCTGCCAAATTCTGTAGAGGCAGGGGCCTTTGTCAAGCCGCTAAGATAGCGGCTTTTTTCTCCTGTTCTATATATCAATTGTTTCAAATGAATGAAGAAATAAAGAATGTGAATCTGAATCTGAATTTGAATTTGATGTGACTCAAACATGGCGAAGTCATCGTACCGAGAACCGAATGCACCAGCAACAATACTCCCGGCCTTCCGACCTACCCCAGGGTTCACGCATTTACCCCAAGAAGGCTCAAGTACAGCGAAGGAACCCCCTGACACGTCGTCAAATGCGAAAAGAAGACAAGTATAGGTACTCCACACATCCGCGGTCGGCATTGCGCCGATGCCATCATCCGCAGTGCCAACACTGTAAATACCGCATTTTCAACGCCGAACCACCGCTTGCTGTGCAGCCCACTACCTACGGTACCCGTCGTGGGAAAATTACTGCGCGACGCATTCCAGCAGCATGGGTGCCACGCAGCACGCCATTTGGCGTCAGGTCATCGCCGAAAGTTACGGCTGCGTCATGGGCACGCGACTTGCGTCGCCCTCCCATACGGACCAACGTTGAAACGGAAGACCACCATTGCTTTTGCCAGCAGTGTCCGTCCCTCGCAGCTCTCGTCGACTCCGCTTCTGTCATGCCACCCACCGGAGCCACGACACGGACCCGAAGCCTTTCAAGATCACGAGTGGAACTTCCTTACGAACACTTAGACCTGCCGTTCATGTACATAGTTTTGATCCTCCCTTGATTTTTCTTCTTTTGTGTATACTATTGGAATCGCGCAAAGCACTAGGGGGGGAGGGGGGAGCCAATAAAGCACCACGCCAGTTTCAGCCAGCTGACCACGCAGAGAAAGAAGTGAGCCGCGTGGCGCGTGATGGAGGAGAGTGCAGGCGGTTGCAATACGTCTAGACTACGTCTGAACTGAACGTGGCTCATTCTGCGACGACTACGGGCAGCTTACAGGGCGTCACTTATGCTCACTTATACTCGCCCATTCGCATTGTGACTTTTACGGTGTTCAGAGGATACGTGGGGCGATGTAAGAACGAACACAGAAATATTTCGCTTGTTCAGAAAAAACGCAACACACGTTCAGAGTTTGGTGTAGAAGGTGTGAAACGCTACCGGCTAGATTGCAGTGAAAAATTGCACTTTCTAGGTCTTCAGAAGTCTACCTCGGTTAATACTTACTTTGCATTTGGAAGATGCCGTCACGCTACATGTGTGATCCTTTGATTTGGATGCAGTCGAGAGTACAGTAAATGAACACAAAATGATATTCCCATGGGGCTACCAAAATATATTCAAAATTCAGATGACGAAAAAGGAGAAAATGAGAGCTCAGCCACTTTCACTGTGAAAGACGTGGGAAGTTAATGTAGGTCGGCTAATCAAAGCCTTCCACAATAAAATGGCAAAATTACTTCTCACGTACTTTCAATGACATGAGCACGGCACTCAGTTATCTGGAGCGTAACTGCGCTTCGGTTCACCGCCTCTTAAATATCCATAAGCGATATAATAGTACAATTATCAGTCAAGATAGAAGAACAGTACAATTCAACGACGGTAATTAGCCCAGTTTTCTCACATACAACTCTCCAGAAACGAGAATTACTAGAATGATTCTATATTTCTGAAATCGCGGTATTTAGAACCGAGACAAACGGACCGTAATGAAGCAAACAAATCACAGGTTATGAACAGAATGAATGATGCTGAGTGGGGCAAAACTTCCATACGTCCATTCGTGCTTCTGTCCGTCCGTCCGTGCGTGATTCCATCCGTCCGTGCGTCCATTTGTGCGTCTGTTCATCCGTACATCCGTCTGTCCGTGCGTCTATCCATCTGCTGTGCATCCGTTTGTCGATCTGTCTGTCCGCTCGTACGTCTGTCTGTCTGTCCGGCCATGCATGCGTCCGATCGTGTTCGAGAATGCAGGTGGCGTGCAGGTAACAGCGACGAGATGCGAGACAAGGAAGCTGAGCGCAGGCGTCTTCAACGCGCCCGCAGGTCTGCTTCGTCCATGCCCCACCAACGATCCACCATATACGGTGACTATCCTGGAGACTGAGGGAGGCACTTCTTCCTCGGCACCCAGGCACAACCAGCGCAGCAGCCGTTCGAAGAGTAGCGGTACAGCGCCATCAAGAATATCCTTACCTAACTGCATTTTCCATGTACTTCTATGAGACAGCGTCTTCTATTATACTGCTCGAGAGGCACTGGCGTCCCTTTTTTTCTCTTCTCTTTTTCGCTCGGTTACGCATGACGCGTGACAAGGTTAGACTAAGGGGAGCTTCTCCCCTAAGAGTTCTACCACCGCAGAATATTTGATACCTGCTTTCAACCAGCTATTAGGAAAACGCAGCAGTTTCTCTGCTTTTTTTGTAAGTGGGACCAAAATGAATGCAGTAATAAAAGAAGATACTTTCTTTAGTTCAGCAACATGCTTCTGGTCGGTATTCTTGCTCGTACACGCAAAACAACATGCGCACGCTGGAATCCTATGTGCTTTGCTTTGTGTCGCGGTCTCCGACGGACGGACGGATGGACGGACTGACGGACGGACGAACGGACGGACGAATGGATGGATGGATGGATGGATGGATGGATGGATGGATGGATGGATGGATGGATGGATGGATGGATGGATGGATGGACGGACGGACGGACGAACGGACGGACGGACGGGCGGACGGACGGATGGATGGATGGATGGATGGATGGATGGATGGATGGATGGATAGATGGATGGATGGATGGATGGATGGATGGATGGATGGATGGATGGATGGATGGATGGATGGATGGATGGATGGATGGATGGGGTCGAAATGTGCAAGAATAGGAGGTGTCATTAGAGCGGTGATTAGCTGAGAGAAGGCGTCCGCATGAGGAGGGCCTCAAGAAAATAGAACGTCTTGTTTGAGAAGGTCGGTGAGTGGCCGTGCGAGTGCCGCAAAGTTTTTCACGAACCGGCGAAAGTAGGAGCAGAGGCCCACAAAACCGCGAACATCAGGGACAGAGCGTGGGGCTGGGAAGTTTGTTACAGCACGTACTTTCGCCGGGTCTGGCCGTACGCCGGCCGCGTCAACAAGGTGACCCAATACGGTAATCTGACGAAGACCGAAGTGGCACTTGGAGGAATTGAGCTGCAGGCTGGCCCGTCGAAATATGGATAGAATGGTCGAAAGGCGTTCAAGGTGGGTTGCAAAGGTAGGTGAGAAAATGATCACGTCGTCCAGGCAACACAAACATGTCTACCATTTAAATCCTTGTAGGAGCGTGTCCATCATTCTCTCGAAGGTCACTGGAGCATTCCAGAGCCCGAATGGCATGACCTTGAATTAGTAAAGACCGTCAGGGGAAACGAAGGCGGTCTTTTCTCGGTCCATGTCATCTACAGCAATTTGCCAGTAGCCAGGTTGGAGGTCGAGAGATGAAAAGAAGGTGGCACCATGGAGGCAATCAAGGGCATCGTCAATGCGTAGTAGAGGGTACACGTCTTTTTTGGTAATTTTGTTGAAGTGGTGATAATCAATGCAGAAACGCCATGAGCCATCTTTCTTTTTTACTAATACCCCGGGAGATGCCCAAGGGCTCGTTGATGGTTCGATTACGTTTTTCATAAGCATCTTGGCCACTTCTTTCTGAATCACTTCTCGCTCGGACACTGACACGCGATACGGCCGACGGTGAATGGGCGCAGAGTCACCAGTGTTGATTCGGTGAGTGACAATTTTAGTCTGGCCCAAGAGACGATCGTCGGTGTCGAAGATGTCACTGTATGAGGCCAAAACTTGGCAGAGAGCGTCGGCCTGGTGAGGCGACAGCTCCGATCCAATCATGTTTCGAAAAATACCATCGTCTGAGCTGGGTGACCGTGAGACTGCGCTTCGATTAAGAGCAGATACAGCGACAACACTGACATCGTCCTCTGTTATGGCAGTTAGCTGGGCTAGAGACATCTGGCAGGGCAACACTTGAGGGGTGAAAGCAAAGTTAAGGAGCGAAAGTAACACACAGTTATCCGCTATGGTCGTGATTGTATTGGGCACAGTAACACTGCGCGTCAGCCGAACGTCAGTAATTGGCGTAACGATATAATCACCGTCAGGAACGGGAGGAGTCGATGACAAAGACACGTACGTGATGGCTCGAGGTGGCAGACGAACGAAAGTGGTTGGGCTCAAGCGGCTGGTGGGCTTTGCAGAGTTGTCGGCAAAGATTGGTAGATCAAGGCTGAGGGTACCAGACGAACAATCAATTAGGGCGAGTGTGCCGAAAGGAAATCAAGGCCAAGTATGAGGTCATGAGGGCAGTAGGCTTGCACGGCAAAAAGGACCACGGCGTGACGACCGGCAATGCTGACACGAGCAGTGCACATTCCGATTACTGGTAAAGTACCGCCATCGGCAACACGTATACTGCGTAGTAGATGGCGTCATAATCTTTTGTAAGCGGCAGCGTAGAGAAGTGCTCATAATGCACAGGTGCGCACCTGTGTCAATGAGGGCGGTCACAGGAACATGGTCGACTTGTGCTTCAAGCAGGCTATGGTGCGTGAGAAGCGTCAGTAGAGGATTTTCGCTGTCATTGGTATTGCAGCTTCACCTCTATAAGCTGCAACATCTAGTTTTCCTGCTGCGGTCGTCCAGAGAAGCTCGGCGAAGTAAAGCGCCGAGGTGGCGGAGAGCGGGATGGGCGACGTAGCGGCGACGGGGAGCGAGAGTGGCGGCGACCGGACGAAGGGGCGTCAAGGTAGTGGCGACCGGGCAAAGGGGCGTCAGTGGAAGGCTCATAAGATGACGACGAATAGAAATTGAAGGGTGCGGCGACTGAACGTCGAGGGGTCGTCAGATGCATGAGCGCCGAGGTAGAGAAAGTCTGACGTGGTTGGTTTGACCAACGGCGGCGGCAATAGCGAGAAACGTGTCCAGGCTGGTGGCAGGAAAAACAAATAGGCCGGTCGCCGGGTGTTCGCCATTCCGAAGGGTTATGGAAGGGCATTGTTGGAGGTGAACGGCAAGCGTGTCCTCGGGGGTAGGACGGGACTTCAGGGCGAGTCAAGGGACATGCTGATGGTAGGCCGAGGTTCGCAAACTCCTGTCTCACCACAGCTTTTATTAACGCCACCGACGGCTGTTGTTGGTCAGAGGCGAGCGTTGCGAAAGCGGGTGGCTGAAGAGGAGCCGGACAGGCGGCTTCGATTTCCTGACGAACAATGCGTGTGACGTTGTCATACGTGGGAGACTGGCGGGCGGCTTCACACGATGAGGTTGCGGCCGTGTTGGGCAGCCGGGTTAATCGCTGAGTAATACGGCGGCTCTTGGCTTCTTCGAACCGCCGGCACTCTTTAATGATCGCGTCGACGGTGGCAACGTTGTTGTAAACTAGAAGATTAAATGCGTCGTCTGCTATGCCTATCAGCACATGGGCCACTTTCTCAGACTCACTCATGGGCTCGTCAATCTGGCGGCATAAGGCGATGACGTCGTGAATGTACGCGACGTACGACTCCGTCGACGTCTGTGCAAGAGCCGCCAGTTGATTCCGCGCTGCGATCTGCCGCCCAACGGTGTCGCCAAAAAGGTCGCGGATCTTCTCTTTAAGGAAGTCCCAGCTCGTAATCTCCGCTTCGTACGTCTCGAACCACACTCGCGGTGGGCCATCGAAGTAAAAAAGCACATTGGCAAGCATAAGAGTCGGGTCCCACCTATAGCTTGCGCTGACCCGTTTGTACCGGTTGATCCATTTGTCGACGTCAACATCATCCTGACCGGAAAATACACCGGGATCACAGCAGGAGGTAGAACGACGTATGTAGAAGTCACGGTAGGGGCAGGTGGCGTAGACGATGGTTGTTCAACCTGTGACATGGTTGGACCTATAATGATGCGACCATTGCGGAGCTTCAAGATGAAGATGCAACTCCACCACAAAGATATTACGTAAAAATGACACGAGGCGTGTCTATTTAAAGTCTATATTCAAACTGATGCGTATGGCGTCGACTAAGATGGAAGACAGCACGCACAACCAACAAATTACTTCCTCGTTGTCGTCTTCTGACAGTTGATACGTCAGCTACGTAGCAATATTCTTCTTTAAATCTTTTAGGTTTACCTGTCTACACGCAAAAAGGTTTTTAAAATGACTTGAAAATACGGATAAAATGCTGTCCGTGTAGGTTACTTCGTGACCATCTTTCTTTATTTTTTCGATATGATTCCGTCGAGCGTTCGTTTTCTCCACCCCTAACGCTCTTTTGGTTGGCGTCTCTCCAGCCGCTAAAGCCTCAGCCCTAGCACAGACGAGTGCACCGTGGTAGCGTTCCTCGTCACGCAGTGCAAGTTTCTGATTAATATTGCGTATGTCAATTTTATACTCTCCCGGTTGTTTGCACTCCAAGTCTATTAGTCTTTTCGAAGTCTTTCGCAGATCTTTTTTCTTTCTTTTTCCTTTCGTAGCTCAATGCGCAAGAACGATCAATAGCTTTTATTTTTATTCGCTGCTTGAACTCTTCCCATTGTTCTGCAAGTTTAACTTCATCATCCATTTTTATTTCATTGATGCAGTTCATTACCTGATCTAAGAAATATTCGTCAGTGGTCAAAGTGGAATACATCTTCCACAGCTCCCATGAGAAAGTTCCACCTTTTGTTTTCTCGCCCATATTACATTTAACTAAACAATGATCACTGAAGTGTATTGGGTAGAAAGCATATGTCTTACAGTAGGCTATTATTTCAAGTGACACGTAAATGCGATCAAGGCGCGCATGGCTATTTCCCTGAAAATGTGTGAAACGCACATCCCGCGTTCCCTCCATACAGCTGTCCACGTCTTCTAACTCGAATTCAGGAACTACGTCCACTAGCATCCTACTACTTTTATCGTAAATGGCGCGTCCGTTTGCTCGATCTCGCCCGTTGAGGACGCAGTTAAAATCACCAAGTAATACATATTTCCTTGCCAAAGTGAAGTGCTGCTTTAGGCTTGAAAAAAAAAGTGATCGCTCCTCGCAAATGGTTTATGCATAAATACACACTATACGCCACTGACATTCATTGAATACAAAATCACAGGAAACCAATCTACCAGACGGGCAAGAGAAGGTATCTTGCACTACCAGACCCGGTAACTTCTTAATGAACAAAACACAGCCTGCAGACGTGCCTATTGCTTGAGTTACGATAGCGCAGTAACACGCCGTAAAGCTCAGCACCATGCCCCGGGTGTCCTTCTCACCATCTACTTTTGTTTCTTGTACAGCTAGTGTATCCAGACCATGATTCACGAGCAGCCTGTAGACTTGGCTCTGTTTCCGCTTGGCGGCAAGACCTCGAACATTTAACTTGCCACTCTAAGTTTCGGTGCAAAAGCCATGTCTACACAATAAAGAAGTTAGCCCGGGGCATGATGCTTACCTTCAGCGTCTAGCATAGAGCTAGACATCTTCGGAGCCTCCAGGTGGACCCGTGCCACTGAAGGACAAAGGTGGCCAGTGTTTGTCCAATATCGGGTTGGGACGCAGCCTTGTGCTGCTGCGTCTGAACGAAGTCGCCTTAGCAGGTGGCAGGTGCTTGTGAAGCCTTCTTCGGTTTGGCCGGATGGCTCTTGAGTAACCTCCCCAGATTCTATGTCTGCATGGACTGTTGGTTCATCACCACCAGTCGGTGTGGCAGTACCTGTTGATGCTTCTGGGTTCACCACGTCGCCTGCACCTTTAGCCGCGTCTTCAGCCTCGGTCACGTCCATCACCAACTCTGCTGTGTCTTCAACTTCAGCTGATCCTATAGCCGCTGCGTACGTGCGCATGCACGCGTCTTCGCTGTGGCCAAACCGCTGACAACGCGAGCATCGGGGTACCTTACACTCTCTTCTAACATGGCCGGTACCTTGGCAGTGCAGACACTGCATTGGCCAACCAGGTGCAACCACAAGTGCAAGTTTACCAGCTACCCTGATTTGATGCAGGAGATTTTCAACCTTCACGCCACTCTTGAGCTTAAGAAGCACAGTCCGTGTGGTTGACCCCTTGTCGCTGACTCCTTGAACACGCCAATTCTCCCTGGTGACTTGTACGACCTTCCCATAAGCCGCCAACGCCGTTCGCGCGTCTTCATCGTTGACGCCATACAGCAGCCAATGAAGACGCAGCCGCACCTGCTGATCTTGGGGGTCTATGACGATGCAGCGTCGACCCTTGACTTTCAGCTCCTTCACGTCCAGCAAGCGTCTCGCAGCGTCCGCGTTGTTCATGGTGACTGCCCAGACGTGGTTTGTCTGGTAGGCCCCCAGTGCCAACACCTCCGGCAGCAGTCCTGTAGGTCCGAGCGCCTCTCGGAAATCTTCTACTCGATACGGTCTGCCGCGCACATCACCGTGTAAAAACACAGTGTTTTGCGCGACGCGTCCCTTGGGCAGTGGTGACAAAACTATCTAGTATCCTGCGTCTTGCTCTTCGCTCATCCTGTTACCACGGCTAGCATGTGCCGCAAACGCCGCTCCTGCAGAGCACATGATTCTTGCGTCTGACATGCGTGAGTGCAGACGAAAGAATGACTAACCACTGCGCCACGCCAACAGGTAGCGGTACGGGTGTTAGAGAAGTACTCAACTCACAGAGTCGCTGTTTAATTTCAGTTCTCCTCGTCGTTTACTTGGGAGGGACGCGATCTGCACCTGCTACTAAAATTTGCACAACTGATAAACACGAACAACTGCTGCCTGTATTGGTTGCCACTGCGATAATGGCAATGGCGCTATGTTTTTGTTACAATTTACAACCGCAAGGGGAAAAAACAAATCAGTGGACTGAGGAGCTGCCAAGTTTATTCGTTTCTCGCTCCTTCCAAAGAGCTATATCAGTTCAGGCTTTATGATGCTTCTATGGTCAATTGATAGATACGCCCACACAATTGATTTTGATGTATTTCGCGCAACGCACACCGCAGTCATGCCAGCGCACCACTGTTGCTCTGTCGCTAGGAACAGCTCCATAACGGCTAGTCCAAAACGACTGCAGTGCGCCAGAAACATTATGCCATCATATTGGTTCAGTAAGCATACGAACTGACGTGTCTGTGTTCTCGCATAAGAGCCAGCGAAGCGCCGGTGAGTGCGACTGGCGGCTGTCGGTGAGGCGAGGCGTACCTTTGGTGGAAGTGCTGCAAGCACGTCGATTCGATGTTTGTCGCTTCTTGCGTGGACACCGTACACAATAAAAAAAGGCTTCATTTAAGGTAAATGATGCCACAGCTGTGCTGTATTGTCATTTTTACTCGTCAAAATTGTGTATTCTGAAACCCAGAAGCGCCGATAACACTTGTACGGGCTCGGTCGGTATGACTAACAACTTTGGTGGAAATCAAGGTGTTAGAACAGAAGGGTGTAAGTCAAATTCACCGGGGCTCATCTCGACGCATGTCGAAAGTGGAGGTTTATGCATACTCGCACGCGCTTTGCTAACTAAAAGGTGCACCTCAAACAAGAGAGTGTGCAAGAATTACTAGAGTTGCGTTTCTAGTGTGGCTACATCAAGTGACCGCTGTGTTCTGCTCTAACATTGAAAGGGGCAATTGCGAACTGGAGCCCATTTATTTGTTGACAACTGCTCGCCGATGTAAAACATTTATTGTCATCTTCACAGTGACAACTCTAGTCTTCTAAGCACCACAACAAAGAAACGCATCGCGGATGTCAAACTGATGTAAGTACGTGTTCGAAATGTAAATATATTCCCGGCCGCATATTCTATGCTCCACAAAAAACTGAAGCGTTGTTGACACCACAAAAATAAAAAAACGTACTAGAAAGCATAATGAGCAGTGTTGGTTTCTTTTGACCGTAAACGTACACCTCTGCGCATTCAAGAATGAAACACTACAAATAAGTGATTTCGCATACTGATATGTTCTTTTCATCATGTCACCGTCATCCACCAAGCTTCCATCGTGCCACCGTCATCCACCTTGTTCACCAAGCCTTCCACCAAACACGTTTTGCCTCACCACCATGAGCTGGCATTTTCCACCATCAACACCATTGGCTCGCCACCACCACCATCTGCCACTATTTTTTCCACTCTGGCCGTCATCAGCCGGCATTTTCCACTGTCGCCACCATTGGCTCGCCACCAACACCACCATCTGCCACCATTTTTTTCCACTCTCGCCACCATCAGCCATTATGCCCACTACAGTTTCCAGCATATCCACTAATATTTTTACCATACCCACTATTCTTTCCACCATATCCACCAACGATTCCAGCATACACCAACACAGGATTTTCAATAGGATTAAGAAGCAAATCGACAAAATGCCACGTGATGACATAATCCAGCCGTCCAAGAGTTCCTGGGCGTCTCCCGTGGTGTTGGTAGAGAAGTACAGAACTTTTGCCTTTATTCCTCGACTATTTTCGCCCAATCGTAATCAGGAAGAAGGACGTGAATTCGTTTCCACGGAAAGACGACACCCTGTATAAACTCCCCAACGCGAAGTACTTTTCGTCGATAGATCTCAGGACAAGTTACAGCAAATCGAAGTCGACGAGAGAGACCAACAAAACACTGTTTTCGTAACAGCACACGGCCTGTTTGAGTTCAAGGACATGCTTTTTGGTCTTTGCCCGGCCCCCGCTATCTTCCAACGCATTAATGATTCAGTACTGGCCAGCTTCAAGTGGCACATTAGTACTAGGACGACGTCGTTGTGCTTTCCTCAAACTTCGACGAACACCTCCGGCACCTTGAAGATGTACTTCAAGCAGTCAAGAACTCCGGACTCACCACGAAGCAAATAAAACGTGGCTTTGCATGCCAGAAGCTCTTGTCCCTGGGCCACGTCATCAGCAAGTCAAGACTTCGCGCCGACCCGCAAAAAACAGCTGCCGTTGCCACCATCGCGGCACCCACCATCAAGAGTGCCGTGCGTCCATTTCTCGACCTTGTGCGTATTGCAGACGGTTTGTAAAAGATTCCGCCAGCATGGCAGAGCAACTCACTAACCTAACCAGGACAGACGAGGAGTTCAAGTGGGAAACGCCGCAAGAGAAAGCATTTTAGGAGCTCAAACACCAACCGCAGCCGCCTCTGTACTTGCGCATTTAGACGAATCCGTGGAGATAGAAATACACAACCACGCAAGCAGTGTAGGACTTGGCGCCGTTTTTGTGCAGAAGACTGGTGGACTAGAATCAATTATGCTGTCCAGTCACTTTCAAAAGCAGATTCCAACTATTCTACAACATAAAAGGAGTGCTTCTCCATCATATGGCCTATATAACAGTTACGCCCTACCCCTACGGCAGGCCCTTCAAAGTTGTGAGTGACCACCATGTCTTGTGTTGGCTAGCTGTCTTGAGGTCACCTCGCACGGTGGAGCCCCAGACTTCAAGAATTCGATGTTACCGCGCTTACAAGTTCAGAAGAAAACACTCCGATGTCGACTGCCTGTCTCGTTCCCCCTGTAAGGTCTGGCGTCACAGGTCAGGGGGGGGGGTGAGTCTTCTTTGTCAAAGGGTGCCCTTCCCAAAGAGCCGATTCTCGGGAGACGATACTCCCGGCGTAATGACGCCCGTTCTGATAAGAAGACCGTGGTCGGTCACCGCTTTTAACAACCAGCTAGGTGGTCCCCGGCCAGCGAAGTGCCGGCGGGTGACGTGAGGACACCCGGTGTATAGACACCCATCCATCTAGATTATAGTCCGTGGGACAACTGTCACGCTGGACAGCGCAGTCATCTAGCAGTAATGGTATGGGCCCGCAGCTGAAACGGCGTCACCATCGTGCGCGTTCGCACAGTTCGCGGAAGGTCATGTGCAGGCCGGTCCTTTTGTCTCTCTCTCTCCAACCGAGGGGTCGAGTGCTTGAATAAGAGAGCGAGAGGACAGGACTGCAGCAAGTGTGTTTGAGTCTGTCCAATAAACGCACTCGATCGTTTTGGTTGGCTGTGAGGAGAATTGGGAGCGGCTACCGAGGGGTGAAAACCTGGCTCCCGTTTCCTCACGGTCGTTCTGGTCGCATCAACGAGTACTCTACAATATCGGTTCTGCCGAGCCAACATGCGACGGTACCAACGGTGAAGAGTCTTGTAAATTTTTACGTAAGCTCCTGTACATAAAGTTGAGTTGTTGCAGCGTGTCGAAAAGCGCTGGTTTCCATTCCTGAACAGCAGCAGCAGCCACGACAAGACGGGCACCAAGCAACCAACCTTCCACTCCCTTCTATAACAACAGCCGCTACGCAGCTGAGAGAGCTCTGCTCAAAGGAACAGAGGGAGTGGGTAGAAGATTTAGTTTTACTCCCCCATCAAACCACTGCCGCAGGACGACCCGACTAATGACTGCTTTTTGGGAAACATTAGTGCGGACGAGTTAGCCGAACGGCAGTGAGCTGACCCGGAAGTCAGAAACCATGTCAAATACATGTATGGTGGCAGCGCAACTCTCCCGAAGGTGTTCGAAACAGGACTGGCGTCGTTCTTCCAGCGAAACAGTTCTCCTATTGAAAAAATTCTCACCCCTTCGAGCCAAACACCGTGTAATGATTTCAGCATTGAGTCCAGAAGTCCTCCAGGCTCTACATGACGACCGGACGGCTGGACACCTCGGTGCTTCCTGTACGCTCACAAGAATACAGGAAAAGTACTACTCGCACAGTCCTTGCCGCTGACGTCACTCATTACGTAAGGACATGTAATGTGTGAGCGACGCAAGACACCGCAGAAAGACCAGCAAGCTTTTTCAGCCGATCGAAACGTCTCACTGACCGTTCGAGCAGACCAGTATGGACAAACTGGGACAGTTTCCTTCGTCGACTTGCGGTAATAAATGGAGCGTTGTCGCCACCCACTACCTCACCCGCTACGCCAAAACATGGGCCCTACCTAGAGGCAGTGCTGCCGACGCAGCGAAGTTCTTTGTTGAAGACGTGGTCCTGTGTCACGGCGCCCTAGAGGTCCTCATCACCGACAAAGGTACAGGCTTCGCTGTCAAGTTAACTCTAGTGATTTTGAGATACAGACAAACAAGCCACCACTTGACCACCGTGTACCACCCACAGACCAATGGCTTCACCGAGTGGCTAAAAAAGACTACTGCTGACATGCAGGCCGTGTTTGTCGACGTCGAACACAAGACGTGGAACGCCATCCTTCCATAGGTGACCTTCGCATACAATATGGTAGTCTAGGAGACGGCGCACACGTCACCATACAAGTTAGTCAACAGAAGGAACCCAGCAACATCGATCAACGCCATGCTGCCAAAACGTAGCTGATGAAAAAAACCTCGACGTCACCGTCTACCTTCAGCGCGCTGAACAAGCTCATCAAATCACCTTCCTGAGCATCAAGAATGAGCAGACGAAGGATAGCCGCCGTAACTATCTTAAACAGAGCGTCGTGGAGTACCGTTCCGGCGACCGGGTTTGGCTGTGGACGCTGATACACCGACAAAACATATATAGTGAAAACCTTCTGGGGAATACTTCGGTCTATACAAGGTGCTTCGACGTTTTGACGCTCTTCGCTATGAGATTGTCCCAGATGGCATTACTAACTCTCAACAAAGCCATGCATGGCGTGAGGTCTTGCATGTTGTGTGCCTGAAGTCGTTTCACGTGCATTAGAGATCATAAAGACCACACTCACTTTTCTGCTTTATCATCCTGTTTTTTGTGGTCATTGTTTATTGTGCTTCCTTGCTTTATTTCTGTTATTAATAGCATGCAGTTTATCCCGCATTCTGCTTTAAGTATCGAGACGATGTTTTTTTCAAAAGGAGGCATTTCCACGAGTGATATTTTGATGCGCTAGGTTTAAACCTGTGAGCAAAGACTGTGAGCAATACTCAGCACAGATCACGCCTCAGTGTTCGAAAACCTCCTCGTTTTTAACAGATTATTTTGTTAATATGGGGCTCAGGACGGGAACACTCAAGATTATTTCAGAGCTTGCGCGGCCTCCAGTGATAACGCTGGCAAGTTTGACGCGCATGTATACAATACGGCGCGTGCCAACTATGGTCTGTTGATCGACGGCCGATGCTCTCTTCTCCGCTATCGTGCCAGTGTATATATCTGTAGTCTCATTTTTCGTTTACCGGCCACAGGTTCGGCCACATAAACAGTTGCATTTCATACGAGCCATATCCGCCTTCGTCGGCGTCAAGACACCATGATAATATCTGTTCTAATTGTGTTGGTACAGTATAAAACACCAGAAGCTGAAGCCTTTTAAACTAGTCAACCATTTCAACACAGACATAATGAACCTTTTGCTCGAGCCGAAACATAACTGCGCTTGTGAATAGTCACGATTACCGAACGCTCCCCGTGATTAGCCACTCAAGTAAACATCATCTTTACCCGCATGCATATGCGTGGATTTTGAATGACGAGAGTCTTTCTTGCGATTTTCCCTCGCAGAAATATATGTCTGTCCGTCTGTCTGTCATTTGATTGAAGCACCTGGTGAAAGCTTCACCCCTTGCTTAACACCCACACATGTTTATCTCCTTGCCCGTTCACAATTATTAACAATCTCAAAGATTAGCCATATTTGAGTCGCAAGTTCAATACGTAAGTACTAAGCAGTGTGTTTCTTTATTTAGAAAATGCATAGATACGTATTTGCAAGTCCCTAGAGGTTATTACGCTTCGCTGAGAATGCGACGCTATGAACGAAAACGCGGGTGTTTCCTACGCCTCGCTAAACTGACTCGATGCTGCTACCTACCAGTTGCTCCACGTTCTAAAAAACGCTTTTGTTTCTTAATATTACTGCCGGATGGCATCAACTTCTCACGTAGTGCCTAAGATATATATAAAGATCTTTCAACGTGCTTTGCAGTGAAGAACGCGAGTACGCAGCCAATTTTGCTATTCTTTTCATTCCAGGGTTACGGCAGTAGACTCGTCAACCAGGATTGGCAGTGCATTGGAAGTGCCGCAGTCGGGAAAACTGGTGGCACTACTTAAATTCTACCGCACCGGTTACAGTTTTGCTGACGCCGGGGACTCGTCGAAGATTCCAGGACTGTCAAAAACGTTCTACAGTGCCTCTTTGTCTTCACTGTACATTCGGCCGAATCCACTGACGCTCGTGGAGTTTAGAGCCGTGAGTATGCAGCCTCGGCGTACATTAGCGCCAGTGCGTGATAACAGTGACACTTTACTCACAGCAAAGCCCTAATTTGACGCAGTTCATATTTGTTCATTACCGATGTTTAGCTTCGCGGAACAGGACAGACATCCGATATAAGACAGGACAACTGCTCATTTATCCGTTCATTTGTTCGTTCATTATTTCATCCATTCATACATGAAAACGCAACGCGTGTCTCTGAAGTTCCCAATATCACGCACTCAGTTGCTTAATAACTTTGTCTCTTAGTCTTCACCAATTAGACTCTATCTTGATTGTGCAATTCGACAGGATCATGAAATGACGACAAGCCGATCTGTCAGCCATTAAGAGGGGAGGGGAAATCGGGGTCTTGCATGTTAAGCAAGAGGAATTTAGTACGCATTGTGCCCGATACAGTGGGGTTGCCATAAGATTCTTTTTGTAAATTACATTTCATTGGGTATCTGAATCAGTACCATAGAAGAACTGCCTTAAGAAATGAGAACATCGTGGGTTTCACTCCTGCGTCCATCCCCGGTTGTATATACGTATACTATAGACTAGGCAATAAGGTATGTAATAAACTTAAAGCGCAGTTGCATATTATGTAAATAAACAGCAATACACCTCTAAAACCTCTCGTGGGTGTGGCTCATACTGGTAGGTTCAGCAGCGCTGACAGTTGGGCGAGTTGGTCAGGCTTGATGAATTTGAAACAGCGCAAAGAAGAGACAAAAGCGTAGACAAAGAAGAAATAACACGAAGACTGCATGTGTGTCTCCTTTGTCATCAGCGCTTCTGGTCTCATCGTTGCCATTATAGCTTGCAGCGAACTCCGGGACACGAAGAAGGAGCTGACGAAGACAAGCGCTGATGAACAAATGAATTTTATTTTGATGTAACGTGCGTGTACATAGATACAGAATTGCCCATACATGAGTATAAGCTGTCGAAAGTGTCTTTTGAGAAGGATAGCACGTAATCATTTTTGTGCTTTCACGTGTTCCTTCTTCGTCTGTGTCTCCGACTGCGCCGTAAGGTATTATGGATCTTCCCCAACTATCCCTATCGAAAAGCTTGTTATCCTTAGTTGCGCCGTTTCATAATGTTGTTCGCACCTGACAAATTAGATCTCAAGCACATGTTTTATTATACGTGGCTTCGTCAGCACGCTGAACAATGTTCACCTGCTAAGGCCTACAGGTGATGAAGCCTCCGAAAGTGTTGATCGGTCACGTGGTGATCAATATATTTATTTCAGGAAGTTAAAGTGGACGAAAAGAACGTACGTGGCTAGGATTCAAACTAACGCTAGCAACAATCTGACGCTAAAGATAGAGCGGTCGTTGTCGTTCTCCACTTAATCAGATATAGACGTCAGACTCTGCCCAGCTGGCGCGGCGAGAAACGCCGCCACCAGCGCCACTATCCTACGCCTGCCATAACTGGGTAGTGCGAAAAGCCGCCCGCAAGTGAACGTGCAGAGGCCCTCCACTTTCATTGGTGTTGAGGCGCGGTTTCCTGAAAATTAAGGGTTTCGCAAGTTTTTTCCGTCAATCCAGCCTCACTTCACAAAAGTGAAAAGCTTAATAAAGCTTCATGACTGCGACTACAATGCAAGACATGTTTCAGATATTTGGTGTTCTGTAACTCACAATTTAGGTACAAGCGAACATCGCATGACCTCCAACTCAGGGCAAGCACTCCGACGTGCGTTCTGTAACGCCTAAATGTGTTACATTTCGGCATACACATGATCCCAAAGTGCTGAAATGCATACACGAGCAATCCATCTTACAATCAGTGATACGAAGCTCGTTTTATCCGGCAGGAATGGCGCCGGGACTTATCGCCTTTGCAGTTGCATTTTTGATCCGTCTCTCGTCTCCTGTGCGTTGAACTGTTTTATTACGCGCCCCATTGACGGTTGATTGATATGTGGGGTTTAACGTCCCAAAACCATCATATGATTATGAGAGACGCCGTAATAGATGGCTTCAGAAATTTCGCCCACCTCGGGCTCTTTAACTTGCACCCGAATCTGAGCCCACGGTTCTACAACATTTCTGCCTCCATCGGAAATGCAGCCGCTGCAGCCGGAATTCAATACCGCAACCTGCGCGTCAACAGCCGAGTACCATAGCCACTAGACCAACACGGCGGGGCCATTACGCACCGCAGAATACTCTGTTGACGGTTGCCTTTCGTCCTGCAAATGGGGATACATGCGTGTACACTTTCTCGGTGTACTACGAAAGGCGGAACCGAGGCCGCCAAGGTAGGTCCAGCAATCGCAGATACCAATGGCAAAAAAAACTTATTGTGGCCACGACCAACATTTAGAAGTTTACTTGTACGACGTACGCGTTTGCATTTGCTAGTTACAGCCGGAACTTCGAGCTTTCAAAGCATATACCTGAGCGATGCTGTGTAGTGGCGATAACTTCAGATTATCGGTGGTCGCAGCGTGTGTAATGTTTATCTCGTGCGTTGCCAGTGTATTGTTGCATGGCGCGCATCGCGGTCAGAGCCTCTGTTAAGCTTCATAATAACGGTTACCATGATTCTCCATCAAGACTGCTCAAAACAATGACCTACGTTATCCCAGTTTCTCAGGCAACCGTCTGTATAGAACGCGGGTAATTCGCGTACCCAACACGCTCGCAACTGTACCTGTATCCTGCGCTCTAGCTCTTCTGCTTCGCAAAAGCCACGGAAATTGATAAGACTGAAGTCTTTTACGTCCATGGCAATTCACAATGCAACAGTAGTGTCGACTGGGGTCTTTCTTCGCAGAGTTCCGAGCTGTTACGTGTGCTAGTTTTCGCCGCCGTTGGTAGCTCCTTTTTTTTTCGAGAGTACAGTGTGCAAATGTAGGTAATGTTAACGTCAAATGTTGTTTGGCACGTGGAAGTTGCACGCGATTGCGCTGCAAACTGTGCACAGGTGTAAGGCTTAGCACTACTTAAAACTGCGCAGACAGGTAGCGCTACGTGTCTGCAAAACTTCACGAGTCGGACGTCTACATTTACATACGAATTCAACGCTGGGAGTGTTTGTCAGGGCCTCTCGTAGTCACGATGGACTACGAGAGGCCCTGTCATGACTACGAGAGACCTCTCGTAGGCACGACAATTGCCATCACTCTCTTCTCGCGCGGCAGTTTAGAAGTGGCGGAGATATTTTTTTTTTTTTTGAGAGCGATAAAATGACGAATAGGCCTTGTCAAAGGACTAATGTCATAATCAAATTTCTGTAAGCAGAAGTTGTGCCGAGCCGACGTTTGGACAAGCGCACGTGTCCTCTCAGGCTAGAACAGAAACTCCAGCTGAGTGGTGGAGCATTGGACCCGCTTTTCGAAGGTCGCAGGTTCGGATCCTGCCGTACGTGGCAAATTACCTTGTCATTCACGTTTCTTTCTTCACATTTACACTACAGTACCATCCAATAACATCACCATGTAATTTCTCTGACACTGTTGTGTGATAATTCTCTTTATTGTGTCACGTGCATCGTGAGATTAACAATCGGTAAGTTTAAGATGAGCTGTTTAATAGGCCGAGCTTATAGATGGTCAACGAGAAGTTATATTACAGCAATTCACATGGCCACTTGTAGCGGCAAACATAGCGTGGACTGTTGGTCAGCTGACAAGCGGTGATGTGCGTCGGCATTTGTACATGTGCTGCCGAACGTTCCAGTATTATCGCCGGCAGCCGCGTATGCTATGAAATAATCTGTAATGTGTGCGTACACGCATCGGAAGGTTCGAAATTATTTCAGTGGCACACAGTCCATCGGCACCGTTTGCGCAAGGCAGCACTCACACGTGTAATGCGGCAATAACAAGACTTGACAAAGGAGTGTGGTAATAGATCTTTATATTGTAATTTCTGAAACGCAGAAAACACACAAGCCATTTCGTATCGGCCAGTCTATTGTGGCGGTAACATTTGTATTGCTGTTATGACAAACGGGATGAGAACATGTGGTATAGGTCTATGGATGTGAACAAAGTCTGCACCAGTAATAAAGTACCGCTTGTCGCGCATTTATTGCCACATAGATATATTCATACAAAAATGGGACGAAAACATTTGTGTCTCAGTAATTTTCTGCCTTGCTGTGTGTGCTTTTTTATCTGAATGTTTCCTTGCTTTCGTTGCCCTGATTTCACAGGCCTAGCTAAATTGGAACAAAAAATTGCTCAGTCTCTTTTGTCAATGTACACATTTAACTCGCAGAATGGGCACCGTAAATTTGTGCAGTCATCGCAATATGAAAGCCAAAACTAGTTAAATGAGTGTTCACGCTTTTAAGTTCGTAAACTAAGTCGTAAGGTCTTTCATTCTAGAAAAACATAACTGTCTAATTAATCCTAAGTAGCGGCCCTATTATCAATACCTTGAATATCGTTGGCGTAGGATTGGCATTATATCAAACGCACTTTTGCAGGTGACTGGCGAGATAAACTACTAACCTCGTTGAAGACATCAGCACTTATCCAGAGGAATCGCAGTCATGGCAACTTTGTATTAAACTGTCCACATTTCCTGCTTAATTTGGGTGAAGTTCAACTGAAGTCGTTAATAAATTTCGTGTTACCAATGGTTTTTGCTTTTCTACTCGATCTTGTTCGTACTACAGAAAAACAACGAAGAAAACAGAAGTTCCCGCGGTATACACTCGTATACGAGCCAGCACACCCGTGGTACACGGAGCTTGCCTGGCCATGCACTTGCACACGTACCTCTGAATTAGAATGCTTGTGATGGTTAACAGAAGTTGATCAAACTTGCTGATGGCTGCCGCTTCGAACACTGTAGATAAGAGACAGGTTGCAACAAAATCAAACACTTGAAACTCTATCCATATTCACATCTTGTAGCCTACTTTCCCTGACTAGGCGGTGATGCTCTGTTTGTCTACGCCTTTGTGGACATGTTAGCATGCACCGTATTTTCTTCGGATAGTGAGAAAAAAAAGCAGGAGAGAACAACAAAGCTGCAGTTAAAACAAAAATAAAGTCGCTTTACTAATTGTGCAATCTGAGTAAACAGCGAAGGAGGCAAGCGAGCCCCACCACTTCACGAACGCACATTGTTCTGTTTTGTGTTGTAGCCTAAGAGAAACTTACTCATACCCACAAAGGGTATTGGTCGCACTGTGCACTAAGAAAAAAAATAAAGGCTGTGCAACACAAAAACAATCAATAAATAAAAAGAGAACAACTAAACGCAGAGTAAATAAAAATTAGATATATAGAAGGATGCGATAATCTATAGATAACAGATAAGAATATACAACAAAAATGAATTTCTTGATCGGTCGACAACATTAGGAGCGTATCCTTCTGGCCACTTGTATAACTTTGTGTAGCGCTATCAGAACAACACTGTGGCTCGCACCAAACTGACCAGCTCCAAACGATAACAAATTAGAGGACACTAATGATAAGCCGAGTTTAGGAGTCCGAATTTTCCAGTAATATTCGGTGCAGTCAGGTGAAATGACGGCATGTAGGCAAGAAGAAACTTCTCGCTGAAGGCCATGTGATTCGCAACTGTTCTACTGTTCTACCATATGACGATAGTTACAGCGCGAGAACAAAACGACGACACAGAGACAAGAAGGACACGAAAGTCCTTCTTGTCTCTGTGTCGTCGTTTTGTTCTCGCGCTATAACTATCGTCATGCCATACCAACTAGCCCAAGCTGCTACACTTCTATGTTCTACTACGTATTATCCACAAACAAATGATTTGACAGACTGTTTCAACCAAGCTCTTCCCGACGTGCTTTTCATGTATGTCGCCTCTAACCCCATCGATTGGGGCCTCATTCTTCCCGACGTTACGTACGCCTACAATACAGCACCACCCCGCCGCGGTGGTCTAGTGGCTAAGGTACTCGGCTGCTGACCCGCAGGGCGCGGGTTCAATTCCCGGCTGCGGCGGCTGCATTTCTGATGGAGGTGGAAATCTTGTAGGCCCGTGTGCTCAGATTTTGGTGCACGTTAAAGAACCCCAGGTGGTCGACATTTCCGGAGCCCTCCACTACGGCGTCTCTCATAATCATATGGTGGTTTTGGGACGTTAAACTCCACAAATCAATCAATCAATACAGCACCACAGGTGACGACAGGCTTCTCTCCTTTCTTTTTACTATATATGGCCGAGAACCATCGTCACAGATCGACACCGTTCTTCCCTATACCAACCCGACTCATCACTGGACACATGAGTTTCCGAAGCTGCTCGATATGCAGAAGAACGCCAGCAACTAGCGCGCTCCCTTACCAGTCAAGAACAGGAACAACCAAAGATCCGACATGAAGACGGACGGTCCAACAACCAGTTTTCACCTAAATCTCTAGTTTGGCTGTGGGTGCCTTTCACTTATGTCCTGGGTGTATCATCAAAGTTCGTCAGCTAGTATACCATAGATCCTATCTCGTCGGACGGGTAACTGCACCCGTCAACTAGCACATGGAGCCCCTCACACCCACTGCGGACCTTGTTCGCTGAGCCCGCGAAACTGTTCACCTGGATCGCCTAAAGCCGTACTACGAGCCCCTTGTCCTTACGGCCTCCTAAAACATCTAACTGGCTGCGTCTTCAGCGAGGAGGAAAGATGTACTGAAAAAGTAGTGCACCCGGCAGACCTCCGCAGCTGTACCGTCAGCGCTACAATGGAATGGCTCATGCAGGACGTGGTTGCTGTTCGCGCTAAATAGGCCTACAAACGTATCTTCTCTGTTATTACAGTATCTGCCACCGAGATCGTGTCTCAGGTTATTAATATTAAACATATTGTTACGGAAGAGACGCCGTATTGATGAGGCTGAGGATTTGATGTATTTAAAACCAACGGTAAATGGCGTGACCGGTTCACCAGAGATCGAGCACACACGCGCGTCCCCCCCAAGAGAGAGAGAGATAAAGATACAAGGAAAGGCAGGGAGGTTAACCAGACGCACATCCGGTTTGCTACCCTGCACTGGGGAAGGGATAAAGGGGAGAAAAGAGGTTGCACAAAGATGAGAAGGTACACACAATCACGAGCACACTCGATGAGCACACACAGTTCACAGGCGGTCGCTCAGGTTTGTTGACTTAAGGTAAAGAAGCAGTGCTTTAGTTGCTTTCTGCGCAACTGAGGCAGATGCCCAAGGTCCTAGTATCTTCCGCACACAAAATGGTCCGGGGTCAAGTCGATTCAAAACCATCCGTAGCTGGCATCGCTGTGTGTCGTAGCAAGCGCAGCTGCAGAGGACGTGTTCGATGGTTTCTTCATCTCCGCAGTAGTCGCATGTAGGAGTGTCTGCCATACCAATGCGAAAGGAGTACACCTTTGTGAATGCAACACCCAACCAAAGGCGGCATAACAGTGTCGCATCGGAGCGGGAAAGTTGAGATGGTAGCTTTAGCTTTAGCGAAGGATCCAGTTCATAAAATTGACACCTTTGGAAGCTGGTAGACGACCAGAACGTGCGTGTGAGATCTCGAGCCAGCAGGTAAAGTTGTCTTGCTGCATCATTCCTTGATAGAGGAATCGGGACTACACGGGTTTCTTCATGGGCTGAGCGGGCTGCATCATCGGCTAGTTCATTTCCGGTAATACCGATATGTCCAGGCAGCCATTGATATATAATATCATGCCCTCGTGCTAGAGCTTCATGATGGCAATGTCTTATTTCTTGTACCAGTTGGTCATGGCTCCTCCTACGCATGGCAGACTGCAAACTCTGAAGCGCTGCCTTCGAATCACAGAATATGACCCATTTTCCTGGACGTTCTTGAACGAGATATTGTAAAGCAGCCCTTATAGCAGCAAGCTCTGATGCCGTAGATGTAGTCATATGTGACAACTTAAATTTGATTGTCATTTCTGCAGCCGGTATTACAGCGGCACTTGATGAGCTGCTGGATGAGACGGACCCATTAGTGTATATCTGCGTTCGGTCTAAGTACAACTCATGTAATAATAGCAGTGTTGCTTGCTTCAATGCTACTCTGGAGTGACTGCTTTTCTTTTTGATTCCCGGAATTTCTAGACGTACTTGCGGCTGGTCGAGGCACCACAAAGGGCATGCCGTTCTCGCAGCTGGCGTATATCCTGATGGAATGCTGTTTAGGTGCTTGGCTATGACGTCTGAAAACGTAGCACGTGGTCTTCCGGAAGGGAGAAGGGCCAAGTGGTGGTCGGGGACACGGCTAGCATGTCGAATGTGCGCTCTGAGGCAATCCACAGCTATATATGTCCTGACCGGATGGTCTTTGGCAAGCATGATTGTGGCATAAGTAGAAGCGCATCGGGGCAGTCCTAGGCAGATACGCAGTGCCTGACCCTGCAAACTCTCCAATGAATGAGTATTCGATTTGCAAGTGTTAGTCAGTACCGGCAAGCTGTAGCGCAATAGACCCAGAAATAGGGCCCTGTACAGCTGTAGCATGGAGGCCACAGAAGTTCCCCATGCTTTACCGCACAAGAATTTCATGATATGCACAATAGATAGCAGTCTCTTCTTCAAGTACGCACAATGTGGGCTCCACGAAAGACTTCTGTCGATTATTATGCCCAGGAAACGATGCGTCCGTGCATATTTGACACTCTGCCCATTGATGTAAACAGGGTATGGCGTCATTGGTTTGCGTGTAAACGCCATCAACGCGCACTTCACAGTTGATATATTTAGGCCTTGTTTCTGAAGGTAGGCTGTTGTGAGTGTTGCTGCCCGCTGTATTCGTGCACGCACCTGAGGGCGAGTAACTGCAGCACTCCAGAGGCAAATATCATCGGCGTATATGGATGGGCACACCGACTTTGGCAGAACCTTCACCAGACCAATGAGGGCCACATTGAACAATGTGGGGCTTAAAACACCTCCCTGAGGTACTCCGCAGTAGGTGTAATGTTGGGCAGTTGTACCCTGATATGTTTGTACAAAGAAACCTCTGCCAGTTATATAATCTTTTATCCATTGAAACATTCGTCCACCAACGCCCATCGCTGCGAGAGAAGTGAGGATGGCATCGTGAGCTACATTATCATATGCACCCTTCACGTCAAGAAAGAGTGCCACTGATATGCGCTTGCGACTTTTTTCTTGTTGAACAAATGTCGACAAATCAAGGACACAGTCAATGGAGGAGCGGCCCCGACGAAAGCCTGCCATGCAAGAAGGGTATTTGGTGTATCGTTCCAAGTACCACTCGAGACGAAATAGAACCATCCTTTCCATCACTTTTCCAAGGCAGCTTGCGAGGGCAATAGGGCGATACGCTGTCAAGTCCAATGGTGATTTTCCCGATTTCAAAAGTGGTATTAATCGACTGATTTTCCATTCTCGGGGAACACTGCCGCTGAGCCAGGAGTTGTTGAAGCATGTTAAAAGTTCTTTTCTAGCTTTTTGTCCAAGGTGTCCCAACGCACTATAAGTAATACCATCAGGACCTGGCGATGACATGCGCTTAGAAGCGACTAACGCACCTTCCAGTTCTTCCATGGTGAATGGAATGTCCATTTCTGGTAATCGCGTCTCAGGAACGATCACGGCGTCGATGCTCTCGTTCACAATATTCCCGGCAACTCTCGTGCAAAATTCTTCAGCCACCTCGAGTTCTGTTTTTCCCTGATGGAGTGCCAAAGCTTTAAAAGGGTGCCGTTGTTGTGGAGAGGAGCGAAGACCACGAACTGTTCTCCAGATATATGACAGCGGTTTATGAGGGTCTAGAGATTCGCAGAATGCTTTCCAGCGTTCGCTCTCCAGTTTGTAAATGCGTCGTTGAATCTTTTTCAGGAGCCGCCTTGCTTCCCTCAGATCGTAAATTGATCTTGTGCGTCTGTATCGTCGTTCTGCACGCCTTCGTATAGCTCGTAATTTTTCCAGTTCGATGTCAAACTGTGTAACTTTAGACGAAAATGGTAATTTACATTTGGACGCTTGCATAGCTTCCACTATGGTATTTTCCAGGCTGCAGGCGAGGCCGTCTTGGCAAGCGTTCTCAACACGCGATGCAAACATCGACCAGTCAGTGCCAATTGCAACACCGGAAGAGAAATTTTTTACGATACCATCGATCGTCACGTAGGTGGGTCTGTGATCACTCCCATGAGTCTCAATATCGCAAAACCACTTAACTTTGTGAGAGAAGCACCGTGACACCAATGTCAGGTCAAGGCAACTGCCATACGTGAGACCCCGCAGATATGTGGGGGTACCATCGTTCATGATGGAAAGGTCGTAATCGGAAGCGAATGTAACAATGTTCCGGCCCCTGGCATTCATCCTAGTGCTCCCCCAAAGCATGTGATGGGCGTTGAAGTCACCGGTTATGATCCAAGGCCCATCGGTTCTCATTAGGATGTCTTTTAATCTGTCGCAGTCAAATCGCGATGACGGAGATATATATCCACCAATAAGCGTGAACGAAACTGCATTCTTCTTCACACGAAGACACACGTACTGATTGTCGTCATTTGAACTTATTGGGTGCGAAAGATAAGTCAAGTCTGTGCGAATGTAAACAATTACTTTGCTACGTTCTTCGCAAGCGGCTGAACAAAAAGCTTCATAACCGGACAATCTATAAGGCGTTGACACGTTTGGTTCACATATGACAAGTATAGGGAATTGATTGGCCCGAACAAATTGGCGCAAGTCCGAGATACGGGACTTCATGCCTCTGGCATTCCACTGAAAAATCGACGCACTTTTAACTTCAGTGCGGAAGTGGAGATTTTGTTGAGCCATTGTGCTTATACGAAGTTAGCAAGAACTGGATTCAGTGCATCCAGTATTTGCAGTGCACTCTTAGCAGACGGAGATTGTATGTTGCTCAGTAGCGTGCGAATCGTGGCAATTAATGATTGCACGATTGCAGCCACTTGCCTGTCTTGGTTGGAAAGATCTCGAACCGGGACGATTGCAGTCACTTGCCTGTCTTGGTTGGAAAGATCTCGAACCGGGAGCGTGGACTGGCCGTCATGAAGCTCCTTCGGTTCGCTTGATGCAGCTTCCCTTGGAAGTGCAGGCCACTCTGTCGCAGTCAGGGTATGCTCACTGGCTTTGTCCTTTACAGCCTTTCCCGCGGCATGTGGTCTGGGAGGCAAAGGAGGTGGTACTGATGAGGGATCACGCAATCGTTTCGAGGAGGTAGCGGGCGTCCTCGAAGACCGACGTCGACGTGAACGACGCCTTCTGACTTTAGCTGCGGCTTCTCGGTGAGATGAGTGATCGCGCACCATCTCCTTCAAGATGGCAATTTCCTTCTGAATCCGCGGGCAGTCCTTCGATGTGGCTTCATGGGATCCATTGCAATTAGAGCATTTCTTGACAGTTGCGACGCACTTATCCGCTTCATGGTGCTCGGCGCAGCGGTGGCATACCACCGAATTCTCGCAGACGCTGCTCACATGTCCAAGTTTCATGCATTTACGGCACTGGAGAGGCTTTGGAATGAAAGGCCGCACAGCATGTCTGAAGTACCCCACCTTCACATGAGACGGGAGTGATGTGCTCTTAAACGCAATCTTCACACAGCGAGACTTGCCTAGCCGGGTGACATCAACAATTGGAGTATCAGTTGTTGACTTGACAAGAAGCTGTAAGTCCTTATTGGAAATAGCGACATCAATGTCGTAGATCACGCCGGTTACTACATCACATCCCAAGGGAACATGAGAGCGCACCTGGTTGCCGTCCAAGTCAGTTACACTGCGCAGAACGCCCAACGCACTTGCGTGCAAAACGTCCACAGCCAGTATATTATTTCTGGCGTTCACTCTTATGTCCGTGATCTCATTTGGCACGAGCGTTTCCAGAGACCTCGACACAGACTGTCTGTTAAGGCGTTTCATGCTGACGGTAGGAAGTGCAGGCAGAAACAGGATGGTAAAAGCGTTCGATTTTGGCGCTTCACTTACAGTTTGAATAGTTGAGGATGAGGATGTCCTCATGTTCCTTCTCTTCGCCTTGCGGCTCAGCACAGGTTGGAAACCGTCATCTGAGAAGTCCTCACTGCTGAGATAGTAAGCATGAGTATCTTCACTGTCGCTGTCGCTGGCTTGTCCCATCCGCTTCCTGGAGGCGGTCGCCGCTGACGCCGCTGGTGCCGGCAGGCGCCCGGGGTGGTCTACTTCCATCCCCTCCAAGGGAGCAGCGGAAACTGATCAACAGACTTAAATTACAACTGAAATACGCCGGAGTTAGCAGAAGCAGCTCCTATTCAAAACACACTTCTTCGTCTTCATTCCGTCTTCGTCCCCCCCAAGAATATCAATAATGTCACGGGGTCGTGATGTGGACGACTAGAGCACACTGCCAGTCGAATAACAAATTGTTTATTTGGGCGAACCTGTGCCCAGTAAATGGAAAGTCGGACTACAGTAGCAGTCATGGACTGATAGCGGCGAACGGAGCGTCGGCCATCGATCAACAACTGACAAGCGGCGAAGTGCGTCGGCATTTATACTTTTGCCATCGAATGTTCTAGCGTTATCACTGGCGGCGGCATAGGTTCCAGAATATTCTGTACAGTTCGCGGAGTGGGCGTGATCTTAACGAAATGATCTACTACAGTCCTGAAGCTTCTCGAAAACTGCAGGCATGGTTTGCGCTGAGAATTGTGTAGTGTATTGGGGCGATAACAAAACTTGAGGAATGGAACGTGGGGAGTTATGCATGCATGTAGCATAACTCCCGGTGGCACAAGCGCCGTCTCGGTGCATCTGAATAGCAACTTCACGAGGAGAGTGGTAGGGCATCAAGCGCGCAACATGTACAGTCGGGCGCGATATGAGGGTAATCGCACGAGCGTCGACCAAGAGCGAGAACAGCGCCACGGCCCGGAATTCTTTTTTCAGGAGAGGGAAGCAGTATGCAAGCTTCCCTCACTCTTTTTGCTGTTCCTGAAGCTGCGGTAACTCCCGTCCAAGGAAGGTGTTTTTATTTCTGTTAGGGGCGAAGCTCCTTATGGCGTGGCTTGTGCGTCCCTCGTAGAACGTAACCACCAGTGGCACTTACCCGAAATAGCGGTCCTTCCAATTTTGACCTCCAAGGTGGTTCCGGTGAGAGATTTCTTCTGTGCGTTGTTGAACAATAAGAGATAGTGCTCAATGCGCATATTAATGGCTGCTAAGGGAGAACGAGAGACAGGAGCATTCGGCCTTTAGGTAACGCGCACGCTGCGATCCCCATTCGCAGCCATTGGCATGTACATTAAGCACTATACCTGACAAGAAAGGGTTGCTACATTATACTCGCTGGGTGTAACCTCCTTGGTTTTAGAAAGGTTTAGCGAGCGTTGGGTCGCATAGCCATGACTACAGTGAACTAGTATATACCATGAACTCGAGGTGGTTAAAGGTGGGAAGTAGACCCGAAGCGCAAGCCGTAAGGAAGTGTGCTTGTGCCACCTCCCGTTTAGTCTTTGAAATGTCCACTGGATGGCGGTGCTTCTATATGGAGAATATATGATGAAAAGATGCGAGATGGTGGTACTTGGAGTGCTGGATAGATGGACGAACGCATGAACGGACGCAGGTGCGGATGCATGGACGAACGCAGGGACGGACGCACGAACAGACGCACGCACGGACGGGTGGATGGACGCATGGACGGTTACACAGACGTACGCAGGAACGGACGGAAGCAAGAACGAATGAATGGACGAATGCTTCGCCCCACTCCCCGTGATTCACTCCGTGGATATGCTGCCATTATTTTCTTCATTACTGGCTTCCGATAATAGAGAGAATGGTATTTCATGCAACGCATTCTTCGCTATTATCAGTATCGGACGGCATGAAGGCTGCATCTAGCGTGTGCATTACGTCACTGCTGCCTTGGCAAACACTGCCCGTGATGACTACATAAGATGCGGGCTCTCATCAGTTTTAATTTTGTTTTTTTGTTTCGCAGAGTCGCGTATAAGAAAAAAAATAGAAAGAGGGATTGTTTGAAACATGATTTATCTTTGGTTCACGGTCGTCGAGAAGTTTGAGAGACTGTGAGCATCGCGATTTTCGGACGAGAGAGCATGACTTATTTTATATCATCATAACAAAGGAACATCTGAAAATGAGATGTTTTTTCAGACACTACAGAAATTAATATCCAATAATTTTTATTAGAGACGAAAAAACGCAGGCGTCTCTCTAAACTCACTGTTACAGTACATTTAGTGCTTACAACTTAATCAATACTTAGATATGCCGCCCATGCTCTCCTTCACGTCGTTTAGCCTTTTCGGGATAGAAGCAAACAGAGATTTCACCAAATCAGGGTCTTGTCTGAGAGAATTCCACTCTATCTCAACATGTTTCCACAAAGTGTCTGCGTCATTGTTTGTCAAATTGGCGCGATCCAATCATGCCTTCATTAGTCCCCAAACGTTCTCGATGATAATGAGGTCGGGGCTTTTAGGAGGCCAGCAGAGCTGTGCAGTGCCAGAAGCATTTAAATTTTTCTGCACTGTGGATGCATTGAGAATAGGGCAGCCATCATGTTGGAAATAAAAGCATCCGTCAAGAAATGGTCCATTGATGGCGAAAGGTAGGAGAACATCGTCGGTGATCTCATTGTAGACTTCGGCCGTAAGTCTTCCGGGGATGCGGAAGAGCGGACCCAGACCGGCATATGTTATTGCGCCCCAGACGTTGACCGATACACGCCCACTTGCACAGACACTGCGAATGTTTTCATGCCCGTACCTGCAATAAAAGTGATAAATCCGTTTTCTACGCAAAACATTCACAGCGTAGTAACTATGTAAAAACCCTTTCGTCAAACCACAAAAATGGCATAGTGGGTCAGAGAAAAACGTGAGTTACTGACTAGTCGAAATGGGGAAGTGGGCCGAACATGAAATGAGAGAGAAGGATACTCAATTGTAACTAAAGGTAGCAGAGTGGATTGCAAGAAAAGGCAAGCATAGCTCGGCACGGCAGAAAATCAGTTCGACAGATGAGATTAAGAAGCTCGAGTGAATTACGGGACTATGGCCGGCAACAGGAGCGGGTTATCTAGAATAGTATGGGAGAGACCTTTGCTGCAGTTAAGTTAGTCCGGGTAATGCAGCTGCGGATTATGAGTACGCTCCTAAACCTAAGAGCGGTGCCGAACCGCTGTCTGTGTGAAATGATACACAAGCAATATAAACCTTACCGGCTGCCACGGACTTTCCAAACACGAAGTCACTGGTTCCAGCAAAAGGTGAACGTCGATTCATCACTGAAGATGACCTGCTGCCAGTCTTCAGCCCTCCAATGTTCGTGCTGATGCACGACGTCCAAACGTTTCCTTCGATGTTCAGTGGTCAAAAGCGGCTTTCTAGCCGCCACGTGGCTTTTCATATTGGCAGCACGAAGTCTTCTTCGGATAGCCGCAAGGCTGAGGGAAAGGCCAAGCTTTTCTTTAATTTTCTTTGTTGTCGAGAAAGGGTCTTTGACCATGGCAGCTATTATAAAGGCATCTTCCTCTTCAGTTGTTTTTACAGGCCTCTTTTGGTGTGGTGCATCTTCAGGTGGTTTTCCTGGTAAAATGCTCGAAGAATGTGGTTGATTGTCTTCTGTGGCCGGTTCAGCTTACGGGAAGTCTCTCGCTGGGACATAAACCTTCCCAAAGAAATAATTTCACGGCGTTCATCTAATGTTAGCCGTCGAGGCATTTTCTTGCGACATGTGGTCTGGGGTCACATCCAGCATTGCAGTATTGACACCCCTGTGCGAAAACGTTTGGCACAATTCTATTGGCTGGTGAAGTCAGTATTACGATGCGATGCTTATATTTTGCGTGACATAGCACGTCGCTCAAATGAAGGTTGACAAGAGCTTTCCCACCACCGTTGTTGCCGTGCGGAAAGATAACAGCCTACCAAGTTACACTTGATCGCAACGAATGGAACACGTAGAATAGAGAGAAAGAGGGGGGGACCAGTTTGTCAACGGGGTGATTGTCGTAGCATAGAATAGCCAAGTAGGAAGAGAAGAAAGCGAAATCTTGATTTTTATTCTTCCTAAACGTTCTGCTAGGGCCTCTGAATGCATGGCTGGTCGACGCTCGCGTGATAACCTTGAAATCGCACCCGACTGTACATATCGGTAGCCTGTTGGGCACATAAAGGCGACGGGGTGGCAGGACCAATTTCGTATGTTACAGGAGTAACCCCACGAAGGACTCGGTACGGACCTGCGTAGCGAGTAAGCGCGTCGCCCCCTGGAATATAAATATGCATGCGTGTAGCAATATTATCAGAAGATAACTCAAGCTGCCATGAACACGGCTGTTGGGAAGTAAAGCTCAGTAAAGTAACCTGTAAGCCCAATAACAGACTCGATGAAATTGACTTGAAACCTTCAGTAACGTCACCATTGTGCTTAAAGGTCAACTGCAAGGAAACTTGACTTGGGCAGAAACGGCCATAAATTAGTAGTATATGTACGGTAAGTTACGATAACGACAGTGAAAAATATAGCAGTCGCGTATTTAATTTATAATTGGTGCTCTAAATACTAGCAAGCAGACGATAAGGAGCTCTAACGATGTGACCAGGCGAATCGGACAGAACCAGATATGACGAATACTACAGAGCGTCACCGCATCGCTCCTTGTGAGCGATCCTCCCTGCTGTTGAATCGCTCCTTCCTGCGGGACGCCCGTTCGTAAGTGGTTCACTCAGAAAGTTTTGCAGTACGATGCCAACGCAATGCATCGCTGTAGGCTGCGCAATAGAGTCAAGGAATTTCAAAATATGGTGGCTAAGCACTACTCCCTAGTCATGTCACTGTGCACGTAACCGAATGTTGCAACCAACTGGACTTTATACTACTTTGTGTCTACTTCACGTCCCTATTTCATGGAAGAGATGACTGAGCTTGTTGTTGGCGTGACCGAGCTTGTTGCGGTCCTGCAGAGAAAAACGAACCCACTAACGCCGATGGCGTCGGCGGCTTTTTCTGCTCTTCGTGCATTACAAGCCAGCGACTTTCCAGCAAAGTAAGCAGTACTGCTTCTTGCGTAAAATAATTATTGAAGTCTAGACAACCGGATGGCATTGTGGAATTTGCGAAACGCGTAACAGCTCATTCATTCCGCCTTCGCCACGTGGTAGATGGCATATTCGGCGGCGCGGGACGCGTCCAGTGCGAACGGCGCTGCGTTTCAGCGGCAGAAAAATTTCACTTGCTGTAGAAAGCCGCCGCTTCAATGTGAACCAGGGGTGAGGAGTGCGTCCTCGATGTTCGTGCTCGACTAGCACGGAGCAGATGTTTTTGAATGCAAAGCATTTCTTAGCGAACTTCGGCGACTTTGAGCGTATCTATCTATCTATCTATCTATCTATCTATCTATCTATCTATCTATCTATCTATCTATCTATCTATCTATCTATCACACTATCTATCTACCTATCTGTCTGTCTGTCTATCTATCTATCTATCTATCTATCACACTACCTATCTATCACACTATCTATCTATCTATCTATCACACTATCTATCTATCTTTCTATCTTTCTGTCTATCTATCTATCTAGCCGCCTACGACTTTTAGCTCTCCTGGCTATTTCGATAATGGTATCGATACCAAACTTGGTATGGCATAACATGACTGCATGAAAAACACAATTGACTAGTCATAACATGAAAATGATGACATTTATGTCATGAATGTCATTATTTACATTTCATGGTCCTGCAGCCCTTGCGGTGGTTTCGTTCACATGGCATGTTGCAAAACTGGTATGGTATGACATGACTGCATGGCGAACGAAAGCGACAGACCCTAACGTAGAAATCGTGATATGCATGTACTGTCATGACATGCATGTCGACTACCAGCACAAAGTGATTTTCATCCTATGTTCAATCTCGTCAGCAATTTGTGGAAATCATTGGCACTAAGTCTCCTGTTTCAACTGTCAAGTCGAGAGTACCCCGAGGCAGTGTCCTGGGCCCATTTCTGTTCATTTTATTTATAAATGAATTTCCGAATAAAATTGTCGTTTCTATTAGGCTATTTGCAGACGATTTCATCGTATACAAGAAAGTCGACAGAATAAGTGACCAAATAAAATTACTCGAAAATTTACAGAAAATAAAAAAAATGTGATGAATGACAAATGGTGCAGAACCCCCTGAAAACAGTAGTTATGAAAGTCACGAGGAAGAAAAATTACTTAAATTATACTTATTATATTGATAATCATGAACGAAAAAGAGCTGAACAACATAAGTACCTTGGTTTGGATTTTACAAGTGATCTTCGCTGGAATCATCACATAGATTATGTGTGTGCAAAAGCCAGTAGGGCCCTATGGAGTCTTAGGCTCCATTTGCCGTTTGTAACACACGAAACTAAATATTGAGCTTACAAAAAACTTTTTAGACCAACAATTGAATAGGCAAAAATTGTCTGGAATTCATTCACGATTACAAACATATGTAAAATAAAAAAAATTCAGCGTTTAGCAGTCCGATTTATATTTATTAAATATCGATGGACAGATTCCCCATCTCAACTGTGTGCACTAGCGGAGCTACCCACGATTCAAGCTAGGACAAAGCACGAGATACTTAAGTTATTATTAACCATTTTCATATAAGGCGTGCTGAATATTTTGATATTTTCGAACTGAAACTTCTAGACATCGTCATTCAATGTTTTTTTCTGCACCTGCTATTTCCACCGATTGTTGTAAGTATAGATTTTTCCCAAGAGATATCAATGAATGGAATTCGTTGAGCGATGAAGCCGTTTCAAGCTCCTCCATACATATGTTTTTAAAACACCTAGCACATATCCTCGTTTGTAATTACTAATGCTCTAATTGTCTCTGCATACTCTAGTGCATTCAATGATTAAGTTCTTGGTTGCGTTAATAGTTGCGTTTTTTTTTTTGTGCCTTCGTCCTCGTTCTTTAATTTGTTACTTGTGATGATATTTGTTAACTATGTTCTGTTATTGGAAAAATCGCTATTTTTATGTACTTTTTCCCACTCCTGTAATAGCCCTATGTAAGAGCTGACAGTATCCGTAAATAAATAAATAAATAAATAAATAAATAAGTGTGAACCATGAGTCGTGACTACACGTTATGTTCATGGAACGCTCGCAATCGTTTCGCTAAATTCACATATACCAAGTTTGGTACTACGGGACCGGAATGCATGACGAAGGTACACGGCTGGTGGAAAAATGATAGTCACGTGATGAGTGTAATGTTAGAACATGACTACGTGCCACGCTGATGATGAGCTGGCGGCCGTGTTCGCTAGCTTCACATATGCCAAGTTTGGTATAACGGGACGTGAACGGATGACGAAGGTATGTGACTGGTGCAAACATGATAATCATGAGATGTGTGTCATGTAAGAACATGACTACATGTCATATTCAAGGCACTTTGACTGTACCCAGCACGCGTTCGCGCCGGCGTTCTCTTCGTCGCGTTCCGACGGCGATGCCACGTCAGGCGCCGATCTGCCTGCCTTAAGGCACGCATCGTGCTGCGCGGCTTTGACGCATGCGCGTTTGAGTGTGGCCGGCGTACCTCCGTGACGAAGGGAGGCAGACGCAGTGTTGTCTGGCTAACGTCACCGGTGCGAAATGCACCATGTCGCATTTCGCGACAGTTGCCGCCGGGCAGCGCCGACGGTTGCTAGTCGCGCCTGCAGTCGCGCCTGGCGGCAGAATATACAGTAGTGCTCGCGTTTTGCTAACGCCGCGTCACTGTGCCCAGCGTGCACGCACGTCAACATTATGTGGGATTGTATTGGGCCATTCATGATGCGGTCGTGGCCGTTTCGCTAGCTCCACATATACCAAATTTTGTACCAGGTGACGTGAATAGATGAGGAAGGTAAATGACACGTTCAAACGTGATAATCATGATAAAGAAGTCATTTATGTGCGGCATAATTTACCTCCACCTCGTAACGTTGTGCTGATATTTATGTGACATATCAAGCCTCTTCATTTGTGCTTCGCATATCATAGATTCCCACTGTACGTGGCATCTGCCAATTTTTTGTTGTTTACGCCACTTCCGGTCAGGAGTAATGGCGTCGTTTTTTTTAGTTTCGGTCTCAAAAACGCCGTCGTTTGCAAGTTTTTTTTTCTAAGGTAAGCGCTTGTATTTCAAGGGCGATATTTGGCAGACAGCCCTACCTCTAGCTAGACAACCTATATAATAAATGTTTGTGGTGCGCCAAATTTGGTTGCAGTCGGCCTTTAAATAAAGAATGAGGAGATGTGATGAACAAATTCTCCCAAGGGTACAGAGGTTAATTGTAGAGTTCTAAAAATGTCTGCATAGTAGGCCGTTTGAACCTACCCTCACGTGCTATGATTAGAGCTTATAAATTCAGCATGTTATTAGCATCACCTCTCGGTAGACCCCTACACACACTGCCTTTTTAGTAAGATTATATGCCTCAGCTTGTAAGCAGCACATGCGAAAAAGAACACAGCCAAATTAAAAAATGACATTTTTGCAAAATTTGTACACCATATGTATAGTTGTTCTATACGTAACCTAACATTTTTATTCAAAAAGTGGCGCTACAATCCCGTGGCCCGACTTTACGAGCTTAAACGCGAAGCAGCTTATGAACGAGGCCTGTCGTCTCTCGCGAGTAGCCGCTACCTACGATGACGTCTATGCTGATGATGAAGAACAGCCACGTTCCAGACCACATATTCTCTTTCTGCCATCACGACACAGCAAATGCAAGGTACCCACTATACGCCATGACGATGATTATCAGGCTTATGGCCAAGAACTTGATGACGATCATGATCACAGACAGCGATTCGCTTGTGCAGTATAATAACGCCTCGACATGCTCTATGATGCATTTCCTATGACTGTAAAGAACAAATAACTACCAGGGTAACGTACCCAGACCGCGTCTTTGCCAACTTCAGGCTAGATCCGATAGCACAAAGCAGTAGCAATGAAGGCAAGCGCAATTCACAACTCGACAAAACATGCCATTTACGAATTGTAAGAATTGTATGTAACTGTACACTACTTTGTTGCTCATTTACACGCGTGAGGGATCGATGTGACGAGTTATTTACGGTAACACTGAACAGTACAGCATTGCTTATTTGCAATACTCCACTGCTTGGCCCACTCATAGTCGTTCACTTAGTGCATATGTCATCATTGTCTTCACCATTAAGGATCATCTCTTTCTCTTCATATTTTTATTTCCACAATGTCTACTTTGTTCTCTCTGTTCTAAGTTATTTCCACTTGTCTTTCTACATTGCCATCTGTCCTGCCTTCTCTCCACATAAAGCACACATTTCTCCTCTCACCCTATAACTTTGCTTTCCCACCCCTTGCCATGCTTTACATGGCTATAGTATGGTTTGAACTCTCATCTATTTTCTTGCATTCTGACTCTAACACCATTCATCCTCACCTTCAGATCCATTTACCACTACCTTGATAAACCATATTACGCAAGGCTACGCGTGCTTTACCTTCTCCCCTCCTCCATTCTGTCGTCATCACACTTCCCCTTTTCCACTCCTTCGCTATACAACACAAAGCATCGCTATGCTGTGCTAGTAGCCGCTTGGCACACACCCGCTTTTTGTTGTGTGCACCCTCCTAACACTGTCTCCTCCTTTTTTGCATCCCCACACTCGTTTCCATTTTCCTCTGTCTTGCTATACCACAATATACATGGTTATGCTATGTTAGGAGTTTCTTGGCCCATACCCGTTTGCTGTTGGTCAAGTGAACTGGCAGAACGAAAGGCTTAAAGAGCTCTGCTGTTGTAAGGCACGGCTTTTAAGATCTCTTCACTGTGGTACAAGACGGCTATGCAAACAAACAAGCTTCACGGCGAAACGTACGGATCATTTTGATTGCGATAACAATTATGTGTACACTCTCGGCTAGATTTTGCCGCCGGCGTCACTCACCATATATATATATATATATATATATATATATATATATATATATATATATATATATATATATATATATATATATATATATAATATATATATATATATATATATATATATATATATATATATATATATATATATAAATATATAATCTAACAAACAGTAATGCCAAGGAATGTACAGAGGAAGTTATTAGAACCATTGGAATGTTAATAAGAAGAAAGAAAAGTGGATGAAAAAATAACCAGCCGTGAGCAGGTTATTCCTGCTCACGGCTGGTTATTTCTTCATCCACTTTGCTTTCTTCTTATTTACATTCCATTGGTTCTAATAACTTCCCCTGTACATTCCTTGGCATTACTGTCTGTTAGATCTTATTAATATTGAGTTAAAACACGGAAAAACGAGCCCTGAGGTATACACTTCTTTCCCTTATATATATATATATATATATATATATATATATATATATATATATATATATATATATATATATATATGGAAATGCAAAAATAGAAATATAATGCAGAATAATGCAGATAAAGAGTCCGACGCGCGAAATCAATCGAACGTGAGACCCTTGAGACGTGTGTGCACTGCGTTAACCAATGAGCCACCAAGGAGCTCGTTCTTCAACGTTCAAACGGCAAGCTATTTCTATCTACCATTTACCACTGGTGACGGAGATCTCGGCAAGGATTGATCGTTTTCAGCATTACCAGCAGCATTACCTAGCGCAAAGCTGCGACTTTTTGGAACGGACGAATAAGCTTCAAGGCATATAAATATGGTAGAAAATGTTCCATAGAAGCCCGTGCATTCAGAAAATGGTGGCTGGTAAGCCTGTCATGAGGCTTAATGCCATGTCGGTTAGCAGAGAACACTTCACATTGAACATAAAACAAAGCGAATGGGGCACAATAAGTGGTTAAAAGCGACGTATGTTTTTGTTCACAAGCACGAAATTAGATCTCTAACTAGATTTCATAGACGATGTAATCGCATAGGCAATGTAACAATGTAATCGCTAAAGACTCGCGCTAAGGCGATCGCCGGCGGCTCATCCACGAGAGCGCTTCATGCCAATTAAAGCCAGCTAATATAACACCTACTCATGACTTAATTGTGATGTTTAGGTGTGCTACCATATACTCAGCCTCGGGTTTTCAAAAAACTTATTCGAACTTTTATTCAGCGTTCCTGGCATCTTCCACAATGAATTAACGCAAGCAACAGCGTATAGCTGTTTTATCTGCACCATTGCTTTATAGCTTCGCATATACACAGGTTTTTTAGCATGCAAAATGTTTGTATTATTCAGTTTTAACAGGAATAATTGACGCCTAGTCACGGCAAACATAAAATATTTCAGTTGTGTTCAATGGCCACAATAACTCGTTTATTACACGTACACAATGGTATGGGCACAAAAAAGTCGGGGGATACATGCTTTATGTTTTTTTTTAATTGTGTCCCGACAAATCGCCGCTACGTATGCGAATGCAGACATGCAAATATAGCCTGATAGACAACTTTGTCTACATTGATTCCATGACAACACTACCACTACGGGCCTTCGCAAAAGCGGTGGTCTCGAAAGAAACACTGAGAATACTACATGGCAAGGACATATCGCATCATCTTCCGAGTTGGTTCCCAGCTCATCTTGGACAAATCAACGACTCCCCTCTCAATCTCAATGAAGCATGCAGCACACGAGGTGGCGCAAGGCCTCTCCAACCGCACCTCCCCGGGCATGCGTTCTACCGGTGAAGGAGATAACCGGGAAATTCTCACAACATATAACGAGCTCACAAAACGTTTCTACCTGTCTAGAAGGATTTTCCCTCCACCTCACAAAACTCTAGTTCGGCCCCAAGCACTTACATTAAGGCTTTTGCAAACGCGGATGTACCCTACTTTGAAATCGTTACACATCATGTACCCTGACCTATACCCAAGTAATCTTTGCCCACATTATGGATAAATAACTTCATTAGAACATGTGCTCTGGCAGTGTACCGAATTCGCTCATTTATCGAACATCACCTGCCAGATTGGAGGCGGCAATTCGCAGATCGTCCTTGGCCGATCAGGTATGGGCTGCCCACCAAGACCGCGAGGCGGCTGAGGAGCTCGGCATCTCAGTCGCCACGTGGGAGTGGCCCGCAACACTGTGTACTGTGTTTCGGAGGACCAAATAAAAGTTTATCCAATCCGAACTTGGTGATCTGCTCTCCGATAACGCGAATAATAGCATACACAGCATGCTCAAGAAGGAAACCAGGCTGCAGAAAAATTGATGAATGAAAGACCAGCGAGACCTGTACTTGCAACCATTGCCATTGTTTCTTACCCAAAAGATATGGGCCACCAGGCATAAGTTTGTTGCTACTGTATTCTTGACAGCTCATTGTTTCCGCAGGTATCCACGAAAGCACTCGGTGTTAAACGTAATAAGCATCGTTTCGCTGTTCGTTGTAAACTGCACTCAGGAACTTCACCAACAATAGAACGCACCTCACCATTTCGCGCAAAGCAGAGAACGCAAGCAAGTGCGCAACACGAAAAGACGAGGGGGTGTGTCCTTGCGGAGAAATTCTACAAGCGCGCCTTTTCATGCGGTGCAAGGGCTGCGTGAGTAATATTAGCCTGGGCAGAGGGGACTAGAAAAACCATTTTCGGAATAAAGACCTTTCATTCATTATTTGCTCCTTACACCCACATAGTATTGTCGGGTGAAAGCAATATAATTTGTAAAACATAGTGATTGCTTCGACTTTGAATCAACATGCTTTTTTCACTATTACTGTTTGTTCCCCCCACATATGGCCTCACTTCAATCGCCGCTCTCATAACTCCCCACTCTAATGTGGCTGGTGGTACCTTCCGAACCACTTCTCGTCCGAACTTTCGCGACCTATTTGAATCGACTTTGTAGGTTTTATTAAAAGACCGGCAGTTTATTCAGGTGAGGCAGGGAGGGGGTTGGACTTTATGAAAAATGTTTCACAAAATTCTGTTGAGGTTTGGTTTCACTAAGTTAGGCACCTCACGCAATAGTACCGTCTTACATGGTCGTACGGAACAACGCAAACCGCTCGCCGTACATTGAAACAGCGCATAAATGGCCACCAGGAGTGGCCGCGAAAACGCAAGCACGCCTTCGTCGCTATATCAATGGTAGTGTATAAGTGTTCTATGGCTTTATCTTCACGTACGCTCCGTTTAGTGATTGTTTCATGGTCCTCACACTGTCTGCAACATTGTATTGCCCTCTCATCATCATAGCGCTTACCTTGGCACCGTTATGTGGACACTGTACATTCTATTTTAGGGGCGAAGCTCCTCTAAGTCTAACCTTGACCTGTATGAGGCGTAACCGAGAGAACAAGAGCCAAGATTAAAAGGAAGGCATTATCATTCGAACAGTACATTAGACGGCACTGTCTCATAGAAGTACATACAAACTGCAGTTGATGGAGGATATTCTAGATAGCACTGTACTGCTACTCTTTGATTGACTTTTGCGTGGGTTGTGCCTGGGTGCGCGAGAAACAAGTGCCTCCCCCAATATCCTGAATAGTTGCCATACGTAGCGGATCGTTGGTGGGGCATGGATGAAGCGGAGCGGCGGGCACGTTGAAGACTCTTGCACTCGGCTCCTTTGGCTCATGTCTCGTTGGTGTTACCCGCGCGCTATCTGCATTCTCGAACGCGAACGGACGCATGCACGGACACACAGACGAATGAACGTACGAAGAGACAAAGAAACAGACATACGGACGGACAGAGAGATGGACAGACAGACAGGCAGACATGAACGGAAGGACGAACAAAAAGATAGACAGACATATAAATGGACGGACAGGCAGACGCACGAACATACAGACAGACGTACGGATGGACGAACGGGGGGATGAATGTAGGGACGGCCGCACGGACAGACGGACAGACGGACGCACAGACGGATGCATGAGTGGAAGCACAGGCTAACACACGGACGGACGCACGGACGTACAGAGCGGATGGCTGTATGGACGCTTCGCCCCCTCATCATCATTCACTCTGTGAATATGCTGTGATCTTTTAAGGAACCCGTTCCTTAGGCGCCATCGCCGTTGATAGCCTAACCGCCCGCAAGAGTTCGTGCCAGTGGAATCGGGCAGGCCCCACTTTCGTGCCATTCGGGTGAGAGTTTCGAAAGAAAATGATGTGTCGCTAAATTCCTACTTGTATGTGTATAATTATATTAATATTCAGGAAACGCAAAACATGAATTTCATTTTTTACAATACTGTAAGTTGTAATAAATGTATTGACTATACTGTCTATAGTGGTAGTGGTAAAAATCAGATATAGCGCACTCTGCTTTAGGGGCGAAGATCCTAACGTCGTGCGTCGTATGTACTGTGTCGTCATCGTCATAGCAGCCACTTTTCGTTTAGTGCTTAGAATGTGTGCTGGATGGCAATACTTGTAAATTGTGAATACATGATGAAAAGATGGAAAAAGGCGGTACTTGAAGTGCTCACTAGATGTATGCATAGATGGACGGACAGACGGAGGGACGAACGCACACATGGACGGACACAGGGACGGACAGACGCACGGATTCCACGTGCGTCTACTTAGGGCAGGTAATAACCGCGGAACCGAACCACGAGATTGAAGAAACTAGAAGAATAAGAATGGGGTGGAGCACATTTGGCAAGCACTCTCGACTTATGGCAGGTAGATTGCCACTATCCGTTAAGAGAAAGGTTTATAACAGCTGTATCTTGCCGGTACTTAGCTACGGAGCAGAAACTGGAGACTTACAAAGCGGGACGGGATGAAAAAACTTTATTTGACTTACAAAGAGGGTTCAGCTTAAATTCAGGGCGACGCAGCGAGCAATGGAAAGAAAAATGGTTGGTGTAACCTTAAGGTACAACAAGAGAGCAGAGTGGATTAGGGAACAAACAGGGGTTAAGGATATCATAGTGTAAATCAAGAAGAGGAAATGGACATTTGGCCGCACATGTAGCACATAGACAGGATAACCACTGGTCAATAAGGGTAACTAACTAGATTCCCAGAGAAGGCACGGAGGTTAGGGGAGACGGAAGGTTAGGTGGGCAGATGAGATTAAGAAGTTTGCGGGTATAAATTGGCAGCAGCAAGCACAGGACGGAGTAAACAGGCGGAACATGGGAGAGGCCTCTGTCCTGCAGTGGACGTAGTCATGCTGATGATGATCTATCATCAGCTAAATGTAGTATTAGTTTCATATCTCTGTTCTATTTTCTTGCATGGAGTAAGTGCCGCTCGTCAGACTATTTATAAATTACGCAAAAACACATGATTCTTCCAGTTATCCAACAGAATCATTAGGAAGTTTGCACCAAAAAAATACTGTTTACAAAAAATAATCAGGCCTAAATACTTACTGGGTATTGTGAATTTTATTCACAATTTTCTACAACAAAGACATACTTTCGCAAGTCCAATACTTAGTCGAATATCCAATGAGTATTTTGATGAATTGATGCTGTTTTGTTTTGGCAAGATTATCCTTCTGTTGGCACCACAACCACGGCGTATAGTAGACTTTTACAAAGATTCTAAACATGTGTTACATTTATCAACTTTCTAATTTATGTATTGTTTTTTTTACAGGTCAGCTATTTGTTCCTGTAGAATATCAGCAGTGCTGAATATGGTGTGCGCAAAAAGCTCCGTCATAAAGTAATAATGTGGTTACAAAGAAGTACTGCTGGGCCGCTGAGAACAATTTTCAATTTAAAAGCCTGCAAATGTGCCGCTGCTTCTGCTTGGTGAGCATCAACAGAAAACAAATAAATTTGTTTTGCTTTGCCTTTTATTGGCAACATCCTTATGACTTTTTGTTATGTCAATGCTGTGATATTTTGGTTGCTGTTCTTTACAGTGTTTCACTAGGACCAGAGTATTGCACATACTGCATCAGTGATGTTTCTTTGAAAACTTGACTTACTAATACAATTTTTTTTCAGTTTATACATGCTGCCCTCCTGAAAGAAGCCAACTTCTGCCGTCTGGAGCAAGATTGAGCTTTGAAACAGTTTCACTGCCACCATATTCACCACTTTGTTCACCAAAAATAATATTCGTAAATAAATGTGCATTGACTGCCTCAGTAATGGTTATAAATATAAAGATACGTACATACAAGAAAGAAACAGGGACACTAAACATTGCTTCTGAGCCAATGCTGCTTCCAGAATGCTATCAGTAAAAAATTACCTTTTTTTTCTAATTGAGAGAATATAAGTTCTAGAATGTGCGAGGATAAAAAGATTTTTTTAATTGTCTTTATTTAAAAGTGCATCATGCAGTCCAACAAGTATTTTCTTCCCATCTGTGCAGGTGCTGTCCTCTCCATAATCACACATAACCTATTAGTTTCTCAACAAATGTTCCTACTATGTGTGTTTTGTTGAAAATTGGTGAAAGCAGTTGCTTAAAAGATGGCTTATTAAAGAAGAGGACCTCATGATGTTGTTTTTTCTCCCATTTTCCAGATGAGACATACTCTGTTCATAAACTTGACATAGCTGTTCCGGACGTAACAAAAGGATGGTTCGTGTTTGCTTCAGATCAAGAAGGTGCATTTATGCGAGAAGGCATGCCGCTACAATAGACAACTTTAAGAGAAGTGCCAGCAACACCTGAGAATCACAAGAGTTTGTGAAATAGAAAAATGGCATATTGCCTTCTATATATTTCGTATAAAATAAACATGAAGCTCCAAAATGAAAGAAATGATCTTGTTACTTCTCGCGGGGGGAGGAAGGGGGCATGAAAAATCTACAAAAAATAGCTAGGGCATCAAATTGTAGCCAAGACAAAAAACTAAAATGAATGAGCCAGAATTTCCAATGGCCAAAATGGTTGGCTCCCATGCCAAGAACATGCTTGGCTATAGCATGGTATTCCAACGCAGTGCCAACCATGGAAAGGGGTGATTCCAATGATTTTCCAAGCACTCCCTTCCTTTGCTTGGCCAGTGGTAGGGTGGTCACACTTCCCAAGCACATACTTCCCTTGACCTCCAGTAACTTTCCAAGCATAGACGGCTTGGCCATTGATAATTTATCATGCTTGGCCCAAGCAAATTTTGCTGGTAGGGGGGGGGGGGGCAGAGCTTTTTGATCTTTTCTCGCATACCTACGCTGTTTTTACGATAAATTTACGCCAACAAGCTCAAGTCGTTACCATTTTAGAGAACAACGTGTTTCGATAAATTGAGGCAGCTTGCTAAACCTGAAGGACTGGCGGCGCTGTGCAGCTTTCTTCATTTTTGTTTGGTTTTTATTCTTTTCTTCTTTGTTTGTCGTGTTTTTTTCTGTATTTTTAGCACTCTTTATATGTAGTATTTTTAATTTTGCCCCTTCTGTGCTTTGTTCTTATATGCCTCGCTTGCACCCTCTGTTTTTATATTTTTGTACGTTGTTTTGTCTGTCGCTGCATTTTAAAAGTGTGCTCTTTTCCCGGCCTGCCGAACGGGACCTGCCGAACGGCCGAAGGTGACCATTGTGGCCCAGGCAACTAACGCAATCATTCCGGTGAAAGGCCTACGCTCACGATTCTCCCTGTTGAAGGATGAGCGCAAGCGCACAAGCACCAACCCCCCACCCCCACCCCAACCCCGTAGGGGGTGGGGGCGGGGGTGTTTAACATAAGCGGACAGTGGCACATCGCGACGAGGTGGATGCCGAGTGCAGGTGGCTTTTTTGAAGACGATAGTCTTTCTTGGGGACCTTCGACGCAAAAATTTTGGTCTGTGTGCCTGTTTGTCTGTCTGTCAGTGGACTTCTCTGTTTTTCCGCCGCAACGATACACAAAACAGCCCAAATCTAAGCCCATCCTCAGCGCCCACCAATATTGCTCAAGTTTCAGGGTTCATACTTGTGCGTTTGTTGACTAAAAAACAATTATCGTGCATATGTGAGGCACAATAAAACACGTCAATACGCTGTATGTATTTATTTATACTAGAAAAAGCATACATAGGTAATTTTATGGAACGTAGCGCTTATCACACTGCCCTCCCGATGCAAGGAATGTACAAAAAGGCAAGTTTTTTCAACACTTTGCTGAGACGACACGGTGTTGGCACCTACCCGTCGCCTTGCGTTCTGTACATTATTGCCTCCAACATGGGTGTGCATGCCGCGCGCTTCATTTTCCAAGATAACTGCCGGATTGTGCTCATGTCCGACGTGTAACGTGCCTCGATGCGCTCATTCACCTCCACTGCACGCATGGGGGAACTCTAATGAAGAGCCTCCAGAATACCATTCACCAATTTTCTTGCGCAGAACATCCAACGAAAGTTTTGTTCACACTCTTCAGACGCAAGCCTCTCATCTTTCAACAACAATTGCAGTGAAACATGCTGATACGCGGCCAATTTCTTTCTTAAGTTTTCGTATAAGTATATATATATATATATATATATATATATATATATATATGCATACACATGTACAGTGCATGACGCCAGTGTTGGCCACAGTAAAAACCAGCCCAGACTTTCAATACAATTGCTATTGCAATAATAAAAATAAAACAGGAAAACGACACTCTGTGTTGTACATTTCTTCTTGTAGTGGCAATGAGCTTACACCTCGAAATTTATGATTTTCATTCTTTTCTCTTTTTTTGATTTTCCGGCCATATCATATACACACTCTCGAAAAAATAATTTTTGAGACTTTTAGTTGGCGACCTATAAGACCCTTTCAAAAGGAGCCCGGCAATAAGCCTTTTTTGAAGATAATTACACTCTAATTGGATAAACGTTAACGCTCTTGACCCACAAGGCCGGTACGTGTCTCAAGACAGTCATACAGGTGGGAAGTCAAGGCTACACGAAAGGAGTCACACACAATTTTTTCGTGTAAGCTACACCAGCCGAGGTTGACCACTTTTCAGTGGCTTATCGAGAACCGTGCTGCGCATGCCCGAGGAGCAGTGACGTCACACCGCGCACACCGTCACGCCGGAGAAAACTTGCAAGCTTCTGGAGTGACGTGTCAATAGTGGCCTGGCACTTGACTCGCTCTCTATTCCGTCCGTTCATTCGCACGTCTGTCTCTTCTTAGCTCAAGCAACATATATCGTGGCATAGTCGAGCTAATTTAGCCGGTGCGTTTTTTTTTTTTCTTTTTAAATGCGAATCTATCTATCTAGCCATCTAAGACTTTTAGCTCTCCTGGCCGTTTGAATATTGGTATCAATACCAAAATTGGTGTTGCGTAACATGACTGCATAACGAGCATAAGCAGCTAATTATAACATCAAAGTCATGACTTGTACGTCATGAATGTCATTATTTATATTTCATGGTCTTGTTGCTCTTGCGGAGGTTTCGTTCACATGACATGTTGCAAAACTGTTATGGCATGACATGACTGCATGGCAAACAGAAGCGACAGACCCTAACATGAAAATCACGACATGCGTGTCATGTAACAACTTGACTACATGCCACGTACGCTAATGATGCGCTCGCGGTCATTGCGCTAGCTTCGCATATACCGAATTCGGTACTACAGAACGTGCATGGATGACAAAGGTAAGTGACTGATGCAAGTATGCTAATCTTGACTCATGTGTAGAGAGGAAGAAGAGTATGTGCCGCAGTGGGTCACGCCTTTAGCAAGAGGAGCCAAGCGCGAGCGTTTGCCCCGATTGCTGTGATTCCCGAGTCCGTTGCTGCCGCCCGCTTTCCGCACCTTAACATTCTTTCCGACTCTTCAACGTCTGCATACCCAGCACCTCCACCACTCTGAAACGGGGTTTATTGGCACAAGTAGCACTTGCACAGTAGGTCTATTGATGCGGAAAGCGGGCGGCAGCAACGGACTCTGGAATCACAGCAATCGGGGCAAACGCTCGCGCTTGGCTCCTCTTGCTAAAGGCGTGACCCACTGCGGCACATACTCTTCTTCCTCTCTACTCATGTAACAACATGACTGCATGCCACGGTCGTCATGCGCTCGCGCCCGTTTCACAAGCCCCACATATACGAACTTTGGTGTTACGTGACATCAATGGATGACGAAGATATATTACTGGTTCAAACATAATAACCATGACACGCGTGTCATGTAAAAGCATGACAACCTACTACGCTAATGATGCAATCACGGCCATTTCGCTAGCTTCGCATATACCAAATTCGTTATAGCAGAACGAGAATGACTGACAAAGGTAGGTGACTGATGCAAGTATGCTAATCTTGAGATGCGTCTCATGTAATAACATGGCTACATGCAACGCTCATCATGCGCTCGCGGCCGTTTTGCAAGCTCCACATATACGAACTTTGGTGTTACATGACGTCGATAGATGCGAAAATATATGACTGTTTCAAGCATAACCATGACATGCGTGTCATGTAAAAACATGACAACTTACTACGCTCATAATGCGCCCGCGGCTGTTTCCCTAGCTCAACATATATCAAACTTGGTATCAGATGACGTGAATAGATGAAGGTAAAAACACGTCAAAACATGATAACCATGACAAAAATGTCGTGTACGACATACTTTACCTCTGCCTCTTAAGCTTTTGCTTACTTTGAAGTGACAACCTTCCTCATTCGTGCTTTGCATATAATCGATTCCCACCGTTCGTGGGATCTGCCAATTCTTAGAGTGGTAGGCTATCAAAATTTTCTGTTGCCTTCATTATCTCATACCTTTGCTCTTATGATGTTACCGACTATGATATATCTCTGTTCCATTGGTGTTCACTACGTTGTCAAAAAAGTCTACCTCAGGTCAACTCCATTTCGCCTGTCAAATTTTGTTCTCAAGTTCTGTGCGAGAATATTAGTCATGCAAGGACATAGGCAGATTACATTCTTTAGACATGTGATGAGAGTTATACTACGAGTACGACTTTAATGAATTCATGACAAAGTGCAGATCATAAGTAAAGTTGAAGCGTATTGATATATTGATATATGTGGCTTAACGTCCCAAAACCACCATATGATTATCAGAGACGCCGTAGTGGAGGGCTCGGGAAATTTTGACCACCTGGGGCTCTTTAAGGTGCAACCAAGTCTGAGCACACGGGTCTACAACATTTCCGCCTCCTTCGGAAGTAAAGTTAACGTTTAGAGATGTAATTATGTACTCACAACAGCTCGATCAAGGAAATTCTCATATTGTTCCACCAACCGGAGCTGAAATTCGCAACTTACCAAGAGCTGTGTGAAAAAAATGTTCACGCACGATGTCACTTTACGCATGTTCATCCGCGTACCTTTTTATTGGTGTTTACCAAGAAATACAGTTGAGCACTTAGTTTCACACACATTGGTATATCTTAAACATCTAACCGAAAACACTGAAATAAAAATAACATTGAAAGCCTGCTAAAAGGCTTTCTTCGACAAAATATTTGCAAAGGAAAATTACAAGAAAGAGAATATGATGCCGAAGAGCACAGCAGGCTTGGTAGCTAGTGGCAAATATCACAGACACTTCTTGCCTGAAGCCTGTTCAATACTTCAAGCAAATATTTGTGTAGGAGCATCTAAATGCAGAACGCCGTCTATACAAAACCTTTATTTCGGTTTTATATTTGAGTAGCTAGAGAAGCGCACAACAGTCGCAGCCACAAAAATGTTCATGGTTATGCTTATGTGCCGTCTGGTGCTAAGCCGCTCTACGTTGTATGCACGAACTCGATACTCAATGCAATCTGAACATATAAGAAAATCTGCAACACAATATTTATCAAGTATGTCACAGGGTGTGTTTCTGATCTTTTGCCCTTCGCAAAGCAGAGATGTAGTCACCTTCAAACTGTCACACCAGTTCGAAAAAACTCTAGATTATTGTTTCCAAAGTATGCTGCTGACACTAATATTAAAAAGAAACAACAAGCAATGTTCAGAGGCCATAACAGAGTGAGCACTTTCAGGCCATCGTGGCTCGATGCAAGAGAAGAAAAATGCCATCTGATGATGACAAAGCAATATATATGGTGATGTGAAGGCAAATGGTATTCAGCGTTATTGGTCCATTCCAAGCTAAGACTGGTTCCAGCATCAAAGTTCAACATGAGGGCGTAATAGTAAACCGACAAGAACGTCATTGTCCTGTTTTGAGTACCGCTGCTTGAGACAGCTTCAGTTGTAAAGACATTCATATGATCTGTTATGAGCGTTTTTCAGTCGTCATCCAGCATACACACAACGACTTCCTGCTGTCAGAAGACAGACTTATACCCAGGGTCTCCGTTTTTGAGCACTGCATTTGCATCTGTAGCAAAATACGATCGGAAGAAAGTGGAAGCTCAGGTTGCTAGAGAATACAATATCCACTAAGAAGTCAGTTCGAAAAATTTCATAAGGAATGTGTCATATTAATGCTGATTGGACGTTGAGCATTTTTGGAAATAACATGCATTGTTCCTCAACACACCTTCATTGGGCCAATATGGCAAATGCATGTTGCACAAAATAATGTCACATGCGATGCCAACAGCAACAAATCTTTCACTGAACATTGCACGTCTTGATACTAGGCTTTGCTACTATCCATATATTGAGCATTGTTGGAAAAATTATCGCTGTTATTCAGACACTTTCGTTGGGCCATGAGACTAATTTGTGTGTCACACACCATATATTGTCTGCAACGGCTGCATGATCTCGAGCGGGTGGGTGCAAAAGTTTTGCCAATGGACGGCTAGATAGAGCACAGCACGCGGGAAGAGCACAAGCGCACTGAGAACTCGACGCCAAGGTTGCTTGTTTCCCATCTTCTGGTGCAGTCTCGAGTCAGTGGTCAACACACAGGATGTCAGCACTGGGCTGTTCGTAGTGCGGCGCAGCTGTCGATGCCTTTCTGTAGAGACAGGGGCACTGGCTGAGCGACGGGCCCGGTTCCTTCTGCTCTTGTGGCCATAATTGATTGCTCCTGACGTCATGAGGTGTCCTTCGGAGAGGGACATGCGATGAACGTGGATGCATAGCATGACGCGAGAGCACACACTACGGCAACGGCGACGTAAGACGCCACGGTGTGGGTCGCCGAAAAGATGCAGCCCATGAGGGGCGTGAGGATCACTTGGGACAAGTACTCAGCCGTGGCCAGCAGTGCTAGGCACTGTCCCACACCGGGCGTGTACCGAGATCCCTTGAAATACTCCTTCAAAAATGAAAAGATGAAAAATAAAACAAGATGAAATAATATAGGGTGGCTGAAATGAGACACTGAGATATCAATGTGACAAAAAGGTTGTCTTTATGAACTTCTAGAGAATGAATAATAATAAAACTATGCTTGTGGTCAAGTTGATTTTGTAATAAATCTAAACAAAAGGACTGATAGCCTGTATCCGAAAGAACACCCACCAGTGGCTGGTGGGCATTCAGTGTGTATCATCTGTCTGGACATGTTAAGTAATTTTGATAAAAGTTAATCCCAACAAATGCAAGATCATTTCATTTCACCGCTGCCACAACCCCTTTCTGTTCACTTAAGGGGGGGCGCGGCAAGTAAAGTGCCGATTTTGTTCAAAATATGCGATTTTCTGATTTATTTTTTTTCGTAATCTTCAGACCTTCAACTTCCTTGTTCTAAAATATTACAGCGAAACGTGCGCTGCAAATCCCGCAAATAGTGTTTTTGCCGAGGCTAGTCGCCGAAAAGTGCGAAAAAAAAGCCCCTGAAACGGTGTTGTTCACGCCGCACAAACGCGCCAAGTTGTTGACCGTGGGCCGCCATTTTGGTAGCTTTGGAAAGAGGAGAAAGCCGGCTTCCCGATGGTCGCGGTCTCGTATTTCGCCAAGTGAAAATAAAAGCGCGAGGAGCAAGTAAAAAAACGAAAACGAAGAACGGCAATTGGCTGCGCGGGTCACGTGGTAGCAGGCGCGACCTCTTACTGGTCAAAGCTGCGCCGCGCACCTTGGCAACCTTGGAAGCGCGAGCGCATCTGCGGCCGCCGAGTCGAGAATCATCCGGCGTGCGCTTCGTTTTTTGCCAGTTGGCTGTTTTTGTGATAGTTCGCGTGCTTTTTTTACCAAGCTTTGTTTACATCGGTGGTCTCTTCTGAGTGCTTGCTCATACTGCGGTGCTATGTTGTCGCAAAAAAAGTTCCGGAGCGTCCACAAGTACGGCAAGCGTCGGAAAGCTTGGAACAAAGGGCAGACGACTGCGGCTGCCGTCCCAGTCGCAGTTCCGGACGGAGCATGCTCTTCGAGCGTCACGGAGCCTCTACTCAGACCCTTCGCTGATTGTTGTGAGGCCGAGAGTGTGGAAGGTGCCACATCGTCGTATGTCAGACCGCCGGATGCCGTCGACCGTGATGGACGCTCTCGCGAACCCGATTGCGGTGGCACCGCGTCGGCAGCCGTTGCAACTCCGGGCGTGCGCGCGTCGAACATTCTATCGCGAGTTTCGGCCCAGATTCCGAGCAGTGAAGAAATCGCGCAGCGGGCGCAGACAAGGCGGGATGTTTTGGATGCCGTAGCATCGAAATCCGCTTCAAAGCGGAAGCTCGAGCTTCTGAACGAAGGCTGCGACGAAAATGACGGCGGTAAGGACTCCACATTCTTCATTGTAAATAAGAAGATGCTGAACGGTCTGCTTTCGTCAGTAAAGTGCAACAAGTGCGACGAAGGGTCGATACGCCTCGAGACTACGCACTGCCTTGGACTCGCGGCGAGGATGGAACTTTTTTGTGACAATTGTGGCATAGTGAACAGTGCGTGGTCGTCCCCGAGGTGCTCCGGGCAACAAAAAACGAACCCCTTTGAGGTAAACGTGCGTGCTTTGAGGGCTGTGCAGTCAGTTGGCAGAAAACAATCTGCCATAAATGACATTTTTTCTGCGATGGACATTTCGCATCGAGCACTGCACCACAAGTCCTACCAGAGACTGCAAAGGAAGTACAGCCACCCTGCCACCACATCAGCTGCCACCCGCATTGAAGCAGAAAGTGCACAGAAGGTGCATGACATTTACAAGGACCTAGGAGGAGTGCCAGGCAACATTGACGTCATTTACGACGGCACGTGGATGACGAGGGGGCACAGAAGTCATATTGGCGTGGGCTGTGTAATCGAGCTGTACACAGGCTTGGTCTTGGACCACTGTGTCCTGTCCAACTACTGCCAAGGCTGTGCTGTTGGTCTCAAGCCTGGTGACGACAACTATGAGGAGTGGCTTGAGAAACACAAGCCACAGTGCCAAAAGAACACCGATGCTAATGCAGGCCAAATGGAAGTAGAAGCAGCGAGGATCATGTTTGAAAGATCGTTTACCAAGTACAAGCTTCGATACATCAATGTGCTCTGCGACGGTAACAGCCGTACGTACCTTGCCCTCACGCAAGACAAGGTGTATGGCTACATGTTGATTAAGAAACAGGAGTGTGTGAACCATGTGAAAAAAAGAATGGGCACTTCCTTGCGCAACCTTCTTGATGAGCACAAATCCAAAGGCCGAGGACTGAGCATGGGTGGCAAAGGCCGGCTGACGCAGGGCCTTATAAAGAAGTTGACGAATTATTATGGCTGGGCCATTAAGAGCCACCCCAACGATGTTCCTGGCATGGAGAGGGCCATCATGGCCACTTATTACCATGTAACATCCACAGACCAGGATCCACACCACGACCTGTGCCCAAGTGGGACTGACTCCTGGTGCCCGCACAATCAGGCATTGGCCAAGGGAGAGCCGCTGCCGCCTCACAAACATAAACTGCCCCCTCACGTGCGAGTGGCACTGCTGCCAATCTACAAGCGCCTCTCGAACAAAGAGCTCCTTGAAAGGTGTGCGCAGGGAAAAACCCAGAACGCTGTGGAGAGTATGAACAGCCTCATTTGGTCACTCCAGTCCAAGAGCCAGTTCGCCTCCCTTCGAAGTGTGGAAAGTGCAGTTGCAGATGCAGTCTGCCGTTTCAATGGTGGCTGCAAGAGTGCGCTGCAAGAGATCACTGCTCAACTGGGCTTCAATCCAGGAGACTGCTCTTTGCGGCGAGCAGCCGAAAAGGATGCCAAAAGGGTGAAGAGGGCTCAAAAGACGCATTGTTCCACGACAAAGAAGCGCAAAACTGGGTTGCGCTCTACAGAGGCCAAGGCCACAGCATCTCAGGATTACTGCCCAGGAGGATTCTGAGTGTTTTAGGCATGTTGTGAACTTCCAAACAAGAGTGAACTTTCAAAGTCAGTTTTCTCAACTCTTGATTTTCGCCTATGTGCCTTCGCTAGAACATCTGTCATTTTTTAACAAAGACTGATAGAGTCGTTCCGTTTTTTGCACTAGGCTCAGGAGGCCTTTAGCAGTGCAATAAAGCTTTACCTCTCTTCTTACTCATCATTTAAAATTTTTAGAACACATTTTATAATTACTGCGATGTGTGCGCAAAACAACATCCATGTTTTGGAAATTTTATTTATGGTTACAAGAACTAGAAAAATCAACTAATAGCTTCTTTGCACAAGTTGATGCTTTGGGAACATAATAATATGAAAAAATAATTTCATTTAGCAATAATTATCTCTTTAAGTGCGAAGAGCATTAATTAGTATAATTATGCTTGTAACTCAAAAAGTACAAGAGGTATTTGAAAACGGTTTTCATATTTGGAATCCTCACAATCATCCACATACACACACCAAATTTCATCACAAACAGTACATTAATAAAAAAATTAGTTTTACTTGCCACGTCCCCCCTTAAGTAATTGCTAGCATTAACCTTGAACACGTGCAGTCATACAAGCATCTCAGTGTCATCATATGCAATGATCTGAACTGGCGCGCGCACATTTCTAACATAATATCATCAGCGGACAAATCCCTGGGTTTCCTGAAACGTCACCTCTAACACCCACCTAAAAAGGTCAAGCTACAAGCCTACAATTCCCTTATCCAGTCTGAATTAGAAAATGCATCTGCAGTCTGGAGCCCACACCAAGCCTATCTGATAGACTAACTCGAGGCAGTTCAAAGCCGTGCCATCAGGTTCATTCATTGTTCATACTCATACAAGACCAGTGTATCGTTGCTCAAAAAAGAATCATCTATTTCTAGCCTTGATATCTGCTGCAGCATCTCTAGTCTCAGCCTTTTTCATAAGTTTTTTCACAACACGCTTTGTCATCCATACATCATTTCATCGGCCCGCATATTTCCCTGCACTTATTATTCACTTCAAGTTGCCCAGCACTGGATTAAGACGACCACCTCTTCTATGTACTTTCTTGTACGGACAGCGAAAGACTGGAACAGCCTTCCTCATGGTGTTGTCACCACTGAATGCCCAACATCATTTTTTTATCAATTATGCGCCAATTTTTTAGGATAAATACTTGTGGCAATAGAAACTATTTTGTATGTTAACCCACCTTTTATGTAATTCACCTGGAGGGGTCTTTAGGAAAAATAAAGTTAATGTTATGATATTTATTGGTAAAGTCATGTTATCATAAGCGAGCATAAAGAGCCACTCATTGAACAACAGTGAACTAGAGTGAGCCTTTGGTCGAATAAGAAGCTTATCGGCTACAAGAAGTGTTTTAGTAGAACCTGAGTGTTAAATTAAGCACGCAGAAAACTGGTGCCATAGTTTTCTGGTCATGCTCATGATCACGTTTTGTGATTCCGGTTTTATTTTTAAAAAAAACTAGAAATGAAGGCTTCGCTCGATTTCGAGCACTTGAAAAAGTGCTTTGGCTTCTAGAAGAACAAGAATACGAATGGCAGTGGGAGGTTTGTGTACAGACTCCTTGCGAATCATCTGTCGTGCAGTGATTCTATGGCGATAGCACTTTATAAACACTCTCCGAGTTTTTGACGCCGTGGTTGGCGTCACCGAAATAGTCATATTCTGTATAATGCCCAGTTCAACAACATCGGTCCGTACATAGTGCTTTAAAAAATTAATTAACACTGCACATACGATTATAGTTTACATAGACTTATAATGAGCAAGAAAGAGCTCATGCGAACAATCAACGTGTACTCAAGGAGAAGCATGATCTGACAGCATCACAAGAACTCGGTTGTGCGGGAGCAGGAAGATAAAAACGGGCGATTCATCATAAAATCGGCTACCATACAAGAGCAAAGCCAGGAATGTGTCAGCGTGCGATCATTATCATTATGCAGAAAAGAATTCTCATTCTTTGATTCCTCCATATTTGCACATGCCTGAGTGTGCACACTTTTCATGCACATACTATTCAAAGGTCCGGTTTCCGAGGAATCACGGTTCAAAATAAGCCCTCGTGCATTTATGTGCATGTGTGTTACTAAATGTCCCGTATTTGTCACTTTAATGATGCGCTGAAGTCCCCGAACATGCTGCACCAACAAGGACAAAAACATTTTTTTCCCAAGGTTCACAGCACTCTTGCACGCAAGCCCTATTGTTGCAGGCCCTTTCTTACCTGACTGTTCTCGCAGTAGAGGCAAGCGAGCGCGTATGGAATGGAGTCTAGGGCCGCAGTCGCGATGCCCGTCATGGCAGACAGTGAGAGCATGCTGGCCAAGTCGGTGAATAGGAGCAGGCCGGGCATGGCGGCGGCGAATGTGCCCATGCCAAGCAGTAGGCCGAATCGCTGGCCGAAACGACTCGTCACTCGCCACTGGATGGTCAGGGAGTACGCGGATGCTGCGACAGAAACAGAAAAGAACCAACTATACTGTCACGGGGTCGTGACGTGGCCGAAGACAGGAGACTTCGTGTTGGGATTTAACTGTTTATTCGGGCGAACCTGTGCCCGGTAAACGGAAAGTCCAATTACAGCAGCAGTCTCGCACAGATAGCAGTCTCGGACTGATAGCGGCGAACGGAGCGTCGGCCTTCGATCAACAACTGACAAGCGGCGAAGCGCGTCGGCATTTATACTCTTGCCGTCGAATGTTCTAGCGTTATCGCTGGCGGTGGCGTAGGTTCCAGAACAATTTGTACCGTTCGCACAGTGGGCGTGATCTTATCGAAATGATCTACTACAGTCCGGAACCTTCTCGAAAACTGCAGGCGGGGTTCGCGCTGAGAATGGTGTGGTGTTTTGGGACGATAACAAAAACTTGGGAAATGGAACGTGGCAATACGATAGACACCTACAATGTGACGTTGCATACGTGGTCAGTGATAGAACAAAAACCATTTCAAGACCGAAACCTGGCTGCTAGCATTGAAACAGTGGGAAATATATCAAGCTCTGACTTATATATTTAGGCTTACTTTTTCTTCTGTAGCTCATCAACAGAGGTGGAAAACTGACTAAAAATGTCAGAAAGCGGCAATCGTCATTTAGCTATGAGTTATTGAGACGTCACTGATCTCTTATACATTTTTACACAAAAAGTCGCACTATGGGAGCTTGAACTCAGGTCCCTGGGGAATTATTCAAGTCTCGTTGCTTTGCTTTCTTTGCAGTTGCAAGAAAATATTACACTAGCTGCTTATATACTCAATTAAACCTCTAGGCATTACTATCCTAGATTGTTTGTACTTCAGGCACTGCCTTTCATCAATATTAAACTCATGGTCCACTCTTTATGTGTACAAAAGAAGTGACTTACAGGCAATGCAGTTGACTAGCAGTCCCCAAGAGCCAGCTCGAACACCACGATCATAGCGGGAACGGTCGTCATTACTGGCAGTCTCTTCGGGCCTTCCATGATAAACCACCTGGACGAAAAGAATATGCCCCTTAGTGAAATGTCAAACATGTACCGTATACTGACGCAACAAAGTATTATTCTTGCTTTTTTGTTTGCTTTTTTAATTTAGAGTCAGCCAATCTCCCTTGAGGAGTCCACTGCCAGATACGTCATTCCTATGGCTACTTCAGGTGCATGGCACAGGAAGATTGTTTTCGATAAGCGCTTAAAATCTCAAGAGAGTGTTAACATTATCATACACCAAACAAGTCTTCGTTATTCATAACACCCGTGTCATGCATGTCATTCGTGTTCCAACGTGTGACGTATGCCTTGTACTTAGTTTCATATGCACACAGCATCATGTTATTCTTGACATAGCAATTCATTAACATGTGTCCGGCAAAATAAATATAGGCCACATTTTAAGCCGACCGATCAAGCTGTAATGGCAATGGCAATACATTTAACATCTGTGCAAACGTCTGTGCCCTTACTGACACAACAAGTTCTAGTACGTGTTATCGTAATAACTAAGTTGACAAGCACAGTGTTTACGCACACAGGCATACATGCCTCTCAAAGACAGGCTACACTAGGTTTCTCAGCGCTGGTGGGATTGAGGTTGGCAAGAAAATTGAGAAAATGTATGGTGTTCATTCTCTTTTCGAAATAACACAAGCCGCTGTGCTATAGATGCAAGGACATGCGGTAATAATGGCTGTTATGGCACGACGCTACCGACAGGCAGCTGTTCTTGTAAAGCCCAGGGGCTACCACAAATTACTTGCAAGATAGGTAGCGCACGTCATTTTTAAAGGCACAGTGAAGATCAAAATACTTTTTCACGTATTAGTCAATCACAATTTCACATTCCCGAAAACGTCACTCTTACCGCTACATGACACTTGGTAAGCCAGAAAACACGCAAAAAGGAACTGCATGTTGAGACGTTACCTTGAGATTTCTGCACCAAACGCTGTGACATCAATTTTTGAAGGCGCCTACTGAGTCCCATGTAGCTTCTAATTGATATTATTGAAGTACATTATAGTGTGAGTATCATCAACTTAGCCCAAATACGAAGTCTCAGAAAATTTCATCGAGCCAATGTTGTGAAAATCTGAAAATACATTTTTGAATTTCTCACGTCACAATTTTAAAAATGAAAATTTAATCTTCATTTTCTCCGCTAATAATGAACTTACACAACAGTGAAAGTTATGACATTAGGGTTTTTGGAGTGTAGTTTATCAATCTAAAACAACTCACTGTTTCTCTTCAGTGTCCCTTCAACATATTTGCAGAGCAGATGATGCCACAATACACGACGTTAAGAAAAAACGTCTTCCCTCCACTCCCGCCCCGCTGCGCTAACCTCACCCTGATCCTAATTCCGCATGTTCAACCTCAGGCCACCTCCGCCCCCCCACACCACACAGGTACACTCAAACACACGTACCATGCATGCAAGCTTTCTCTCGATTTCTCAGCGTGTCACACGCAAAATGACCCGATCATCATTGTACCTTGTGTGGGCCACTACATCGACGACTATGCAGACTGTGCTTTTTTTGCATTGCACTTAATTGAACCTGTGAATCGGCGTTCAATGAACGGCGATGGACATATCAGACTATGTCACTGCGCATGAAGTGGACTGACCAAAGCACTGCAAGGCAAGCAGCTTTACGTGCCATATGAACAGAGCACACGGGCCAAGCCAACTCGAGACTTGAAAGAGGTTAGGAGAGATTCTCAGAGGAGCACTTGCGGGCACACGCGAGAAGTTATTAACAGCTCAACCCAATATTAGCTCATGCGAACAGTCTACGTGAATTGCAAAATGGGGCAACGAAAAATATTACGATGTTTCATTTTTCAGAGCAAAAGATAGGCTGGTAAATTAAGTATTCCATTTCTGGCATGGAATACGTGACAAGCCATGCCTTCAGTAGACTGTATCGAAAGTGCTATGTCATTGCTATATTCTTATGTTGCAAAGGCACTTACACTTTCGGCTCACTGTTCAAAAATCAGCAAGGTGTATGAAAACCTGAGCGGTACAAAAAGATGCTTATTGCGACTTAAAAAAAGCACACAATGGGCTGTCCATTTCGATAGTGAGAAACCACCTCGACTAGCAAGCCTTGTTTTTGATGAGCTTTGATAATTCCCACATCATTTCAGCACAATTTCGTGATGCCGGACAAGCTTAGATCAGCAAACGAAAGTCTAACTCACTCAGGCAAACTGAATAAATATACCTTGAGATTTCGATTCATTTGGACTCGAACTTCCCAAAATTTTCCATAGCTGCACACACTCAGACTTAAACTCACTAAAATATTGCTCAGCCGGATTTGCTCACACTCGCGCATCGATCCGAGAGAATCGCCTCACCGACCTATGTAGATAATCTATTGAGCAGCTTATAATCTATTGAGCAAAAAAGAATTACCATTCAAAAAACACTGCCATGTTTTTACATTGCCATGTGCGCATATTTCGATGAGATGGGGTTTCACCCTCAAGGTTGCCACCACTGCCCCGTGCGAGCTGCGCTACTAAACGTCAGAAAATCGTCGATTGCTTTTTACTATTCTGATGACATTGCGTGCACAACACCTGTAGTCGAGTCTATTCTGGTTCTGACGCGAGCCAGAATTTTCTAAATCATAATTATAAAACAAAATTTGTGCCATATTGAGAGGCAGGTTGCCGACGACCGACACCCATGCTCGCCGCTGTCTGTATGCAGCTTGAGTTCCTTCTATCGAGTTTTTCGTTTCCGGACTCAAGCTCTTCCAATCAAGCATCTTCCCAAGAAACACGAAACGTCGTATAAACTTCTCGAAATGACTAGAAAGGTATGCGAACATCTCAATATATATTATGTGACGTTAAATAAACGTTTTTCACAGGAAGTTTTTTAGAAGACGTTCTTTACAAGAAGTCTTTTTCAAAACATTTACTAAAAGTTATTTTCTAGAACCTTTGGTAGAATTCGCGGATGAGGTCTCGATTGTCCATGCAATATATGCAGGGTGTTTTCTACGTTTCTTTTTGTTTTTAAATCAAAATAATATTAGCTTTACATATTTATGAAGCGTATATTTTTATATATTTTTACGTATTTGAATGTAATAAAATCTCTAGACAGCATCTGCAAATTAAGATTGGCAAATACGGTGTGCGCCTGCATGGCTAGAACAATTTTACTTGTCTGGACGTGTTTACCCACTGCTCAGTCGCCTCTCGAAGGAGCGAGTTTGAGTCGATTTCTCTTGTAATTAAAAATGTGCTTGCACTTTGTGTTCGTGTTTCGCACTCTGCCAGTGCTGCTGATTACGAAGATGCGCTATACTCAAGCGAAGACATGTGGGTTCGTATCGCGGAGCACTCGCCAGGTATGTACCACGTTGCTGCTGTCAGCGCTTCGTTATCACTGTGTTCACCACCTTTATCGTACCATGTGCACTATAAGTGAGCTTTTGTTTATGTGGGGACCCAGCTTTTCTGTAGTACTTCAGCAGTGTAAAAGCAAAGTTGTGCAAAGTCAAGCCTGGACAAGTTTTTCCTTTTGTGTGGAGTATGAAGCATGCATGCGCAGCGGGAATTCGGCGGCAGATTCGATAAGAGTTGTGATGACTGTCCGCCCCTGTCGGAAGTGGTGTTGGAGGGGGGCCCTGCTCACGAGTGAGCACTATTTTTGTTTGTTAATTCTTGGGCGTTTGTTAGCTCAAGGCGTTGATTATGCCTAGGGCACGTGAACCTGTTCATATTGTGCACTATTGAAGTGAACGTGTCTTTGGCAGTTTCATCTGCTGTACGTTCCATTTTAAATAGCAACAGTATCGTTATACGTTATGACTACTACCAGAGAAGTGTTTTTCTTGCAAGTGGACGAAGTATGCCAGTGTGTGCAGCCGCGCCGACCCGCGTTTTCATAAACTACCGTGATACTCGAGTTGATGCGTGCTCTTGTGCAGCGTGTTGCATCCTCTTAGGTAGTGCTCACAAAGTTTGCAGTTACATTTATATGTTCATGCAGCTTGTTTAGTAAAATTCCCACCTTCAGTATACACCAGCAACATAGGTTGCCTCATGCGGCCTGAATCCGTGCATTTTAAGCCATCAGTTTACCCTGACCTGTATTTTAGAACGAATATATTTCATGGCTAAATGTGGCCATATTGCTGTACCTTACTGTTTGCGCACCAATTCAGTCATTAGTCCATGCGTTCGAGCCCCATCGATATTATTCTGCTTGTTTCCACTATTTTGTATTTTGTTTTGGTTTATTAAATATTTTATGCACATCGCCCAACCTTGCTTTTGAAACTTTGCTAAACACTTTTATGTGTATGAACATTAGGAATAGTTTATAGCACAACCTCCAATAAAATTTTCTGGTTAATGAGAAGCTTAACAGTATACTGGATAAAATAAACTTTCTAGGCATGCGCTACAGATGTTGACGAAATCTGTGGTATGTGCAGAATGAATATTTTATTTCTCACTCAAAACTCGTCATAATGTTATAAATCACAGTAAGCATGCATAAGTCATGCACGTATTGCTGTTAAAATGTAAAGTTGGACACCGTATTTATTTGAGAATAATAGATATAGATTGCAAGTTTTCAAGCTATTGGCACTGAACGACTTATACGAATTCAGAAATCAGTTTCATCAAATCCTATTGCTAAATTGGGGTCCATAGCTTCCAAGATTCTGGTTCCCGGATATTGTAGCAGAAGCTTGCATGCTTTAATAGGATGGTGTATGGCTCAAGCTGGGTGCCTCTTAGGTTTTTTTTTTTCATTAGACAGCCTGTGCTGCTGAGTGAGCAGTACTGCCATTTTAACCGACCAGAATAATTGAAACTGATGACTATAATTTGGTAGCACACAATAGTAATTTAGCGACACCAATTTCTGACACAATAGGTATAATCGTCCCTGTGTGAGCAGCCTGAAAAAAGCTGCATTAGTTGTATTTGAAATCAAATTCATATTCAATATTATAGGTTACCTGCAATGGATACTTGATGAAAGTGCATACCATCATGTATGTGTTGTGGTATCATTGAATTTCCTTTCAATGCACTATGCACTAGGGCAATTAAAGTATGACACACCTACAATGTGGAAATTCCATGTTCTTTCGTAAGGTTGCAACTGTGTTCGCCAAGAACATCAAAAAAGTTTTGCCTGTAACATCTCTAATTTGTGTACATCCTGCTTGTTTTAAGACACATTGTTCCAAATCATTTTAAATATACTGACAAATTCAGTTTCGCTGAGAGACACATGTCACTCATGCCACTAAATTGTTTTTTCGGTGTTTTCATCGCAGCCTATGCATGCACCTCATACGAACTGAGTGTGAAAGAATTCCGGACAAGGCTGTCATCAATGGTGGCTCGTGGAAAAGTTGGCTACTGAATGTACAGCAGCTGCACATGGCTTTTGTTTCCTATGGAAAGGGAACTTGACTGAGGCACCTGTTTGCTGTATTCAAGTAGCTCGCATGTTCGGGATGTTCAATATTAAGTCATTTGTTTTTCTTTAGGATAGTCAGTGCTGTAAGTTGTGTATGTAAAGCCACCTTTGCAGTTAGCTAAGTGTTCAGGGGAACACAATGTGCAACAATAATTATCACTGTCAGCCGTGCCCTTGAATGAGATTCAATAATGAACTTATTAGTGACTGCAGCTGGTGGCCATGCACGTAATAAAAATTTGAGCCAGTCACATTTCTACATAGGTCCAAAGAATTCTGGCATGCCTGTGCTCAGATATCCCACTGGAAAGTTTACTTGTGGCTTGCCTCATTATGCATGCAGGACAGTGAGCACTAGCACACAGCTACTACTTAGTCCCTGAAGTGCCGCATATAATCTGACCATGGGTCGACGATATAGACAAGCATTATAATGGTTACCTTTTTACTACCAGCTAGTGACTGCAAGCACTGACTGCTCGTCCCACCAGGGAGTAATGTTTTGCTGACCTTCACTGCCTTGCACGCATAATCGTGAAAAGCACAATAAACTTCCGAGTGGAATATCTCAGAGCATAGACATGCTCGAAGAATTTTTCCAAACAGGAGTGTGTTGAAACACGACCGCCACAAACTTTCCTATGCAAACATACCCACTTATTGTAGGCACCAAAATTTCGGTATTCTTAGTTGATTTGGCAGCTGACCGCATTATTGTCTTACTTTGTGTTCCCCTGGACACATAACTTATCTGCAAAGGGAGTTTTCTCTTCTTAGGGCTCAATTTTATTGCAAGCACAAAGCACGTCTCTAAATGTGTCAGTGCTGTTTCCTAAGGATTTATGTCATGTTTAATTTTTGTGTAATCTGCGGTTAGTCACCTAAATTGAACTTTTTGCATTGCAATAAGACTGTAGCTGATCAATAGTTTTATTTTCATTGTAATATTGACTGAACACTTTATTGTAATGTTTTTATAACCTTGGTTCATTGTCTTCATGAATTTAATGGCATAAGTACAATCAAGTGATTTTCTACTGTCATACTTAATCATACCCAACGTTGCCAATACATACCCATCTGTGATATATTACACAAATACCTTACCATGGTCGACATTGTTAATGATGACTGACAGAAAGCATTCTGAAATACTATAGCATTTTTTACTTCACTGTGTAATTTGTGTGAGTATTTTGGAATGGAATTAGAGTTCGGGGTGTACCCAAAACCACAATTTCATTGCTAAACACAGATTTGTGGTGAAACCTAATAATTTTGACTACTCATGGCTCTAACATACCTAAATTTAGGTGCACTGGTCAAGAAAAAAAATCAATTGTTTGACTGCTGCTTTTTGGCTGTAACAAATGGTCCACCTTCATATATTTACTACTGGGTCAATGTGTTTGCTAAGCTAGCCCGCTAATTTTCGTTACACTGATAGAAGTCTGCTCAAAGAGAACAGTTTGTGCCTTTTGTATGTGTGCAGGTTCCTGGACCAAGTATCTGGCCAGCCCCTCTCTTGCTTTGTATTATTACAGTTACTATAAAGCATGCAAGTTTTGGGACAAAGTGGGCATCGTTATGTATAATAAAGGTTACAAGTATGCTACAAGATTTGTTGAAATCTTGCATTTACTTTTGGATGTCCAGTATGATGCATTCCAAGCAACACCAGTAACAATAATGAGCTGACGTTTAAAAACCCGTCTTGTCTCCAAGCAAAACAGACTATCGTAGTGACAGATGGCAGTCACTAATTCTTTCAACAAATATGGCACTAATTTTGGTGGTTAGAATAGTGCCAGCAATAATTTCATTCCAAATTATATTGCTGTCCATACTTGTCACTTTCAACAGTGAACCGCTAACTATGCACCGATTGTAAAATGCTGACATGATGCAACAAATTAACCACAGGAAACACTCAACAAGCTGATGGGCATGAACAATAAATGTCTAAAAAAGGTGCTGAAAGATCTAGCAAAAGCCTTTTTAGAATCTTGGCAAGAAGTTTACAAGGTTTCTAATAATATAAGTATAGTAAACGTTTACAAAGGTTCCCTAAAAAATCTAGAAACATGTTATTTAGAATTCTTGCTAGAAGTTTTCTAGCCGTATAATAACGTGACGTTAGCACAGCTACAGGAGGTTTTCAAGCTGCTTACGTTTAAATAACATCTCAACAAGACTTCTTATATACTTTTGGACTATCCTTTTTGGACGTTTACTAGAAGTTTTTTAGCTTTTCTTGTGTTTCGTGGGTTGTTTTTAACTCCGTGTCTGCAAACTTGCTCACCTTCACAATCACGTGACAATAACAGTGCACAGAAGGAAATATTCATTAGATGAGAAGAACAGAGTGAAAAGGAGAGATAGTTTGGATCAAGTGCAATTGGATTACCTCACCCGTGAAGTCTGTGAAGTAGACATAGTGCGCAAACAGGGCCATCCAGGCGAGCAGCTGGAAGAGGAAAAGGCGACGCAGGCTGCTTGGGATGCGACTTAGGCAAGAAACGGCACGTGCAGGAAGCACGACGAACACACGGCAGAAGGCCTCGCACACAATCACCAGGAGGGCTGACGACAGCGCGCGTACTACCTTGGCCGGACTAGCCTTGGCCTTGCTGCTTCCCACATGGTGCCACGTTATAAACACGCCAGAGCCATGCAATGGGCTGTGGTTGTGCGATGGTGTACCTGCGATACAAATCATAGCGAATCCAATAAATCAGTGGGAAAAAGAACTGTAAAAAGTTATAGGATCTGGTATTGTCCAAGTTCACTGGAAGGCAAAAGCCATCACATAATTATCGTTCGAATTTGTTTGCATTGCTGCACTTGCACCCATTCCATAATTCCCTGCCGAAAAATTTTTGCACCATACAATGTTTGGCACTTCCTTTAGAATCGAAGGCATCAGCGTTTTTTCACCAAGCATGGTTTTTCAGTGCTTTGGTACTGGTAAATTTTTAGCTTAAAAACGATGTCCTGTGACGTCCATTTCAAGACTTCCATCAGCTAATTCTACTTGCTCCAAAGAATTTTTTATGTTTCACAGACACAGGTGAAGTATTTGAATTTTGTTATACTCAAAACTCTCAGGTGAAAAGCAGTATTATTCGTGCGTGCCAGTGCACAAATCTAAATGACAGAGCTAAATTCAGTGTAGAGCTAAGCATGATTAAAAAAACAGTATTTCGTGTGACCACTTGAAAATAAACTCAATCTGCAGTGATGTGGCCATGTGCAATTATTTGACGTAGATTTGGCTATATTTTTTTACAAAGGTATAAGAATATTCATTTAGTTTGGTGACGAGGAGCAATGCTTTCATTAAACACAGGTTTGTTGCTCAACTAAAAATGTCACTGGCAAGTTTTCCTAAGTACATGACTGCTCTACATAGGCAAACAGTTAGGCTTTCACTCGAAGTTATTGGTACAAATGCCACTGAATGCACCATCGCCGATTCCAAGTACTGTGCATGTACTCGAAACGCGTGCAGTTTTCAAAGCTACCACCCTGTCACTTCTATACGGCAGAAGCATTTTTATTATCATCTGCACCATAATTATTATAAACTATGCTATGTCTACTATCGGATCAAGACCACTCCTGTCGAGCTCCCATTGCTTTTGCCTTGTCCCTAACCTCCACATCCCACGCAATTAATTTCCTTACCTGATGAATATTCACTGTTTCTCGATAATGCTGGCATGTTAGTACACTTTCTATGCAAGCGATAAACATGTCCCAACAACACCAGAGCAACATGAACCAACTGGATACTTTAGACCGTGATGCACATCACTTCATTAGGTTGTTGTTAACTTCCTCTCAAGCTTCCGATTCTTTCCCCAGCCTTTGGCAGGTATTGGAGATCTGGGCTAGTGGATCTGTTTGCTTTTTCAAATAGCGATACACTGCTGGTCATGATTTCTTCATGCCTTCGATACCTTCTTCCCAATGTTTTCTTTTTTTATAGTTATTGAAGAAGTTGGTCTCTTTTGACGAACTCTTACTCACTCTTCCGCAATAGAAAAGTGTGCGAATTGAAAGAAGCCCATGTATATGAAAAAAATCACAGCATATTCACGGAGCGAATGATGAGGAGTAGGGTGAAGGGCCCTGCCGGGGTGGCCAAGTGGCTAACCCTACCAGCAGTGGCCGATGATCGATCATTGGAAACAGCTTGGACTCCCATCGGCTTCAGTTATCATTGGCCAATGCCTGGACAGTGTGACAGAAAAGCGCATGGCCTACAAGCAAAATATGGGCGAGGTGGTAGCGAAAGCTTCAAATCATTTTTTCTTAAAGTACGCATTTCCCTTAGTTGTTTGCCCTTCTCAATAATTAAAACAAAACAAAAATTTTTGAAAAATACCTGTGATGTTTAACATGGAGGCCAAGGGCTTTACTGGCACGTAATGTGGTTAGTGGCCGATGCTCACAGAATGAGCCTGTTCATCAAGCATACTTTTGTGTATTAACCCTAGCAAAAATTCTGATAGAGGTCTGAATCAGTCCGATACAGTTTCCTATAAGTCGTACCAGTCTTTTACCAGACTGATACAAAGTCTTACCAGTTCTTATAGACATCCATATCAGCCTGATACGTTTTCTTACCAGTACTACCAGTCTCATATCAGACTAATACACAGCCTTACCAGTGCTACCAGCTTTTTAATAAGTTTGATTGGTCATTTATATGGCATATATTAGTCTATAGGCTTTTAGTCTTTTGTTCATTTATCGGATCTTCATAAGATGCATTACTGTCATTTCAACAGTAGCTCTTTTTTTGAACACACTGCCCACATATATGAGATTGGTCACTTCTGCATGTATATTAGTGTATCAGTGTTTTCTATTGAACACTTGACGACCATTGTGTGAAATATTATGATGACTCAAAGAGTGCAGCTGACAGCTTTTGGATGCGTAGAATAAAATGTACAATGTTTCATGGTGGTGCGTACTTGACAAACTGAGCTTTAAATATGCAAAGCAGCTTTCAGCCTAGACGAACACTTTATTCTGTGTACAAATGGGGTTGCAGGTGCCAGATAGCAACACAGTTAATGATGACAATGGTAGAAGATATCTAGAAATTTCAAGATACTGGTATTCAAAACTTATCAGGTAATAGTATAAACATAACTTGAAACAATACAAACAAAACTTCTCATCACAGAGCAATATTAACATAATTTCTAAATTTTAAGTTATAGGGCCAGTAAACATTCCAAGGGAGATAACTTGATAATCAGTCCACTACTGTGAAATGAGCATGCTGATACAATAATTTCTCGAAATGACATGGATTCGAAAGCCTCGGGTGGTGCTGCAGTTTCTCCCTTTCACAAGACAAGCCAACACCAGCTGTCTCTCCCACATCGTGCTTTGCCTTTAATGACGAGCCACTACATAAGTGTCATAATCCGTACTAGATGAGATCTAATGCCTCGCAAATTTCACTTCCAGAAATATTTCAAAGCAAGTTGAGGGGTTCATTGCGCACTTCAACCGCTTTCTTTTTTTTTCTCCTCGGTCCCAACAAGCTGTGCTGAAAACTACAGGGAGGCATGGCAGTAAAGAAGTGCGATATGTCAGCACACATTATGAGCTAGAGCATGCTTGAAGAAACACAGTAGCTTTTTCGTGTAGCCATTCCCATACGTGAGTGTAAATATGCAATGTTAGAATATTTTGGACAGCAGTGCCAGCATGTGGCAGCACACTGTGGCAAAAAGCACATTCGATTAAAATGCTGCTCTTGATTTATTTTGGCTATAGGCCAATAGCATGCTTTCAGTTGTTTTACACCACATACAGGCATCCGAAAATTCGAAGTGAGCACAGTCATTTATATGAAAAAAGCCACTTGCAGCTGCAAGATTTGGCTGATATGTTGATAGCAGCATCTGTTATTCACAGGTGTGTCTTTTCACAAAGCCCAAGCGGTGGCACAGACCTGTTTAATACTTGCCTGTAATCCGCACAAGATTGATAAATCAAAAAGCATGTACTAATTAAGGCTAAAGCATTTGACTGCAAAACACACACACACACACACACACACACACAAGAAACTGCCTACCATGAGATAAGTTTAGTTGTGAAGAGAACAAATAGAAAGGATCAAGCCAACATTTAGTTGTCCTACCTTGCTAAACTCATATTAAACTGGCTAAATATGTCACAAGTTTTAAACAAGTTTGGTACATCAGCAACATAGCAAACACATCCAACTTTCATGTGCAAACACACTGTCTACATCCTTCGGCAAAAGCACAACTTTTTGCTCTGTTTCTGAGCAAATACCAATATGAGATGTGTTCTTGAATAGTTTTGATGTAAGCCCCACACACATGAGCACACACACAGAGCCTGGCAGTTTATTGACATGCACCAGTGTAAAATACATGCCATTGTTGCATTTAAAAAGTGTCGCTCATGCCAACATTGTCGCTCATGCCAACTTTGTCGCGAGCCGCATCTGCAGTCCGGTCGGAATCGCTGAGCGAGTTTTCCTCGAAGCCGTAAGTGTCGTCGGGATCAGGATTTTCATTGCTGTCACCACGTGCATCACTCAGACTTCGCGTGTCGAATGCCGCTACTCCAGAACATCAATTACCAGCAAAGACTGAGGAATGCTCTTGCTGAATGTAGCTGGTTGACCGACTGCGCCTCCACCGCTTTATTGGCCGACTGCGCCTCCACCGCTCCTTGTCCGAGGTACTACATATTGCGATCCAGGCTACAAATAGCATTTTTTTCTTTTTGATCGAGGCTGGGGTTGATTTCAATCCCTCTCTCATCGAACTTGACACAAACATCAAATAGCGCGCTTGATGGTGTCCACGCAAAATGAGGCTGCGGTACTGATAATAAGTGAACGGGTAAAGATCGATTACATCGACCAAGGCTTCACATTCACAACCTGCTAGCTGTGCCTTGAATGTTGAGCATGTGGCGCAGATTTTGCCGAAAACTATAACATGTGCCGCGAGTTCACAGCGCGAGGTAGTGACCCTACAGAACACCTCGGGTGCTTAAGGTGTATTGTACTGTGGTCGCCACGGAGGAAGGTGGTCGTCGCCATGGTGGTCGCTGACTGCTATTATGGCTAGATGATTGTAGCCATAATGATGTGATGAATGGATGAATTAATGGATTGATATGGCTGTACCCTTTAAACTGGGCAGCGGCTAACGTCACCTAGCCTAACCAACGCGAATATGGCGAAACAGTGCATGACCTCTAAAATTGTCGCTGCACACCCGTCATTGCACGTTTGCCATCTCGGAGGCTATGCACAGTGACACCATTTTACAGTAACTGCGTTCATTGTTTATATATTATCTGCTGTGAGCTCTAAAAAAACAACCATATAAAGTTGTAAAAACATGAAGTAAATGTTTTGCAAATAAATATTTTTGTTTTCAAAAACTAAATTGCGTTGTGTTGAGGAAGAAGTCGTGGACTTGTGGTTGCATAAACTACTTGGGAGATTAACCAATGGCACTGCCATCGTCATCAATAGCAAGTTCGTTGCGGCCTTGGTGCGTGTGTCGTGTATGTGAACATTGTTGCGTCTCTTAATTGCTCAGTATCGCACCTGTACACTCACAATTCTCCAAAATGTTTGGCTCTGCGATGATAATTAAAAAATTAATAGTCCAGGTAAGTGCATGTAATTGCATCAATCCAAAGGATACGGGCAATTTTGATCCTTACAAGTGGTACCCGGTGTTCTGAAAGGATAACACACACTGCGGCCACTACCACGCTCAAGTGATTAAGCTTTACGGTAAGTCCGCGCCTCTTGTTTTCCCAATACGAAAACAAAGTGGAGAAAGCAGTCATTCTGAAGTTATTTACTGGTCATATTTTCTCAGATACCGAGGATGATGCAAGGAATGCAAGAAAAAAAACGACCATCCATTTCGCAGACCCGATTGCGACTCCTCCAATAGCTGCACTTCAAATGAAATGGACAATGAGTCGTTTAAAAAAGTAAGTTGCAATTGGTCACACTACAGCTGATATGCTACTTGCAGCGTAATTATTACCGACAGCCAAGTGTGGCTATAGTTGACATTGCGGCTGATGCACTACAGCTGATATGCTACTTGCAGCGTTATTATTACCAACAGCCAAGTGTGGCTATTGTTGACATTGCGGCTGATGTGCTACTGCGGCGCAATTATAATCGACAGACAATTTTTCTCTGCACGTGGTGCCGTGTCCCAAATAAAGCACCAATGCACCGATATACTCCCCGCCCCCTTAGCGAATATATCAGAGCATCGCTGCTCCACTACTGCGCGGGCGCGGGAACGTCGTATTGAAGGCGGTGGTAAAGTTACAGTATGCTGAAGAGCTATTTTTATTTTATTCCATCGTGGTATGAGCGCAGCTTAGTCACATTTTTTTGTACAATTGACTGGTTTAAAATTATTTTTGCTTGTGCGGATATACGCCTTGTTTGTGCTTGGGAACTAGCAGTGGAATTTGTGTGTTGGGTTGTCTGCACTTGTGAGAAACACGACGTCAAGCTACTGTTAAGCAGAAGACAAAGCACGTCAGTAACCATTTTAAGAAGCAGCAGCAAGGCCTGTTGATGCTGAAAAAAAGAACAGAGAAAGAGCTTCTGAAAGAAGTGAATATATATGCTGAGGGCTCAAAATACAAAGGTATTAGAAAGATTAAGCCTACTGGAAAATGCCCTTCGCAGCAAAAATTTCCAAATAGGTTTATCCTTTCTTTATAAGCTGTTGTAACACACTGCTGCTAGGGTTGTATGCATCAGCAAGTTGCCCTATTCCTATAGCATGCAATTTTGCTGAAAAGCAGAATGCAATGTAAGCTCATGGGGGGCAAGAATGCATGCATGTTTTTCTAATCACTTGTAAATGTGCTTTTACAACTTTTATAGTGTGGTGGATATTAAAAAGAACACCACTTAATCAAAATTTCTTGAGTCCTCCACTACGGCATTCCCTATATCCCACCATGGTTTCGAGACGTGACATGCAACGTATCATTACACTTTAATTGCATATCTCAACTGCATGCTATGTTTATCATATATATTGTTTGACGATGCACACCTAGGATGCTATCATGACAATTATCGTATTAACTAGATTCTACCGCGCCCTCGATTGTAACACGCACCCAATTTCCACGATGAAAAAAAAAAAACGTAAGACATCGATTGCAACGCGCACCCATTTTTCTCGCTGGCGCACACGATCACACCACTAGAAAAAACTACTTTTTTCGGGAGCGTCTTTCATTTAAATATGAGGTACAGCGAACCTTGTGCCCATTTGACGTGTAACAGAGCATTTCTGTCACTGTAGTTTTACCATGGACCGATGTCAGCACGCGAACTTGCTTCGCCCCCTTCTTCTCGACAGTTGTGGTGCCAGGCATGTCGAAGTAAAGAGGCGTCTGATCGGCATTCCCGATTTGCCCAAGCAGGTAGCCGTTGTTGTGTCGCAAGTTTAGGACGAACCTTTGAAAACTGGGAAGCTTTTCATCGTACTCCTCCGCAAAACTTTTCGCATATGCATGTTCCCCTTCGGAGGAAAAAGCCTTTCCTCTTCATAAGGTTAGTTAGCCAGCACCTGCTCGCTTTGAACTGGCTCTGCATCAGACCTTTTTCCAAGACTAATTGCATAGCCCGCACCTGGAGCAGTTCTGTCATCACGGGCCGCTGTGCCGCTCGCTGCTGAAGCACATACTTGCTGAGCAGCTTTTTAATTTGCCGAAACCGACCCTGCTGTGGTCCACTGAAGCCTTTGCGTGAAGCTTTGCTGTCGAGAATCTTCTGCTTTTGTTTCCGCCGGTCCTGCACGCACATTTTGGGAACTCCGAACGACCGCGATGCAGCCCGATTTACGCCCGTTTCGGCACACGCGATGACTTTTCTTTTAAAAGCGGCACCGTGGTGCACTCGTCGAGTTTTTGGACTCTGCCCTTCCATGCCGTCGATTCTAATGCACACCAAGATGACAAACTCCTCAGCACACGTACGAAGTACTGCACATGGGAAACACATAGGCAGAAATGGCCGACGCGCCATGCCGACGCACGTAGGGGGCGGCCATTTCGGAATGCCTATGGCAATAGAACAACCGTATTCATTTTTTTTCGTACTCGATTCTAACGCGCATGCGATTTATGAACTCGCTGAATCGAAAAAAAGGTGCTCGTTAGATTCGAGTAATTACGGTAAGGGTACAATATACTTTATTTCTGCACAATCTACTTTTTCATTGCAGCAAAGAACGTTCTCATTTGCGTGTGTTGCAGCCGCAAGCCTAAAAACAGAAACGACTTGTACCTTTGCCACCACTATGTGCTGCCACGCTGGAGCCACCACAGCGAACACGGACAGCCCTGAAGTAGCCCACTCAAGTGTGAGGGAGGCTGCACCGCTTATCAATTATGTGCCCACTGACAGAGAGGTATCATAAAACTCTAGTATGCTTTGTCTTGAAGGTATATTGCTTTGCTTTAATGAGAAAATGTGCATTGACAAACTGATGTGTGCACATCATCTTTGACTTGTTTTATAGGTGCATCGGGGCAAAGGAATTGCCGTTCCCAAGAGGTTGATTGTTCACCCCATGGGCTTGAAAAGACAGACCCGTTTTGTTCATGAGGTGGCCGTTGCCATTTTTTATACAGCAGGCCTAATCGGTAGAAGTGTTACTGGCGCAGCCTGCAATCGGTCTAAAGGGGAGGCGAAATCTCCCTTGGAGAAAGAAACATACCCTAGCAAAAATTCTGATAGAGGTCTGTATCAGTCTGATACAGTTTCCTATAAGTTGTACCAGTCTTGTACCAGACTGATACAAAGTCTTACCAGTTCTTATAGACATTCATATCAGTCTGATACATTTTCTTACCAGTGCTACCAGTCTCATATCAGACTGATACAAAGTCTTACCAGTTCTTATAGACATTCATATCAGTCTGATACATTTTCTTACCAGTGCTACCAGTCTCATATCAGACTGATACACAGTCTTACCAGTGCTACCAGCTTTTGAATAAGTTTGATTGGTCATTTCTATGGCATATATTAGTCTTTAGGTTTTTAGCCTTTTGTTCATTTATCGGATCTTCAAGATGCATTATTGTCATTTTAACGGTACTTCTTTTTTTGAGCACACTGCCCACATATATGTCATTGGTCATTTCTGCATGTATATTAGTGTATCAGTGTTTTCTATTGAACACTTGACAACTATTGTGTGAAATATTATGACTCAAAGAGTGCAAATGGCAGCTTTTGGATACCTAGAATTAAATGTACAATGTTTCATGGTGGTGCATAATTGACAAACTGAGCTTTAAATATTCAAAGCAGCTTTCAGCCTAGATGAACGCTTTATTCTGTGTACAAATGGGATTGCAGGTGCCAGATAGCAACACAGTTAATGCTGACAATGATAGATGACGTCTAGAAATTTCAAGATACTAGTATCCAAAGCTTATCAGATGACATTATAAACATAACTTGAAACAATACAAACAAAACTTCTCATCACAAAGCAATATTAACATAATTCTAAATTTTAATTTATAGGGCCAGTAAACATTCCAAGGGTGATAACTTAATAATCAGTCCACTACTGTGAAATGAGCTTGCTGATACAATAATTTTTCAAAGCGGCGTTGATTCGAAAGCCTCGGGTGGTGGCGCAGTTTCTCCCTTTCACAACACAAGCCAACCCCAGCTGTCTCTCCTACATAGTGCTTTGCCTTCAATGACGAGCCACTACATTAGTGTCATAATCCATACTGGATGAGATAATTTAAATAAACAATGAAATGCTTCTTTGAGTAATCATTAATTGACCTCATCATCAAAACTTAATGCCTCGCAAATCCACTGCCAGAAATATTTCAAAGCAAGTTGAGGGGTTTATTGCGCACTTCAACCGCTTTCTTTTTTTTTTTTCTCGTCAGTCCCAACAAGCTGCGCCGAAAACTACAGGGAGGAATGGCAGTAAAGAAGTGCGATATGTAAGCACACATTATGAGCTAGAGCATGCTTGAAGAAACACCGTAGCTTTTTCGTGTTGCCATTCCCATGTGCGAGTGTGACTATGCAATGTTAGATTTTGGACAGCAGTGCCAGCATGTGGCAGCACACTGTGGCAAGAAGCACATTCGATTAAAACGCTGCTCTTGATTTATTTTGGCTATAGGCCAATAGCATGCTTTCAGTTGTTTTACACCACATACAGGCATCCGAAAATTCGAAGTGAGCACAGTCATCTATATGAAGAAAGTCACTTGCAGCTGCAAGATTTGGCTGATATGTTGATAGCAGCATATGTTATTCACAGGTGTGTCTTTACACAAAGCCCAAGCGGTGGCACAGGCCTGCTATATTACTTGCCTGTAATCCTCACAAGATTGATAAATCAAAAACCATGTACTAATTAGGGCTAAAGCATTTGAATGCAAAACACACACACACACACACACACAAGAAACTGCCTACCATGAGAAAAGTTTAGTTGTGAAGAGAACAACAATAGAAAGGATCGAGCCAACATTTAGTTGTCCTACCTTGCTAAACTCATATTAAACTGGCTATATATGTCACAAGTTTTGAACAAGTTTGGTACATCAGCAACGTAGCAAACACATCCAACTTTCATGTGCAAACAGACTGGCCACATCCTTCAAGCACAACTTTTTTTCTCTGTTTCTGAGCGAATACCAATGTGAGATGGGTTCTTGAATAATTTTCATGTAAGCCTCACACATGAGCACACACACAGAGCCTGGCAGTTTATTGACATGCACCAGTGTAAAATACATGCCATTGTTGCATTTAAAAAGTGTCGCTCATGCCAACATTGTCGCGAGTCGCATCTGCAGTCCGGTCGGAATCGCTGAGCGAGTTTTCCTCGAAGCCATAAGTGTCGTCGGGATCAGGATTTTCATTGCTGTCACCATGCGCATCACTCAGACTTCACGTGTCGAAGGCCGCTACTCCAAAACATCAATTACCAGCTAAAGACCGAGATGCTCTTGCTGAGTGTAGCTGGTTGGCCAAATGCGCCTCCACCGCTCCTTGTCCGAGGTACTACATATTGCGATCCATGCTCCAAATAGCGTTTTTTTTTTCTTCTTTTTGATCGAGGCTGGGGTTGAGTTGAATCCATCTCTCGTTGAACTTGACACAAACTTCAAATAGCGCGCTTGATGGTGTCCACGCAAAGTGAGGCTGCGGGACTGATAATAAGTGAACAGGTAAAGATCGATTACATCGACCAAGGCTTCACATTCAGAACCTGCTTGCTGTGCCTTGAATGTTGAGAACACGGCGCGGATTTCGCCGAAAACTATAACATGTGCCGCGAGATCACGGCGCGAGGTAGTGACTCTTCAGAACCCCTCGCGTGGTGAAGGTGTATTGTACTGTGGTCGCCACGGAGCAAGGTGTTCGTCGCCATCACGGAGGTCGCCATGGTGGTCGCTGACTGCCATCATGGCTAGATGATTGTAGCATATTAATGTGATAGATAAATGGATGAATGAATTGATATGGTCGTACCCTTTAAGTTGGGCGGCGGCTAACGCCATCTAGCCTAACCAACGCGAGTATGGCGACACAGCGCATGACCTCTGAAATTGCCGCTGCACGCCCGTCATTGCGCGTTTGCCATCTTGAAGGCTATGCATAGCGTCACCATTTTACAGTAATTGCATGCATTGTTTATATATTTTTTGCTGTGAGGTTTAAAAAAACTACCCTCTAAGGTTGTAAAAACATGAAGTAAATGTTTTGCAATGAAATATTTTTGTTTTCAAAAACTAAATTGCGTTGTGTTGAGGAAGAAGTCTAAACTACTTGGGAGATCCAGAAATGGCACTGCCATCGTCATCAATAGCAAGTTCGTGGCGGCCTTGGTGCGTGTGTAGTGCATGTGAACATTGTTGCGTCTCTTAATTTCTCAGTATCGCGCCTGTACACTCGCAATTCTCCAAGATGTTTGGTTTCGCGATGATAATTAAAAATTAATAGTTCCGGTAAGCGCATGTAAGTACATCAATCCGAAGTATACAGGCAATTTTGATCATCACAAGTGGTACCGGGTGTTCTAGAAGGAAACACACACTGCGGCCACTATCACGCTCAAGTGATTAAGCTTTACGGTAAGTCCGCGCCTCTTGTATTCCCAATACGAAAACAAAAAGGAAGAAGCAGTCGTTCTGAAGTTATTTACTGGTCATATTTTCTTAGGCACCGAGGATGACGCAAGGAATGGAACAGAAAAACGACCATCCATTCCGCAGACCCGATTGCGACTCCTCCGATTGCTGCAGTTCAAATGAAGTGGACAATAAGTCGGTTAAAAAAGTAAGTTGCAATTGGTCACACTGCAGCTGATATGCTACTTGCAGCGTAATTATTACCGACAGCCAAGTTTGGCTATCGTTGACATTGCGGCTGATGTGCTACTGCGGCGCAATTACAATCGACAGCCAATTTTGCTCTGCACGTGGTGCCGTGTCACACATGAAGCACCAATGCTCTGATATACTCCCCGCCCCCTTAGCGAATATATCAGAGCATCGCTGCTCCACTACTGCGCGGGCGCCGGAACGTCGTATTGAAGGTGTTAGTAAAGTTGCAGTATGCTGAAAAGCTATTTTATTCTATTGTGGCATGAGCGCAGCTTAGTCACATTTTTTTGTACAATTGACTGGTTTAAAATTATTTTTGCTTGTGCGGATATACGCCCTGTTTGTGCTTGCGAACTAGCAGTGAAATTTGTGTGTTGCGTTGTCTGCAGTTGTAAGAAACACGACGTCAAGCTTCTGTTAAGCAGAAGACAAAGCACGTCAGCAACCGTTTTAAGAAGCAGCAGGGAGGCCTGCTGTTTGCTAACACTGAAAAAAAATAACAGAGAAAGAGCTTCTGAAAGAAGTGAATATATGTGCTCAGGGCTCAAAATACAAAAGCAATAGAAAGAATAAGCCTACTGGAAAATTCCCTTCGCAGCAAAAATTTCCAAACAGGTTTATCATTTCTTCATAAGCTGTTGTAACGCACTGCTGCTAGGGTTGTATGCAGCAACAAGTTGCCCTATTCTTATAGCGTACAATTTTGCTGAAAAGCAGAATGCAATGTAAGCTCATGGGTGGCATAGATGCATGCATGTTTTTCTAATCACTTGAAAATGTGCTTTTACAACTTTCACAGTGTGGTGGATATTAAAAAGAACACCACTTGGTCAAAATTTCTTGAGCCCTCCACTACGGCATCCCCACCATGGTTTTGAGACGTGACATGCAACGTATCATTACACTTTAATTGCATATCTCAACTGCATGCTATGTTTATCATATATATTATTTGACCATGCACACCTAGGATGGTACCGTGACAATTAAGGGTGCAATATACTTTATTTCTTTACACTCTACTTTTTCATTGCAGCAAAGAACCTTGTCCTTTGCGGATGTTGCAGCCGCAAGTTTCAAAAACAGAAACGACTTGCACCTTTGTCACCACTATGTGCTGCCACGCTGGAACCGCCACAGCGATCACGGACAGCCCTGAAGTAGCCCAGTCAAGTGTGAGGGAGGCTGCACTGCTTATCAATTATGTGCCCACTGATAGAGAGGTATCGTAAAACTCTAGTATGCTTTGTCTTGAAGATATATTGCTTTGCTTTAATGAGAAAATGTGCATTGACAAACTAATGTGTGCACATCATCTTTGACTTGTTTTATAGGTGCATCGGAGCAAAGGAATTGCCGTTCCCAAGAGATTGTACAATCACCCCATGGGCTTGAAAAGACAGACCCGTTTTGTTCGTGAGGCGGCCGTTACCATTTTTTATACAGCAGGCCAAGTCGGTAGAAGTGTTACTGGCGCAGCCTCCAATCGGTCTAAAGGGGAGGCGAAATCTCCCAAGGAGAAAGAAACATATGCTGTGTTTTCAGGTAGGTGAAATTTTGCAATCTGACCAAAATTTATGGAAGTTGGTGGCTCGATCCATTTTTGCACGTAATCAGCCGAGGTTTCACTGCCAACTTGTGTTATAATTACTTACTAAAGCTTCAAGTGTAGCTTTTGCCTACTGGAGCTGGGTACTTTTATGCAAGAATTCACAAACTAATTTTAAAGAATATTAGAGAGGCAGACTGGTAGAACTACTTATTTTCTTGTCATATTGACTCCTCTATTTAGAGTGCACATAATTGTCGCTTAATAAGTGCCTGTAACTTGCTTTGTTTTTGATCATGCAGATTTCTTCAACCATTTTTTTGAAGCACACCGTTCTGATTGGAGAGGTTGAGCAAATGAAGAAGCTCCTCAATAAAGCTTTGGCAAACAAAATTAATGACTTTATGAAATCAAAAGATTAACCAAGGAATGGCACATCAAATAAAATATTTTGTTTGATTTCTGTGTTCATATTTGTGTCCTGCTTGCTCTGTTGTAGCCGCGCATCTGCCAGTTAGCTAAGCACCGATTCGCTTGTGGGCCTATCAGAGTAGAATGCTACACTTATAGGCTGGCACACGAGTACTGGTACACTGATAGACTGGTACACTGATAGACTGGTACACTGATAGACTGGTACACTGATAGACTGGTACACTGATAGACTGATACACCTATAGACTGATACACTTATAGACTGATACAACTGTCAATAACCTGATAGCCTATCAGTTTTTCTATCAGAATTTTCGCTAGGGTATGCTGTTTTTTCAGGTAGGTGAAGTTTTGCAATCTGACCAAAATTCATGGAAGTTGGTGGCTCCATTTTTGCACATAATCAGCCGAGGTTTCACTGCCAACTTGTGTTATAATTACTTACTAAAGCATCAAGTCTAGCTTTTGCCTACTGGAGCTGGGTACTTTTATGCAAGAATACACAAACTAATTTTAAACAATAATAGAGAGGCAGGCTGGTAGCACTCCTACTTATTTCCTTGTCATATTGACTCCTCTATTTAGAGTGCACATAATTGTCGCTTAATAAGTGCCCATCACTTGCTTTGTTTTTGATCATGCAGATTTTTTCAACCATTTTTTTTGAAGCCCACCATTCTGATTGGAGAGGTTGAGCAAACGAAGAAGCTCCTCAATAAAGCTTTGGCAAACAAAATTAATGACTTGATGAAATCAAAAGAATAACAAAGGAATGGCACATCAACTAAAATATTTTGTTTGATTTCGGTGTTCATATTTGTGTCCTGCTTGCTCTGATGTAATGGTACACCTGCCAGTTGGCTAAGCAGCGATTCGCTTGTGGGCCTATCAGAGTAGAATGCTACACTTATAGGCTGGTAAACCAGTACTGGTACACTGATAGACTGATACACTGATAGACTGATACACTCATAGACTGATACACCTATAGACTGATACAACTGTCAATAACCTGATAGCCGATCAGTTTTTCTATCAATAACCTGGTAGCCGATCAGTTTTTCTATCAGAATTTTTGCTAGGGTTATATACTATTTGACAAAAATTACTGGCATGCGAGCACGTACAAGTGGTAAAAAAGTAAAGCGATTTGAGTGGATGTGTACTTTTCTATGGTCACTTTGTCATGAAGTCAGACGAACAGCTACCGAATAGCCACGGACACTCATTTGTTCCGGTCATTATTTCAGTTCGCACTGGCTTTTCTACGAAATACCTATTTTCTTTTCTTTTCATTCAAAGGACAGAAGTGTACCAGCAAGTGCACAGTGTGGCGTTTGAACTGCACACTTTTTACCGAGTGCGCACCGTTTGGCCCGTGCACAGCCCTACTACACTTAAGAAAATAGTTCACCAAAGCATTCAGACAGGCAATTTTAAGAAGCCCACAAACTGAAACGGCTGTAAAGCACTTACGTAATAGTACAAAAGTAATAAAAAATTTAGCTTTAGGCCAATATAAACGCATGCACCGTTTATGCTCGCTTCCACATTCCCCAGCATGTTACGTATATGACTGCGCGCCGCCTTCACCTCGTTCACACGTTGGATTGATGTCACGGCCGTGCAGTGAAGAGCTGTTTATTCAAGTTGAAATAGGAGGTGAGCAAATATCAGCAATACTTGTATTTGCCCTTATTCTCTCAGTGCCATATGCGAATTGACGGTCAGGTTTTCGGGGTGGAAAAAACGTATATGTAAAGAATCACGCGCTGCGTAGTCCTAGCTGTAACCCTAGCTCGTCTCGGCTAGTGCACATGGCGTATTTACAGTGTCTTGTTACAAGTAAAATCGAGCATATTGGAAACGTTCTTTGGTACAGTGTTCGAGCACCGATTCAATTCAGCGTATTTTAAAATTAGCGATACACTGTTTTTGGGGAAAACTTCAAATTAACTGAAACAACCCGGTCCGAAGGACAGGCGCCCAGCCGCCGGTAGTGTATGTTGATGCGTGATGCACGGCCATTTCTTGTTCACTTCAAGCGGGACTGCCTTTCGCCGATGACGAGTGCATCTCGCAAACGTGCCATGCGATTTAGGATCAATGCCAGTACTTTAACAATTATTTCAATATTATTATAAGTTTGTGCATGTGGTCATACTTAAAAGGTAAATAGATATGAAGGCTGTTGCCGAATGCGACAAAGTCATTTGCATCTACCATACAAATTCAGCCGCGCCTGTATTATTTTTTTCTTTTACGTAATGCTTTGATGCAATAAGGTTCTTCGGTATTGTTGAGTCTATTTTAGTGGAATTCTACTTTTGCAAAAAAATATTATGATGCAATTTTAGCTTCAGCAACTTCGGGATTTCACTTATTGATATTGAGAAAGTTGTCATTTCAGATGTTGGCAGAGTTTGAAAGTTGTGGTTAATCAATAAGTATGCAACGTTTTTGAGCGATGCTATTCTGAATGTAATGCATTTCTTCAGAATTTTCATTGTATATTCTGTTGTTATAGATCTATCGTCAGCTTAATGTATTATTATATGCATATATAATAATATGCTTGGTCCTTATAGGACTGCAGTATGTAATAAAAAAAAATATCTGTTCTAATTTCTTACATAGAGTGAGTGCCACTTGTCAAACTAGTTATAAATTACACAAAAACAGCATTCTTTCAGTTGTCCAACAACAACTTCATAAAGTTTACACCGAAAATGCTGTTTACAAGAAATAATCGGGCCTAAATACTTACTGGGTTTTAGAAATTTTATTCACAATTTTCTAGAAAGAAGGCATACTTTTGCCAGTCCTAAAAGTACTTCGTAGAATGTGCAATAAATATTTTGATAAATTGATGCTGTTTTTATATAGAAAGATTATCCTTCTGTTGGTACCACAACCACTGCATATAGTAGACACATTTTCAAAGCTTTTAAACATGTGTTACATTTATCAAATTTCTAATTTATGTATTCTTTTTTTTACATGTGAACTATTTGTTCCTAAAAAAATGTCAGCACTGTTGAATACGCTGTGCACAGAAAGCTCCATCATATTGTGCTAACGTGGTTACAAAGAACTACTGCCGGGCCGCTGGGAACAATTTTCTATTTAAAAGCCTGCAAATGTGCTGCTGCTTCTGCTTGGTGAGCATGATCAGAAAACAAATAAATTGGTTTTGCTTTGTCTTTTATTGGCAACATCTGTATGACTTTTTGTTATGCAGACTTTCCGATGCTGTGATATTTTGGTTGCTGTTCTTTAGAAAATGTTTCACTAGGACCAGAATATTGCACATACTGCATCACTGTTTGTTTGAAAACTTGACCTACTAATACAATTTTTTTTTCCAGTTTATATAAGCTGTCGTCCTGAAAAAAGTCAACTTCTGCCATCTGGAGCAAGATTAAGCATTGAAACAGTTTCACTGCCACCATATTCACCACTTAAATGTTGTATAATTTTATTTCCTGTTCTATCACCTTCCCAATTTGTGGGAGCCAGAGCACACAACCAATTTCATCGTTGAAACAGTCAGCTGCATGACTAAGCGGCAAGAGTGCTCAATAATGAGCATTGAAATAAAATAAAGCATTGGCAACAAAAGTACACGACAAAAACAACTTTTGTAAATAAAGGTGCATTGACTACTTCAGTATCACTTATAACTATAAAAGTACATACATACAAGAAAAAAAGAAGCAAGGACACTAAACAGTGCTTCTGCGCCAATGCTGCTTCCGGAATGCTATCAGTAAAAAAATTACGTTTTTTATCTAGAATGTGCGAGTATAAAGGGATGTTTTAAAATTGTTTGTCTTCGTTTTTCGTATTAATGGGGATCTCATGACTGCACACTACTTTAGTTATAAAAATGCACCATGCACTCCAACAAGTATTCCCGTGTGGGCAGGTGCTGTCATCCTCATAATCATACAGAATTAATGTTTCCCAACAAATGTTCCTACAGTGTGTTTTGTTAAAAATTGGTGAAAGCAGTTGCCTAAGTGATTGCTTATTGAAGAAGAGGACCTCATGATGTTTTTTTTCTCCCATTTTCTAGATGAGACTTACCCTGTCCATCAAAACTGATGCAGCTGTTTCAGAGGTAACAAAAGAATGGCTCCTGTGTGCTTCAGATCAAGGAGGTGCAACTATGCGAGAAGGTATGCCACTACGATAGATGAATTCAAGAGAAGCCCAAGAGACACTTCAGAATCACGAGAGCTCGCGAAATGGAAAAATGGCATATTGCCTTCTATACATTACGAGTAAGATAAACCGGAAGCACTGAAAATATTCATCTTGTTACTTTTCGTCAAGGAGAGCATGAAAAATCTACAAAAATGTAGCCGAGGCATCAAATTGTAGCCAAGACAAAAAACTAAAATAAATGAGCTAGGAATTGCATTGGTCAAGATTCTTGGCTATTGCATGGTATTCCAACACAGTGCCAACCGTAGAAAGAGGTGTTTCCAATGATTTTCCAATCACGGCCTTCCTTTGCTTGGCTAATCGTAAGCTTGTCATGCTTCCCAAGCACATACTTCCTTTGGCCTCCATTGACTTTTCAACCATGGACACCTTGGCTTCTGATGATTTACCATGCTTGGCACAAGCATATTTTGCTGATAGGGAAGGTACTCGGCTGCTGACCTGCAGGTCGGGGGTTCGAATCCCGCCTGTGGCGGCTGCATTTTCGATGGAGGCGGAAATAATGTAGGCCAATGTGCTCAGATTCGGGTGCACGTTAAAGAGCCCCAGGTGGTCAAAATTTCCAGAGCCCTCCACTACGACATCTCCTATAATCATATGATAATTTTGGGATGTTAAACTCCACATATCAATCAATCAATCAGTAGGGCAAAGGGTTTGTCCATGTGTTAGTCCATCTGTGCGTTCATCCATGGGTCCAACCAAGCACGTTCCGGCAAGCACACTTCTTCACGTACGCTGGCGATTCAGGACAATGATAGATAACTCGTGCTCAGCCCACACACCAACCAATCGGAGAGGAACTGCACCTTCAACGCTTTCTAGTGTACATTCACCCAACCGCCATATTGCATGTCTCTCTATGAAACAGCAGCACCATCTAGTATATCCTCACCCAACTGAGTTTGCATGCATCTCTAAGGGACAGCTCCATCTATGAAACGATAAGGGAGACGCTACTCTGGATTTGGCGACACTGATCGACGACCGACCAGGTGATGCTATAAAAAACTTCACTTCTAAAGCGACCTAGTTATACAGGGAAAAAAACGCCACCTACATCTTCCCACAGGGGGAACTCGAGTGAAAGCCTCGCAGAATGGAGGGGGGGGGGCATCGCGTGAGTGTTGCGTAATTAGGCATGGTTCGGGAATGCCTTATTGTTACTTCGTCTTCATTACTCTATTTATGAAATGAAGGATAAGCATTGCCTTAAACGTCAAGTGAAAGCCAAATAAAGACACTCTTGACTGAGTTCGGAACGTGTGATTCAGTGCTTACATATAAGAGGTGACCGGTGAAAGGTTGTGCAGCACAAGCAGTCTTTTTTTTTATTAGCAGGCGCTGCCTACGTCGGCCTTTCGAGGCGAGAAAAGGGGAGGCCAGCAACAGTTTTGCGGGGCTGGCACAAGACACGAGTATGAGACACGAGACGCGAGCATGTGCAGTGGACGTGTGGACTGTGCCGCCGCCTACATTAAAGCACGACATCGCGCGACTAAAATATGTTTCGCATTTAAAAGAACATGCTGCAGCTTGATAAGACTCGAACATGCATGCCCGATTGTTTTAGGAGCGAAGCTCTTTAAGGTGTGGGTCATTTCCTCCTCTGTAGTAGTAGTAGTAGTAGTAGTAGTAGTAGTAGTAGTAGTAGTAGTAGTAGTAGTAGTAGTAGTAGTAGTAGTAGTAGTAGTAGTAGTAGTAGTAGTAGTATTAGCAGCAGCAGCAGCAGCAGCAGTAGTAGTAGTAGTAGCAGCAGCAGTAGTAGTAGTAGTAGTAGTAGTAGTAGTAGTAGTAGTAGTAGTAGTAGTAGTAGTAGTAGTAGTAGTAGTAGTAGTAGTAGTAGTAGTAGTGTCTAGTCACCTCTAATTTATAAATTGTTCAATAGATTGTGTTCTGTGCATGTGTCCTTGGAAATACTATCACTAGGTGGCGTCAGTGGCTTTTGTATACTTGATGATTTTGTATAGTTGACAGAGGGATGGACGGACAAGCGGACAGAAGAACGAACGGACAGACCGACGGATGGACAGACGGATGCTTCGCCCCACTTATCATCATTAACTCCTAGGATATGCTGTGCATTTTCTTTCCTTTTGTTACACTACGCTTTCTATGAGGTGCTTAAGTTATACCCTGTTGGACGAGTCACGATTTACTTATAGTTACCATAAAACAAGGGCAACAACATATAAGGTTCTGTGATATCGTTCACCTGGTTCACCAATGGTGGGGGCGTTGCCATTGCAGGTGACGGGTAGACCATTATCGGTGACACCACCTTGAGGCCCCTTGTCGAGAATGACGAGGGTGCTTGGCGGCAGCGAACGCATGGCGTCCGCTATGCTTTCCGTCGGTTTGACAGGAGGCAACGGCTTTTCCTTGGCCAACACAGACGTCACCGCCAGGCACGTGATGAGCGCGACCAGCATGAGCAAAAACACGGCACGCTCCTGCACGTTAAAAAAGAATGTGATGAACAAGTGCACAGAGTCGGGGTCCCTTCAGATTGCATTCAAGATTAAGTGGATGACTCGAAAACCTTACTGCTTCATAAAACACAAAAATTCACACTCAGTTATGATATATTTTGGGGCTTTCACGGTTCATACTTGTTGTAAAACAGCTGCGGTGATAAACGAAAACCAGAAGAGAAGGACCAACCTAAAGCACACAAGGCACAGTGATCTACTTCGCATGTGATTTCAAAACGTACTCTTGCTGGTGTTCAAAGTCGACAAGAACTTGACATATAGAGGTAAGAGTGTATGTCTTCATGTCTGCAAAGCACACGCACACATATCCATAAGCTATAGAAGAATAACATGATAATTTCCTTGTGCTCGGTTGTGCTTACAAATAACTCACCACGTATGTACATGTGCCACAACGGTCTTGAAAAGGGACTAGTGTCGAAGTCACATGCATCATCATGATAATGAAAAAAAAAGGGCGACAAAAGAATATGATTTATATTCACCTGAAAAAGATAAACGAGCTCGCAAACACGTAGCAAGTATATTAAAATTTAAAGCTGACATATAAAATTTGCAGTGTTAAGACCTTTGGTTTGGTTAGGATAGAATGGAAGAGCTCGCCTGTCCCGCGTTTCCCAGGGCCGTGCCGGTCCAGTCGAGCGCGCTCAGCAGGTACCCGAATAGGCCACCCAGGGAAAGCGAGAACGAGTAGACTGAGAATCCATAGTCCACATCCGCCACCAGATCGTAAAGCAGCGACTGAGACGGATTCAGCAACGCCTGCAAATGCGTCATAGCGTAAGGCGTTTTAAAATGAACATTCATGCCACAGCTGTTAAAAATAATACATTTTTGTGCATTGTCCCTCAGGTGAAATTTTGAGCATGTGTGATGGACCTCTTATATGACTAAGATATTCGGTAGTATTGCAAGTTTAAGTTTTCAAACTTCTGTGTGAAAGTTATGACCCACAATAATCTTACAGGTTTTGTCCGTAACTCCTTTGGTTTTCGTATACTACTTGCACATTGCTTCCGGACACCACGACGTGTCATGATCAATGAAGAAGATTTTCTAAAATTTCCAAATATGAACATTTTCTAACTGCAGGGCTGTTTAGATTCAAGTGAAAACCATGCAGAGCACGTCAAAACAATCTGCAGGTATGGGCCAAAGAAAGTGAGTATGTGCCAAACGCCTTCTTACATAGCATAACTGTACATAAAGAGTAAAGAAGCGGGTGAAAACGGGATGTGACAGTGAGGAGTAGTATGAACATGAGGAGGAAGGACAAAAGGAGGCAAGTTGGTATGAAATGTGTTGCCAAGGGAACAGTCAACACGGCCTCAAGAACTCAGACTGACGTTTTGTAGCATCTGAATGACCTCGGAGCATAAAAAAGAGAATTTCTCGCAGTCTTCTTCGAAAGTCACCAGCTTGCTCGCCTGCACTTTTCTTCTTGTGATATGAGCCCAGTGTCATGCCTGTAGTTTTAGCCAGTACAATCTTTGTATGACCTTTGCAGTCGCAAGGCCTTTTTGTCGTTTATATTGCACGAGAGAATGTGACCACCGTCTATTTCCTAGAATTTAATCACCCTTGTGAGCTGCCACATTTTAGGTAAGAGGTTTTTGGCATGTACGAGTACAACATCGCCTTGCCCAACTTTCTTCCCCCAGCCTTTATCACATAAGTGTGGTGATCTCTGTTGGACCAAGCAGGTACTCTTTGTTTTATTGGAGGCGGAAATGTCGTAGGCCCGTGTGCTCAGATTTGGGTGCACGTTAAAGAACCCCAGGTGGTCAAAATTTCCGGAGTCCTCCACTACGGCGTCTCTCATAGTCATATGGTGGTTTTGAGACGTTAAACCCCACAAATCAATCAGTCAACTCTTTGTTTTATTGTTTCAAAAAGCTTTTTCTCAGATGCTTTCTGTTCTGAAGTCCCTGGGTGGTTTCCTTATGCGTCAACATCTCCGTTTTCTCAATGCCCCCTTGTGGATTCGCCCTGAATTTTCAGTCAATCAACAAATCGGACAACGTCAAAGTGCATGGTTGGTCGTCTTCGTATTCAGTATACGTGAGAGGGCTTGAATTGACAACGACTTCAACTTCCGCGATCATCATCATAAGTTCTTCAGAATGGTGGCAGGCTCTTCAGAGAATCTTGTGGAATCGCCTCTTCAGAGTTCTTACTAGCTGCTCTCACCATCCACCATACCACAAAGCGTTCGCCACAATAAGCTTCCATTTGACGACTTTACTGCTCAGATATCAGGCGACATCATTTTGTAACAGCGTGCTGCAAAGCTTTCACAAATCCCCCGACATTTTTTGAAAGGCTCTCACATTTTCAGAATAAATGACCTGGAGAAGTCGTCCTCTGGCATGAAAGCGACGTAAGGCGATCAAAAATGCCTCTCATGTCGTGCTGTACACCATTTCTAGGTCTATAGTTCTTAATGCAGTACACGTAAATACAGTCACATAGGTTTTTTCTCCTAACGTTGTTTTGACGAAGAGTGGTTCCACAAAATCTACTTTAACCACTTCAAAGCGTGTGCTGGTGTCACCCGATCCTTAACGCGAGGAGCTATGAGAGCATGTCCTGGTGCAACGGTATATTGTTTGCACAAGTAGCATTCTCTCGTCACTTTCTTGACCAGGCTTCGTGATTTGCACACCCGGAAGCGCTCTCGTAACTGGGTCAGGGTATGATGCACACCTTCATGCAGAACATGGCAGTGAACTCGGATTAGTTGTAGTTTTGAAAAGTGTTGATCGCTCATAAATATAATCGGTTGCTTAACACTTTCGACGGACGCTATCCGCTTCAAGCATCCACCAACCGGAAGTATCTTATTTTTGTCCTGAAATGGGTGGAGGTTTACGATGGGTGGTCTTTTGTCTATAGAACACTTTTCTGCGACAGCTTTGATTTCTGCGCTGAAAAATACGTCTTGTACGTGTTGAATCCTGTACTGCTCCGCCATCCATAGCTCCTCTGCAGTAAGGGCCGGGGCGAATTTGACGCTTGCAGAAATGGATGAACCTCTGCACCCATGCTGTAACTCTCAGAAGTTTGTAAAGTCTGCTACAACGCTCCACTGCAAGTAGCGTAGGCAAGGCTTTATTGGTAAGGAATAATTGAATGGCGACTTGCTCACAATTATGAGCTTTTAATTCGCTGTTCGCACTAATTGGGATGCACACTTGTGTTTCGGTTCTTTTAGCCAGCTAGGCCCACGCCACCACAATGTGCTCTTATCTACCTGGCCGAGAGATGCGCCTTGTGTCAGCAGGTCGGCAAGATTGTCATTACTAGGGCAATGCTTCTAAGCATAATGCTCATTTGGCTCTTGTATCTCTGTGACTCTGTTGTGATTGAACTGCTTCAACTTCTGTGCATCGCCCTTATTTCGTGATAGCGTACGCCATTGTTTAATTTATCCGCATTGTGCAGCTCTGCTGGGAGCCCGTAAATGCAATAAATATAAAACTCATCCTGGCATCTGAAAATGCCCCCAGAAGCTTTGAACTAGGCAAAGTTACCGTCTTGAGGGGTGCCACACATGACTGTGCCATTAGTAAATGGGGTCGCCTTGCTTTGTCAGCCACGATAAAGGCCACTATACCGTATACTAAGGGACTTGCGCCGCAAAAAACATGCACTTATAGTTTGTGGGGCAGCTTATCTTTGTTGCTGTTGAAGTAGCGCGGAACCTTAATTGATTCATGTTTTGTCAGCTGGTTCACCCAATCTTGCCATTCTTCTCATAAATACAAACACTCATCCAAGTGTAACACGGGGCCAGACATTCTGAAAAAATATTTGTACGAACACTGTGTACGGTGTGACGAATCCCATCGGGTCGAAAACTCTTGATGCTGCTTGCAGAACCAATTTTTTTGTGTCTGCTTTTGCGTCAAGAAAAGCAAGCAAAAAGATTGGCCTTCGAAAAGTTGAAGCCATTGCTCTGGGGACTCAATGCAATTGCTAGTACTCTAACTGAAGCTTCTTGAAGTACCATCATTTCTTTCCTGGTTGATTGGTTTTTGCCTTCCAACAGGTTGATAAGCCCCACAGAGTTTATTGTTCATTTGCGAAGATTCATTTTTGCCGAAAGCATGAGCTCTTACGCATTTTTACAAAACTCAACATCTTCGTCGTCAGTATCAGCTCCTGTTATTAAGTCGTCGATGTAGAACGATTCGCTCAATGTTTTGGCAGCCGAGGCCATACTTAGCGGGGCTGTTCTAATGTGATGAAGAATGGTCGCTGTCAGTATAAATGGGCTGCAGGTCGCTCCAAAAGGTACTCTGGTCATTCTTCATTCAAGCAGTTGCTTCTGTTGAAAATTTCGATTTAAACTCCACAACATCGCCTTTATCGAACTAGAGAAAGTGGAAGGCATCTCTGTCCTTTTCTTTTTTTCAAGTCTGAGTAAAGGGCTTTTTGATATCCACCAGTATGGCAATGGGGTTCGTTCTGAAGTGCAGCAATATCCCTGCGAGGTCTTGGTAAAAGTTGTTGCCTTACTCTAAACACTCGTTGAGCGACTTGCATCCTCATGGCTTTGACGACTTGTTGAGGACGAATTCAACTTTTGTTGTCAAAGCCTGTTTTGGAATAACTTCTTTATGTGTCAAGCTCTGCTGCGGTGGTCTAGTAGCTAAGGTACTCTTCTGCTGACCCGCAGGTCATGGGATTGAAAACCGGCTGCGGCAGCAGCATTTTCCATGGAAGTAAAAATGCTGTACGCCTGTGTGCTCAGATTTGGGTGCACATGGAAAAATCCCAAGTGGTCCAAATTATTGGATCCCTTCACTTCGGTGTATCTCATTTTCATATGGTGCTTTTGGGTTGTAAAACCACACAAATCAATCATTCTTCATGTGGCATGTAGAAAGCTTGTGCCGGATTCGCAGGTGGGTCCTTCACTAATTATGCATGTTCGACTAAGTCACCTATCATGACGTCGTAAGGCTGCAGAAGACCTTCTCTGTTGGATAAGCAGCTCAAAAGTTTCTTCCGTCTTATAGTGGTGACTTCCTTGTTGTCACATAATTCAAACCCAACTTCCCAGAGAAATGACACTTCGTATCTGCCTCGATCTCGATCTCCTTGTTTCCGAGATCAGATATGCCTATACTCAGTAGTTCCCCAAATGACCAGATAAACTTTAATTCCACACCTACTTCAGTTTTACTGCACAAATATTATGACTCGTGAGTCAACTGCCTTTGACGACAAGTGTTCTGCGCTCCCTTGGAATGTCCATGCCAACTTCAAGTTTATGACAATGACTTTTCTTTTAATTCCCGGTCTGTGCATTTCGCCAGTGATCACCGCCCGCAACTGGTCGAAGCCGACCAGCCCAGTTATTCTATTTTCCTTCTCAATGAATGAGTGGAACGGCTCATTGGCAATATCGTGCCCAGTTTTCTAGAATGATGTAACACACACCGAGGCCATCGTGCTGTCTGACATGCCTAGGCAATTGTGGGGTATCTCGATGGCCTTCATTGTCAATTTCACGTCAGAGTGCTGACTTCTGAGGTAAAGCTCTACAATACGGAGTCTTTCAATGTGTAAGGGCTGATGTTGCCAAAAGTATTGATTGCAATAGTTGCAAAGCTAAGACACTTTAACTTCAACTGCCTTGAAAGTTCATCGGTTATGAATGTGCGTTCACGTCCTCCATCGAACACGCCTCTTATGTAGCGACACGAATAATTGGTCACAGCCTATGTAGCAGCAAGCATGTAGAAACACATAAGTTTGCAGGAGCACGCAGGTCGAAGTGTCACCACTTACATTGTGCTTGGTGGTAGCTGCACATACGCTCGTACTGCTGCCTTTGACGTCTTCACGCACTCATCAGCTCAGCTTTTCCTAATCGCACATACTTGACGCATGGCAACCTCTACATCCCGAGCATGCAATCCTACGCCTGCAACCTCTTACTCAGAGACCTTTTGTCGTTGCCTCAAGTCTCTCAAGTTGCCGGTGAGAAGCTTCTTCTCTGACAGCGGCAGGTCTCTGTAGCAGGAGTCCGTGAAGTGGAGCGTATACTTGCAAATAATGATGCAGCCTGTATCTGAAGATAACTTTGAAGCTTGGTTGGGAAAAACCGATGACGCTGGAGTCACATTGTCAATGCGGGGATGTTTATTTCTGGAATAGGCCATTTCAACGCATCCTTCCTGTTCCCCAAATTCACTTTTCTCGGGGCTTTCAAATTCAATACAAAGTGAAGGAGACTATTACCTTCTGTGGCATGTTGATCGTTGCTGACACTTTCATGCTGGGTCGCGCAGGATCGATTATACGCTATGACGATGTCATACTGCAAAGACCTCAGCAAAAGGTCGCATAAGACCGATAAAAAAGACCCTTTGCTCAAGCCAAGAGTGTCAAGGCCCCGCGTATTAATGAGCACTTGATCATAGAGCTTGCGGACTTGTACCACTGCCCCAGAAAACCGTACTAGAGTGAGCCTTCACAGCTTCTAAAAGTACTCTTGTTTCAGGCGCTTCTTCGTAACATGCTTCCTTGGTAAGAAGCCTTGCTATGGCTGTTGCCGTGTCGCTCTTGAATAAAAGGCTGAGATAATCGATTTCTTCAGCCAAGGTGAGATTTTCGTTCCTGTTGATGAGCTGATGAAATTTCTTCCAGAATGCGTTCCACGTGCACAAGTCACCTGCGAAAGGACTAATTGTCCACTTTGGCATCTTAACTCCTGGCCTTTAAGCTGGTTCAATGTAGCTGCTGCACGTCCCGAGCTTCGTCGGATGGTGAAACAACAAATACATCGCTGTGCTGCCGGCGTTTACTCTGAAGTTCCGCTAACATGCAAATTGTGTTAGTCTATTTGATGAAAACACCATACTCCACTTCGAAGGCCTCGTCACTTATGTGGCTTTAAATCTTTTCGTTCATCTTTTTCAGCTCCTCGTTGCTATTTTATAGTCTGTCATGAATTTCATATATTTGTCTCAATGTCATGTCATCATTATCAGGTATAGCACTCGCCTCTTGAATTAGCTTGGTGTTTTGAGCCTTTCAGGTGGTCCTCTTGATCTTCAACTTATCTATGGTGGTCAGCTGCTCGGAAGGCCTCAGTGGTTTGTAACTGTACCAGTAGGTAGCCACCAGCAATGTCCCTTGACGGTAGCTCTTGGTTGTCATTTCCCGAGTTTAACGGTACCAAATATAAAATATGTGACCAATGAAACAGTCGACACGGACTCAAAAACACAGACCGATGTTTTTTAGTGTCCGAATGAGTTGATAATGTAAACGAAAATGATGATAATGCCTCCACTATGGCTCATGCTCACTCAACGGGACTGACCAAAAATTGGTGGTGTTGTTCTTTTCATCAGCGCTTGGCTCGTACCTAATGGAGTGAATTGGCCGATTATAACACGAATTCTCCCGATATTTTCCATATTGCTTCATTCCTAAAAACGCGAGTTTGCTATTTATAATTTAAAGTTTCAAGTGCGAATCGAACAATATGTAGCGAGTGCAAAGTTTAGCAAGAGAATTGTTGTCGCAGTGATGTATTTCTAAACAGCAAATAAAACATCTCTGCTGCTGTACTCCAGTGTAGAGACTCCAAAAGAAAGAACGGGTTCTTACAATTGCAGGCCCAGTTTTTAAAGAAGTGGTGCTATTATGCTTTTTCTGGATAAATGGAAACAACGAAAAGATAAAAAAATGGTGATATGAACATTTAGGCTTTTCAAGGTGGGTTTCCATTGTCTTCTTCGAACGAACTCACGAGCTCGCTCGCCTGCAGTTTTTCTTCTTCTTGTGCAATGAGCGTGTGAAATTTAACAGAGGGTATAGCATGACAATGCCTTGCGTAGTATTATTCTGCATTATTGGTAGTGGGTACATGACATACAGCTTCTATAGTGCAGCAAAGTCGTGTATAGCATATTATAGCAAGGGGGTGTGAAAAGAAGGGGAAATTGAGGAGGGACGAGAGGAGAAATGACCATTTAAAAGGTTTTAAAGAAAGAAAGCAGGAAGAAGATGTAGGAAGAATTAAAGATCTCTACGGGAAGGGCATTTATGTGATACAAGACTTTAAACAGATCTACAATGTGATGGTGCTTTAGGTAACCGGTGATGCGTAACGCAGCAAAGCAGAAATATTTTGCTATAGGGAACATCAGTGCACACTGCATGCTCCACTTCTTCCCTGGTTTCATGTGTGTGGAGCTGAAACACGTGCCTTCACTATGTATAAGCCGTTCACCAAACTTTTTTTTGCATTAGACAAAGGAGTATCACCTGCGTAGCGAAGTCAAGGACAATGGTGGCCACCGCCAGCACGGGGCCGTGCGCAGAAGGGGCAAAGATGAGGTCGGCAAACGCAATGGCTGCCAGCGCGAGGCTGAGAAGCGCACCGAGGCCCAGAAGGAACGGTCGCCGGCGCCCCAACCGCGAGCGACACCGGTCGCTCCAGGCTCCCACGAGCGGTACACCCAGGATGCACAGGAAGGGGCCCATGCCCAGGATCACTCCGCGTGCCTGAGTAAAAGGAGGGCATAGCTGCCAGTTATAACTACAAACCAAGTGCCATACAGAATCCTCACGCATGCTAAGCGAAAAATAATATTAAGCCAAAATAAAGCAAGAAATTAGATAAGAGGGTGGCTATATCGATAATGAAATTAGCAAGCTTTAATAACAGACTAATTTTATATAGATTTAGTAGTACCTAAATGTACCATGCCGGTAACAAAATGGTATTAGCCCGTTCCTTATTATGGAATACCGTGATACAAACTGTTTAGTTGCACAGCTTGATAAATATGCACAATAATGTGATAATGTTCCGATTATTCTTAATACAGGTATTTCAGGCTATAAATGTGAAGTTCCTGCTTCTGCGGTACAGTGCTACCTGAACGATAAAAGGCCCTTCTGAAAAACTACTAATTGCTATATCATGGCACTTTGTGCGGTGTATCAAGTGTTTTAAAATCTTGAAGGATGCGTGAACCTCGCGCTGAAGACTAGAACGCAATAGCCTAATTGAACCTTCTTTACATCGCCTTGTCAATTGCTAGCCTAGCTTCGCGTTTTGCTGGGCATTTCAACTGTGAAGCAAAAAAAAGATTGTATGTGCATGTAAAACCTGCAGTTTTCCAACTATGCCCTATCACGCCTACTGCAAGAACAGCTGTGAAGTACCCAGTACACTACAGTTCATCCTTTTGCGAGTCGGCAAAGAATCCACTAGGCGTCTGTATGGCAACGCGCACAACTTCTCAGCTTCACACGCTGTTGTTGCTGTTATTAACTGTGATAGTGTGCCTGCATGCTTTCCGATTTGGGGGCCTTTAAACGAACCACACGTTGCACCATTCACATATTTTATAGCCTGATATGATAATACGCTACTTCTACACAGAATCACACTCTTCAATGTCACGTCACGCACCAAATAAGACTCACAAAAAAAAAATTCGAGCACGGCCAAGACTCTATGGCACAACATCTGCTCACCATGCAGAACCTGGGTTCGATTCCCACTTAACAGAAGTTCACAACAATGTCGACTCGGGTTATTTGATTATTCACGAGCGTGAAAATAACCGCATAAAAGACGGACTAACACACAGGAACAAACGAGTTCCGACTTCTAATTACAAAGGGTTTCTTTTGCTTTCTTTCACACTTATGTCAATTTTCCCCTTAACCAATCATGCTGGCAGTGGAAATTCTGCGAAACCAGCCCTTTAAGGTTAAGGTGGCAACAGGCGCTGCGAATTAAGGAACTTACGTGTGTATACTATAGTTTTGTTCCCGTGTGCACAAGCTGCCTAAGGAAAATGCAAGTTGTGGCTCATAAGCTAAGTGGAAACATAAGTACAACTATTGATTGCTATAAATATCTGTTATTAGAAATAAAATATCATAAACACCTAGCTGGCTACCCGCCAAAAAAGCCACTTTTCTCTCACTTTTGGTTACCCATTCAACCAGGCTAACAAAACATTTTTTTTTTAATAACGAGTGTATTGTGATCTATTTTCTTAGCAATATCTCTCAAGGACTTTCGCATACATGCACTAAGAATTATGTGCGTGTATCACTTCAAACACACTAATACTTAAAATTTTCTCAAATGGGGAAGTTCTTTGCGCGATTGCATAGTCATCGCACATCGCTAGTAATAACTTACTATCTATCTATGACTGTTACCAAGCTCGCGATCACAAAGCTGTCTGAAAAGAAGCAAGATTACACATGCCCTGTGCTTGGACAGGGCCCCACGTATGTACATGAGATGTATACTCTATATGCCATTTCATATATTCTGACGCCAAAAATGCAGCTTCTCAGGTAATTGCAATGTTTACCTTGCATTCTGACTGCAGTATGAGAAGTGCAATTAATGGCTCTGTGTTGTTGGCTAAGACGCCATGAGGGTATCTGTTGAATCATTGCAAATTCATGTACCTGACATGCTATTTTTCATCAAATGGTTCTTTATTTCTTTCCTTTATTGCAATAGCAATTATATGAACAGTCTCGCTTGGTTTTCGCCATCACCAAGGCCTCCATGTATATATATATATGTATATATATATATATATATATATATAAGGGGAAGGATGCGCTCGCCTCCTATTTCTGGGGAACATCACCTTTCCGGCCAGGGTGGTCTGTGCCTCGGCGCACACGCTTAACTTGTGAGCGAACAAGAGGTGGTACTTATGGCTGCCACACTATCGCGGCAACGTTCAGCGCGCGGCTCTTGATGCCACAGCAGATGGCAGCTTCTATGGGCTCCGCTCTCAACACAAAAACAAAATGGCGCCGAAAGTGTATCTGGACCGCCCGTTCACCTATAGATGCGCCGTACACATAACAAACTGCCACCAGCGGCATCAGACAAGGTATAGACCTTATTGCCAGCATGCGCGGCCCACGGGAAACACTCCTCATCAATGCCGTCACTGCGCACGAGCCTTGTTGTGGTCATCTACTGTGGCCACGCCGCAGGAAACTTGGTTACTTAGCAAGCGCATGTTTACCACAATTCATATTGCTCCTAAACATGCTGTCTTTGCTTCTTAAAACAATCGAATATGTTGCTATCACAATCATTGGTTCGTCTTTTTGGTGAAACTGTGACTTTTTTTATCCCTCTCTATAACATTGTGCAATGCTCCCTCAGGTCTGCTTCTTTGCTCTATGCCGGAAACTAGATCTTTATGTACATGCTTATTAAGCACAACACGTCGGTTTCTACAAAGAGAAAGCGCGGTCTTTCCTTCAAATCCAAACAAAATGAAGCGTGGAAACGTAAAAATGATAAATCCTTTCGGTAACCTCCATAAATAATGACATTGCCGTAACAAAAATGAATGATCGTCAACAAGGTGAAAACTTAGAAAGCATCAATCATTGGAGAATGGTGCAGACAGCAGAAAGTGTGGGGGAGCAGGTGGGGCAGCAGGAGTTGCCATATATTTAGGTTGGGCGGCCTGACTCCACGGATTCCCCATTGGATATTGCGACAACCTCGAAAGTCATATCAACATGCGTAAACTGGGCATCATAGCATCGCCTGACCGTCTTCCTCAACTAGTCGATATACACATGTTCATATAAGGGTACTGGATACTATAATGAGCAGTGCCTATACGATTTGATAGAAGAGGACATAAACCTTAGTTCCAGTGCTTTGCTTTCTTTCTTTCTCACTTCTCGGCTCTACAACCTGAGGACTAGCTTATCTAGAACGGCTATTGACATAGAACACAACATATTGGTATGTTTTAGAACACGTATATACGTCATATATAGGAGCTTGCATGCAGTGCCTCTACCAGGCCGACTTATCCCGATACAAAAAAAAGGGCGAAGGACACCGTTAATTTGTATCTTTACAGCTAAGGTGTCTCGCTTCTAATCTCGAGGACTCGAGTTAGTATAGCACGGCTATGGCCGCAGCATGTCATCACCACCATCATCATCGTCATCGGCCTGACCACGTCTACTGCAGGTCAATTGCCTCTCCCATGTTCCGCCAGTCAACCCCGCCATGCGCTTCCTGTTGTCGCGCTATACCTGCCATCTTCTTAATCTCATCTACCCACCTAGTTTTCTGTCTTCTCCCAACGCATTTGCCTTCTCTATAAATTCAGTCAGTATCCCTGCCTACGCGTTAACAGCCCGGCCCATGTCCATTTCTTCATCTTGATTTCAACTATCCTCTTCATAACCACCACTTGTTGCCTAACCCACTCTGCTGTCTTCTTACCTCTTGTGGCTACACCTGTCATTTTCCACACATTGAAGGAAGCTATATGCAAGGACACCAGTGCACTCATACTTGGATGCACCTCAAGAAACTCAAGATGGCGAAAAATTGATCTGGAGTCTCCCACTGCGCCGTGCCAAGTCATAATAGGGCGGTGAACGCCAATCTTCTGAATGTTTTTTTATAGTTTCTGTTGCTATAAAATGCTCTCAAATATGAAATCTTTGTTTTATCACTGAGCATACATACATAATATCTGGCAACATGGTAATGTAAAGGAGCATACGCACAAGCTAGAAGCTGCTACTTTCATCTCGTATTCGAGCAGAATTGTACATAGCCCTGTCGCGGTGGTCTATCAGCTAAAGTACTCAGTTGCTGACTTCCAGGTCACGGAATGAAATCTCTGCCACGGCAGCAGCATTTTCAAAGGAGACGAAAATGCTGTAGGCTCGTGTGCTCAGATTTGGGTGCAGGTTATTGAAACTCAGGCGGTCGAAATTTCCTAATCTCTGCACTATGGTGTCTCTCGTAATCTTATGGTGGTTTTGGAACGTTAAACCCAACATATTAAATTCAAAGCATTTCTTAGTAAACTTCGGGGACTTCGAGCTTATCTGTCTATCTAGTCGCCGTCGACATTTAGCTCTCCTTGCTGTTTCAATGATGGGATCTATACCAAATATTTATGGTGCAACATAACTATATAACGAGCACAAGTGACTAGTCTAAACATGAAAACCATGAGATGTATATCATGAATGGGATGATTTGCATGTCATGCTCTTGTTGCTCTTCCGGTAATTTCGTTTACATGAAATATTGCAAAACTGGTACGGTACGACATTACTGCATCCCGAACATAGGTGGCAGGTAGTAACGTGAAAATCATTACATGCATGTCATTTATATCATGACTACACACTATACGCTCATGATGTGCTCGCGGTCATTTCGCTAGCTTCACATCTAACGAATTTGGTATTACATGACATGAATGTATGATGAAGGTATATGACTGGTGCACACATAACCATGACATGCGTGTCTTTTAAGAACGTGACTACATGCCGCGCTCATGAAGTGCTCGCGGCCTCTCACTAGCTTCACATGTACCAAATTTGGTATTACGTGATGCGAACGGACGACCAAGGTGAATTACACGTCCAAATATAATAAACATTACATGACTGTCATGTAAAACATGACTACATGCTACGCTCATAGCACACTCGTGGCTATTTAGGTAGCTTCACATATACCAAGTGTGGTATTAGATGACGTGAATGGATTAATAAGATATATGACTGGTGCAACCATGTGATCATGACATGCAGTCATGTAAAAAATTGGCCCCATAACTGCATGTTACAGCAAATGTCATTGAAAGACGATAGTCAATTGCGTCTGAAGAGAGTGAACAAAACTTTTATTTGATGTTCTGTGCAAGAAAATCGGTGAATGGAGTTCTGGAGGCGCTGCGTTAGAGTGCCTCGAGCGTACAACGGAGGCGAATGAGTGCGTCAAGTCACATCACACGCGAGACATGAGTGCTATCTGGAAGTTATCCTAGAAAACGGGGCACACGCCATGCGCGCCTGTCTCCGAGGTCTTAAGATGTAGAACGCAAGGCGACGGGTAGGTGCCATCATCGTGTCGTCTTAGCAAAGCGCTGGAAACACTTGCCGTTTCGGCAAGCGTTGCGTGGCCAGTGCAGCGTTTTAAAGCCTACGATCCTTAAAATTACTTATGTACGCCTTTTCTAGTAAAAAATACACATACATAATATTGACGTGTTGTTATGTGCCCTCAGATATGCGCAATAATTGCTTTTTAATTGACAATCGCACAAGTATGAACACTGAACCTTGAGCAATATTGGTGGGCGCTGCGAATGGGGTCGGCCGTTGAAGTGTTGTTTAGTCACTTTGATGTCGTTTGGAGTACCGTTAGGAGTGGACAAACAGACAAATGTACAGACAGACAGACAGCCCAAAATTTTTGCGTCGAAGGTCCCCAAGAAAGACTATCACCTTTAAAACATGTATACATGCCACGCTCGTAATGCACTCGCGGTCGTTTCGCTAGCTTCACATATACCAAATTTCGTTTTACTTAACGTGAACAGACGAAGAAGAAAATGACACGTCTTAACATGATAATCATGACATGCCTGTCATGTAAAACATGACTACATGCTACGTCATAGTGAGTTCGCGACCATCTCGCTATCTTCACATACCAAATTTGACGCTGCTTGACGGGAATAAATGACGAATGTGTATGACTCGTGCAAACATGATAATCATGACATTTGTGTCATGCAAGAACATGACTACATACGAAGCTCATGATACCGCAGCCGTTTGGCTAGCTTCAGATCACCCAATTTGGTATTGCGTGAGGTTAATGAACGACAAAGGTAAGTTACACATCAAAACATGATAATCATCATCAGCATGTCCTGTAAAACACGACCACATGCTACCCTCACAGCGCGTTCACTGCTATGTTTCAGATATACCAAATTCGGTATTACGTGACGTGAATGGACAACGAACACGAACACCAGGTGAAAAGATGATAATCATGAGATGGAAGTCATGTACGGCATATTATACATGCCTATCACTGCTTGCGCTGGTATTACAAACGTTACTGATGCCGTATTTACGCGACTATAAACAATGTACTTGCACATTATGCAGATTCCTGAGGGCGCATAGCATTTCTACTTGTTTACTGTGTACTACATCAATGCGTGTCGTAGCGTTGTGGTGCCTTTAAAGTGACATATCAACCTTCATTCATGCTTCGTTTATGATCGATTCCCACTGCACGTGGGATCTGCCAATATTTAATCAATCAGAATTTTAAATTAATGAGAATAGTGGGAAAATATTCTATCACAGGAATTAATTACTGAGAAACCGTGGAAACGTGTAGTTCCTGCGAGCGTCCCGCAGGTAGCATGAAATGTAGTGTTTATAAAGAGACTGTATTAGGAAGTAGTCTTTACGTTTGAATGTAAGCTGCATGCGTCACAAACGCAGTGGCCGTTCGCATTCGCAGGTAATGTTGATGGTTAGCGACACAAAGGTCACAAAACAGTCACACTAAACATGTTGTTGCGCCACACCCTCCGTGAGCTATGTCCCATTGTGAAAGTAAGATGTGCATAAAAGCCCAGTCTTGAGTAGAGCGCCGCATGATCGCCATGAAATCGTGGGAGTTACGGTCACCTTTTCCGAGAATCCGGCCTTTCGCAGCATGGGCGGCAGGTAGACAAAGCATCCGCAGGCGCACAGGTGTGCCCCGAATGCAACCAGGTTGATACCCACGGTCCAAGGCAGCTGTCGCCATGACCGTGAGCTCATCGCCTCCGGCGGCACGCTAGCTTCGCTGCTAGTGTTGGCAGTGCCGTTAGTGCTGGACAAAAATAAAATAAAATAATAAAAAATGTAAAAAACTGTGTTACATCTTTTGTTCAACAGAGCAAAGGTCTCTTAGATAAAAGAGAGCAAATTTGCAACGTGCTTTCAACAACAAACCGGTTCTTTACACGATTCATTGGCGATATCTCTTTAGGGATGCATAGCGTTGTCGTGACGTTCGTTCACAAAGGGAGCGACAACATTCAGGATCTCGCAGAAGTTCCTCGTTCCAATCAACATGAAGCAGCTGCTGCAAGCTAGCTGTGAAGAACCCTTAAGCAATATGTGCATGCCGAGTTGAACAACTGCTTTTTAATTGACCACTGATTCGTGTAGAAACACATGGAAAAAATGCAATAAAACTGCTTTTTACGGCCTCTAATTAGAGTGTATTGTTAGCATGCATCAACGAGAATACGAATCGCTAACTGACAACCACCACTAAGTTTTTTTTAGGGGCAAGCTTGTTAGAGTCGAGCCATGTCCTCTGTCCCTAGGCGTGACACGGTATGGATATCTCTGTCCATATGGACATTCATAAGAATAACCATATGAATATCACGTGAATATCTATATCCACATATCTAGCCGCATAAACGTTATTATGGATATAGATATGAACATCTATATATATGTGGATATCCATATGAATATTCATATGAGCATCTCAACACTATATGTGCATTGGGAATAATAAGCAACTTTGTATAAACTGTACACACATGTTGTCACGTCTTTGCATAATTGAGTGGGCAAAGTACGGGAGTCAATGGTCCGCCGGAGCATTGCTCCCTCGTCATCATTCACATCAAGAATATGCCGTAATTTTTTAAGGCCTTTCACTGTGGCATTTTAACGATGTCTCCCGAGACTGTACACTTATTTGACATTGTTACTTGCAAGCTATGCAACTGTGTTCATTTTCTAAAGTATAGCACGG